>NC_047526.1:23623355-24223355 GCF_902827115.2 Pseudochaenichthys georgianus
ACTTTTACAGCATTGAGAGAGGCAGGTGTTAGATGGCGGGGAGATGTGGAGGAGACTGAGGTGCTTAGCGACAATTAGCTTTGGGAAGATGCACCAAAACGTAATCTCTTTTAGTACTGATTACCTGCCAAAAACTATTATCTGTAATGTTACTCTAGATATATAGAGCACTTTGACCAACCTTCTGTGACTCTCAAACCTTTACACTTATATAAAGCTAGACAAACCATGGGTACATTTAGAAGCCGATGCAGAAATGTTGGCAGAGACCGCTCCCGCTCTTTTACAGCGCAGTGGAACAGCCCAACAATAAATCCCATCTTCTGAGGCTCATAATGTTCAGCTCTTTGAACGGGTCTCAAGTAGGTGTTGCTTCATGTCACAGACTGGCTCACAGAGTGTGACAAGAAGGAGTCCATGCAAGAAATCGTCTCTGGATTAAAGTGGAATATAAGCCATACAGTATTTAAACTGCAACAGTTGGCTGTCACCAGTTTTGTTTGTATCAGATACAAAACCGTAACTCCTGCCTGAATAGGGTGTACCACCCAACTGCGGGTGGATGTTCTAGTTTAACTTGGCTTTATGAAAAATAGCAATATGTGGGGCATATTAAGAAGAGTTGTTTTGGTTTAGATCTGTCCCAGTGTTCTAAGTTGTTCTGATTTTGTTTGCGTAAAGACTGCGACTACTTAGGATGACATTTTATAATACAGTATGTCCGTCACCATTTTGAAAAGCCCAAGGTGAACACCTCGAATTGCTTGTTTTACCGTAAAAACAGAACCAAAATCCCAAACAGCCCTGTTCACTCTGAAATGGGCAGGGGGGACATTGGGGCTGGAAGCAGTCATTTTTCTCATAATCATAAATACCTAAATGTTAAATAAATTATTAAAATAGTTGCAGATTAATTATATTGTCAATTAATGACAATAGTTTTATATTGCAATTTGCGGTGAGAGACTTGTCCTTACTTAATAATGAGTACATTTGTATCATCATATCTGAAATGGACTGTTTTTTACTTATAATAATTATGACTTATAATTAAAGAGAAGCATTATTTCTTACGTGGGTTGTGCATGCATATGTTTTTTTAAACCATTTGCCATTCCAATATATCTTCCCCATGCGTATCTTTATCCGGTATTAAGACTATGATGTGTGCTTATGAGTTTATATATTCCTCACATGCATTTGGTGCATATCTACGTGTGTTTGTGAGTGAACCTACATGCTGGAAGCAGCTGCGGACACTGGGTTCGATGTTGGAGCCTCCGAAGGCGGCCACCTCCCCCAGCTGCCTCGGGACTTGGATGGCTTCGTGTAGCAGCAGACCGAGCTGCCTCTGGTCACATGTGTCACCTGCCGACGCCACCTGCCTGAAGAGATCTGAGGGGGGGGGGAGGATGAGGGAAACAGGATAGAAAGAGAGAGTGAGAGTCAAAATCATGTGGGAGATATTAAAAATAAAAGACATAGGTATATATAGATGTGGAGGAAAGTGTTAGTGTGTGTGGGTTTGAGGTGGTAGGGAAATCAGGGTGTTGATGCATTTTTTTATCTTTCTGTCTACTTCTTTCTTGCCAGGCTTTTTCTCCTCTAATATCTCTCTTCCTGCCTGCAACTCTCCGCCACATTCTCCCAGAGACTGACAGAGCTGTTCTGGATATGGATGCCTGCCCAGCGACACAGGCTCGGCCAGTGAAGACGTTATATTGGAGACGAAGTTATGGAACATATTCAGAGCTCATGCACAAACTGAGCAAAGAGAGCCGAAAGGGTAATCTGGAGAAAGAGAGGAGGGAGGGCATGACAGGTCTTTCTGCTCAGATGACTTTGATCTCTATGTGAGGCTGGCCTGGATGCCAGCTCCTGGAAAGTATGTAGGGTAAACGCCAACACCAGAAATGATGTGTGTTAGTGACCCGCCTTCTACACACACCTCTTGTGACCCACATCAGTATAACACTTGACATACGTAACTGTCATAATAAAAAGTGATGAATGGCAGCATGCCTGGTTAGGTGTGTATGTTGCAGTGTAGCTATGTGCAGGGACTGACAGCAAATGAGACTCCAAAAGACTAAAGCAGGAACGATGCAATCAAGCGTGCTTGATACCCTTCTCAGGCTAATAGAAACTGCCAGTGGAACGAATATGCTGAGGGATGCCAAGACAAGAGAAAGGGAGGAGAAAGAGGAAGAGGGGAAGAAGGATGAAGCAAAGAAGTAAGTAAGATAGGACAGAAGACAAAGCAATGTTGGAGGGATGAACAATGGAGTGAGCGGTGACAGCAGAGAAAGATAGATAGGGAGCGATAAAGCAGCAGAAACAAAGCGCAGGAAGCCAGAATGACAGTCTCATCCCAGTGCAGCAAGCCTATATTCACGCTCGCTAATCCTCAAAAATAAATCAGAATAGAAAATTAAATAAAGAATAGGGGAAATGCGTAGGAGGTCTCTCATGCAATTAGACGACCCGTTCTCCAGCTCCTCTCTATCTCTCTTTGTCTGTGAGTCTGATTAATACAGCTGGGATTGTAGCCGTGCTCGAGCAGTATGGGATGGACCTGCTGCAGACTGGCCTGCACAGGGACAGGGGGGGCGGCAGTGGTGCATTTAAGTGCGAGTGTACATCAGCAGATATATATTACCGACTCGTTGGCACTTACATTTGTATTTCTCCTCCAGGTGTCCCTTGGAGAGAGAGAGTAGACCTATCTTCATCGACAGGACCCGGATCTTCCCACTGCGACCACTGAAGGGACCACACACACAGTTGTATTTATTGTGGGTAAATGTCTGTGTATAAACAACATTTTTATGTGCATTCAGGTCAGATCTAAATTATATGCAACAGCAGTGACAGAAAATCTTTATGCGCTTTCAAAGAGATTCATTTTCAAGTGTGTATGTGCGCTGCTGTACTTCTATCATTGTGAGAAAGTAATGGGAATATTCTGGCTGTGATTATACAGTATGTTCCTGCTCTGTAGGCAAGTGCAGAAAGGATTTCAGCATGTGCGTATGCATGTTTTGTCTAAGAAAAGAATACACTGTGTAACAGCCATTGCTATGCCAACTGAGGCACTTGCTGCTCAATGCCAGAATATGTTGAGTTAAAGAATATGAGAGTATAACACAATCATTATGACTGATGACACAAATGCAGATAGATTTGAAAATGAAAGAGTATAGTGACGCATCAGTTCTGAAACTTTCATCCAATCTGGTTCAAGAAAATGTGTCATGTAATGAAATGTAATTGCATTCAATAGAAACTTTTTCAAAATGCGAGGACGCAGGTGGCAACATGCACAATTCACAGGTTGTGTCATAATCTGTGACAAATTCATAAAACAAAGGAGGCCCATTGCTAATCCTGTGTTTTAAATTGGAAACAGATGGCATACGTACGTGTCGTAAACATTGAGCAGCCAGTTGAGACACATGTCCACGCAGAGCGGCACGTTGACCAGGTCTTTGTGCTCCTGCTCCAGTCCGTCGTAGATGGACGTCAGGCAGTTGATGACTTCAGGGACGGACAGCAGCTGATTGTTGCTGGTGAGCTTGTGCTGCTCGAAGGTGCTCTGGGCCACGCTGAGGTCCAACAGGTCAACTGCAGAAGAAAAAGAGGGGAACAGTAGGCAGGAAGGGAGGAAATAGATGGATTAGAACAGAGTAGGAGAGAAACAATGATGAGATAGAAATAATGAGGAGAGGAAGAACAGTGAGAGTTAAGAAAAAGGGAAGAAAGTTAACAAGAACAGATAGAGGGAACAAAGGGGTGACAGCCAGAGGTTGGAAAGGCAGAAAAGGTGATGTAAGAGCCATTAGTAACCTTTCAGAATTGTACAATGAGCTTTAAGCAGTGGCAAAAGATTTTTCTTTAAATGCCAAATCTGAACGGGGTGAGAAGCTAAAAAGTGGCACAGTCTATTCATAATGGCACTTAGAAACTGCAGACTTGACTTATATTTGTACAACAATGGAACAAAAAATAGGCTACGGAGAGTTGAGACAAAGAACAGACGGATAATTTTTGTGAAATATTAATATGAGACAGAGAAATGTGAACAGAAAAGACAAACGAGGAATAAATGTCAGACTGAGAGCAGTCTAGTTCTCATTGATAACACTCCGTTCGATGTCTCACTATGGGATGCGCCTCATCGCGGAGCAAACTCATTACGCCAATCCTGATTGGCTGGTGATCTTGACGTCAGCGTCAGGGAATCACCCCCTATAAGTAGCTTGCGCCACAACGCATGCGTCATTCAAACACCTCTTCTCGCTTCAGAGCACATCTCTACAGTAGCCGGGCAAGCTTCACTGTCCACAGACTGAACCCAAAATACCATTTCGGTCGACGGGCGCTCGCCGGCTACTCCTTCTGCTTCGCAGGAAGACGGTAGTACTAACGCCGTTAGTACTTAAAATCGACCTCTACGAGAAAGTAAGGTAGGTCCGTTTTTTCAAGCTAGCAGCACACCTGTTGCTAGCTCGCTCCCTCTCTACCGACACCACGGTAGGGAGGACGTTTTTATTTTCTCTTGTTGAAGATCTCGGGCACAGACACACACCAGGTCTGTTCGCCCTGCCTCAGGCTGGAACACGCCCGAGGCGCTATCGACAACCCCGGCTCATGCGGACATTGTGTCCGCTTCACAGTCAAGAGCCTCTGCCGACGGTTAGCAAGACAAGCTAGCCTGTCCGCCACAGAGAGCGAACCCCTCTCCGTGTCGGTCTGGGGTTCATTATCAGCGAGGGCCTCAGAACCGGAATCCCGCGCCCTGGCAGGCCGGGACCCGGTGACGACAAGACACGCGGGAACGGATTCCCGCGCTTAACCAAGCTGGGGCTTCCGGTTAGACCTCACCATGGTCTCACCCGCGGAGGATGTCCTTGAGTTGGATTATGAGGAGGACGAAGAGGAGGACGCCCTGGCGTTCCTCCTGTCCGAGTCGGATGAACAAGAAGAGGACACCTTCATGTCATCGGCCCAGGCTGCAGAGCCTGGAGCGAGGGCTGCTCTCCCGGGCGACAGCACACCAGCTTCGCCCGGTCTGAGCATGGACCTGCAGGCCGTGTGCAAACGCGCTGCGGTCAGACTCAACGTTCCGTGGCCTGAAATGGCCAAGGAGACCTCCAGGTCCCGCTACGAGGGGAAACATCTTCCCCAAACAGCGGGGAAAAGGAGGCAACTCCTCCCGGTCTTTCCAGAAATGCCCTTCAGCAACAAGGTCCCAATCCAGGGTGCCTCCTCCCTGGACTGCGATGGAATGGAGAGGCTCGGCCTGCTCAGCATACCGCCCATGGAACCGCTGGTAGCGGCCCACCTTCTACCAAAGGTGGGCCCCTCACCGAGCAGGAACCCCACGCTGCCAGCAAAGGCGGACCGCTTTCAGTCCACAATGACTGAAAAGTCCTATAAAGCTGCAGCGCTGTCCGCCAGGGCCCTGAACGTGTCCTCGCTGCTAACCGCCTACCAAGCGGAGCTCTGCGAGGACCTGTCGAGTAGCCCGGGAGCAGCCACTCTGGACGAGATGGCAGCGGTCACGGACATTTGCCTCCGTGTCCAGCGCTGCGCCGTCCAGGCCACGGGCAAGGTAATGGGGATCATGGTGGTGCAGGAAAGAGCGAGATGGCTCAACCTCACCAACCTCCCTGACCGAGAAAGGGAAGATGTGCTGGATATGCCCATCGTTCCCGAGGGAATTTTCGGCTCCGCTCTCGCCTCCATGCAAAGGAGGTGTGAGACGAAGAAGAAGGAGGGCGAGGCACTCCACCTCTGCCTCCCTCGAAGGGCCCAGCCGCTGCCTTTGCAGCAGCAGTCCTTCACCCAAACGAACTCTGCCCGGTTTAAAGCACCGGACATGCAGAGGTCGCAACCCACCCCGAGTTCCCAGCCCAGGCTGGAGACAAGGGCAAGTTGGCCGAGAAAATCTCCGGTTCCGGCTGCAGCTCAGGCTCAGCCAACCCAGAATTTCGGCCAGCAGTCGAGGAAGAAGAAGCGAGCGGCGTGACAGCCCCTCCGTCTCCCCTCCGTGAATGTGTTCCCGCCGCCTCGAGAGATGCCTAAACACCATCCTCAAGTCCGCACAAACACATGTCACATGCTGATTGATTCCTCTGTCATAAAACATTTGCCGCTGACGCATCCAGGCCGAGGGCCGAGGGCGCAGCTCAAAAAAATGAAAAGAAAATCAATAAAACCAATAAACAGCCCGCCAATTTTTCCCCTTTTGAGAGCAGCTACGGCATCTCTCAAAAGGCGGATTATTGACGGGTCTGTGAAGGCACCACCGCCACGCACATGCGCAGTGCCGGCTGGAGCTGTAAAGGCACCACCGTCACGCGCAGGCGCAGTGCCGGCTGGAGCCGTAAGCGTGACATCTCAGCTGGCTCTAAGGAGCATACAGCAGGATATACTCACGACATTCTAGTGCGGGACGCACCTACGGGTGCTGTCCTTTCACGGAAGGTGGTCACCACGGACGCATGTCAGACAGGCTGATAGGGTATTTACGAAGGTCACCCGGTGAGAGGTCTCTAGAGCAGAGACCTCCAGCGGGCGCACGTAAATTACCCGGAGCTTTTAGCGGTGTTCCCCACCCTAAAACGCTTCCTGCCTTCTCTCAGAGGACACCATGTCCTCGTGAGGACAGACAACACGATATCGTGTATGAACCGCCAAGGGAGGTTGCGTTGTCTCCAGTCACACACACTGGCACACAAACTGATCCCTTGGAGCGGCAGACGTCTCCTCTCTCTGAGAGCGACACAGGTACCGGGAGTGATGGACCTCGGGACATAACTACTGTCCAGAGGTGCACTACTCTATGCAGACTGGACTCCTCATCCAAAGACCGTGAGTCCGCTGTGGGTGCGTTACGGCGGAGCCGCGTTAAATCTGTTCGCAAAAAGAAAAAATGCCCTATAGAGCTATAGGTCACTTACGTAACCCCAGGCCTCAGAGTAACATGAAGTGAGATGTCTCACCAGACGGCCCTCCTTGCTATGGTGAAGCGAGAAGAGGTGCTTATTTTGAATGACGCATGCGTTGTGGCACAAGCTACTTATAGGGGGTGATTTCCCCTGACGCTGACGTCAAGATCACCAGCCAATCAGGATTGGCGTAATGAGATTGATGCTTCTGTTTGCTCCGCGATGAGGCGCATCCCATAGTGAGACATCTCACTTCATGTTACTCTGAGACCTGGGGTTACGTAAGTAACCGATAGTTTCTTCTGATTCAATTTATTGGCTATATCTTCAATAACTCAAAAACAAATCTTAATAAGAAAAAAGGAATGTATTTATATCAATATGTCAAATATCCTGCCATTATCTTTTATACTGTAGCTATCAATTATCTTAAAGTAAGAGAAAGGGAAAAAGATGGAGAATATTTAACGGGACAGGCTTATTCTGTCCTTTGAGACATCAAACAAAGTCATTAGATGCATTCAAAAGAGTGTGGGTGATGAGCATGGTGATGAGACACAAATTTAAGTTGAATGGGAAGATCAATACAACCCTCATATCTGCTTGTTTACTTTGAGACCAGTCCTTGCAGTCGGTTAGCTTAAGGCCCCATTTACACGGGACTGCAAACGCAAACGAAATGCAAACGAACCAAATTCGATATCAAAAAAGTATTCCGTTCACACGGATACGGCTCAATAAACGTGTCCCTTCACACGAGACCGCTCGACCCGCTGAAGACGCTGTAGTACATATGCTGGGCCTGTAAGTGGCTCTGTACTTCCGCCACAAAATACACCAAAAGCAGCGAAGAAGACCCCCCCCAGCATGGTTGCCCTTCTGTTTATTCTCCGCGGTGGATTTAGCTACATGTAGTTCATGTAGTTCTCCATGTCCATTTGTTGCTGATGGTTGTGGTAGAGGAGCTGTAGATTTTGGACTAACATCTGTAGCATGGTCGAGCTGTAGATGTTGCACTAACATCTGTAGCATGGTCAGTAGCACTAGCAGTAGCTACTGACCATGCTACAGCAGAGGTGGGGAGAGGCTTCATCGTTATCAGGAAATTATCGTATAGGACGTACACACAGAGCCGTTTGGCCCCCCATAACGTTCCATCCGCAGATCTATCCACCTTGGGACCTGTTATCGTTTAAGTGGACCGTTTCCACGGTTCCGTTACGGCCTTGTGTGAACGAACGGGCTATACGAAAGAGAAAAGTAGCAGATACAACCCGTTTCCTTCCCGTGTAAACAGCACCTAACATGGCACATAGACTGAAAACTGGGGAGAAAAGCTAGCCTGGTTTGGAGCTAAATATATAAATCTGCCTATAGAGTAGTTGGCTTGGTAACACGATATGGCTCATTTATGTCTGCAAGAAAACAAGTCACATTTCCTAAAATATTTAGCTCGTTCTTTAAGATAACAGTTTTGATGAATGTGGAATTAGTACTTAGTATTTTTACATGATTTTAAAGAGTTATAAAAGGGAAAGCTCAAATCCTGATGGTCCACTGAAAACAAAAACCAGATAACCATCATCGTTGTTCAAAACAAATAGACGGTGCAAGGACTGAAACAAATACACAGTGAGTTCTCTCTGCTAAAGGTGTTGAATTGACATGATCAACATAAATGCGACTACATATTGGCTATAGAGCATTAGTAGTAATTTAGACCTACCCCTTATGTACATTTCTATGTTCAAGGTACTGATTACTAATTGCATCCAACACATATTTAAAAACAAGATGTTGGAAAACTTTGTTACAGATATACTAACTAGAGAGTGAAAGAATGCACAATGGTCTATTGCATGTATGCATCTCTCCCTCTGACCCTTTTCTAGAAACCGTTTAAACTACCCCTCCAACAGCCCACCTCCCGCTCACCTTTACTCCTCACTAAAGTCCCCTCATTTTCCCTGTTGCATGCTGCCTGTCAGCCCCCCCGCTCTTGCCTTATGTTACCCCCTGTTCCCCAGACACCACTAATTACTGTATCCACGTGGAGCGGCCACAGCAAGGCAGCCAGGCTGTCAGAGAGAGAACCCTTAGTTCTCTCTAGCTTTCTCACTTTACACACAGATATGAAGCTATGAGATATGAGAGGCACATTAGTGGAATGCTACGCAAGCTCATTTGTGCTTCACCAGCCCCTTGGCATAAACGTTACCTAATTAGACGTTTTATAGGATCCCGTCATGTGTGTTTGTGGCACACACACACACACACACACACACACACACACACACACACACACACACACACACACACACACACACACACACACACACACACACACACACACACACACACACACACACACACACACACACACACACACACACACACACACACACACACACACACACACACACACACACACACACACACACACACACACACACACACACACACACACACACACACACACGTCTCCAAGCAATAATTCCACATGAATCCAGACTAATAAGTAATAACTACTGATCCTTCTGATGTGTATGTGTGTTAGCATGTGTGTGTGTTTGTGTGTCCATGTTTTGCGCTGTGACTGTTCTAATCTATTGGATGAAATTGAATTGCAGTGCCCAAAGTGGAAATCACTCTGGCTAATGCGTTCTCATCACAAACATGCACATGCGATCAGAGAGCCAATATGAGATAGCAAACCATTGAAACTCATTAACAAACACAATGACACACTTTAATGCCCACAATTATTCTGGTACACCGGCCTGCACATGCACCGACACGAGGCATGGTTCACTTCATCTGTTAATTTCAAACATGCACACGGAGCAGACTTCTTACAAGCAGCGGGATGTAGAATTCTCAGCGTGTGTTGCTATTATAATGTCAACAGCTGGATAATAGTTAAAATTTGTTACCATTATTACACTTTGCTGAGCACAAGCACCTGCTGCCATTTTGGTTGTAAAAAGTGGGTGTAAATGCACCTGCAGTGTGTGTATGGCTGTGTTTGTGTGTGTGTATGGTTTTGTGTGTGTGTGTGTGTGTGTGCGCGTGCGTGTGTGTCTGTGACTTGATGCTGTTGATAGCCACCTGAGACTGTAGTTAATAGGCACCTTTATCAAAGCAACCATTATAAACGACAACACCAGCAGCTTTCGTGTTGAGGATTTGTATCTTATTTTGAGCTCAGCCTAAAAAAAAAACACCTGTGCCGACCAAATGAGGCTATGCTCAACACAAGCACCAATTGTGACTGTGCATTGCGAAGATCCTGCACAGCCAAGCACACAGAGTGTGTGTTATTTTATAGGCAAAATATCCTTGGCTCCTGCGCAGGTCTGGCACAGCATCTGGCAAAGCTTCAAATCATTCCTGCATCCCCTCGTTGAACCCAGACTTAAAATGAAGCAGTACATGACTGTAGGTATTGAGGTGTGAGTGTGTGCGCGCGTCTTACTTACAGCACAGGGCTTTCTGTAGTCGGCGGATCTTCATGGCTGTCCTGTATGCTGAGAATCTCACACCATTCAAGTCCGCTACAAGCAGGGAAAGAGACACAGAGATGAAAGTTAAACGGACAAAGCAAAACGGAAGGCAGAAAATCAGAAAACAAAGGGCAATAGAAATCAGCCTACTGAGCAACATAAGCAGGACCCCTGTATTCACTAAGAGCCGACATTTTGTTAGTTATTTTCTATGGAGCTGACCGAGGGGAGGCTGATTTGCACGGTGTAATTATGTTAGTGAGTTGTGTCTCAGTGGGAGCTGGTGCTATTTGTTGAGCTGCTGGCCTACAGCAAACGCTCCCAAACGTTCACAGCTGATTACTTATCCTGCTGCTCATTAAAGAACGGTCATACAAGCCGCCCCACAGGGAAACACAGCTCCATATGGATACGAACAGGGAGAGGGCAAAAAGATCAAGGTGAAATCCATCAAGTTATATAAACTAACTAGACGAGAAAATTGGGCATGCATGCAAGATTTTGTTGATCCCTTATAAGGAAACTTTCATCGAAACTTTTTTCTGAAATATGCAGTGGATTATAAAGAGTGACAGGAACATGGTTCTAGACTTAACGTTTAACGATATCATTAGAAGTAACAGAGAAAATATGCTTTTTGTTTTAAGATTAAATAAGATTTCCCGGTGGCGATTACATTCAGGACTTAAAGACAGTTGATTGTGTCATTATACGATTGTTTGTGCTTCTTACCTAGTGACTGGTAGAGCTCTGTCATCTTTGGATGATCCCAGCAGGTGGTCTGTGTCTGGTGACTGAAAACAACAACAACAACAACAGAGAACAACTATTAGTCTGAGAAACCTAAAAAACTCATGAGCTGAAACACAAAGAGAACAGAACAGGAGCCACTGAGGTCAAAACACACACTGGCAAAATGACAGAAAAAATACTTCAAAAGATACAAAAAACAAACAAACTTGTGGCCACGCACACACGCTAACATCACTATTATCATCATCATCATCATCATCACTTAAAGCATTCAAACTGAAGACTTTATTGGCATCTCTTTTGATATTGCACACACATTGAGGATAGAGGCTGGAGATTACTCCACAAATAATGTATAAAACCCAAACACCCATAATGCCATTTGAATGAAACACACACTCACACGAATAGACACACACTTGAAATCCCTCTCATCACAACAGTATGTGTCTTTTCAAACACCATGGGATATAAATAATATGAAGGAACCTTGTCTCAACTCCCTGTTTACGTTTCTGGATCAGACAGAAGATACACAAACACACTACAAAAACATGAACAAACCAATTCTACGGAAAAACCAATGCTTTAAAAACAAATAAAACAAGGCTGTGCTACAACTGATCAAACATGGTTGCTTTCAGACACACAGGACAGAAAATCGGACATTTCTGAAGCAGCAGCTGCCAATCAGCGCATCTATTTGAGCTCTGCTGGTCGTGGTGTCTGTCTGTCTGTCTGTCTGTCTGTCTGTCTGTCTGTCTGTCTGTCTGTCTGTCTGTCTGTCTGTCTGTCTGTCTGTCTGTCTGTCTGTCTGTCTGTCTGTCTGTCTGTCTGTCTGTCTGTCTGTCTGTCTGTCTGTCTGTCTGTCTGTCTGTCTGTCTGTCTGTCTGTCTGTCTGTCTGTCTGTCTGTCTGTCTGTCTGTGTGTGTGTGTGTGTGTGTGTGTGTGTGTGTATTTCAAGAAGCCATCTGGCCGGCAGTTGCCGCACTAAGATCTGTGAGCAAAGTTTCAGAAGATTTCAGGAAGACATTTTAGAAATAAAAGTCTGTTTTTGAATGCAGAGGCTCCCCTGTGGTTCCTCTCCGCTGACAGGCAGCAGGAAGTGAAGTGGAGTGCTGACAGTGAACTGAGTTGGTGGGGTGAACAACAGGAGCCCCAGATGTTCATCACTATTCACCGGCTGTGCAGACTGATGGCCCTTTCACACCCGTACAGACATCGCTAAAGCGTCTAGGTGCCGAGGACAGGCTCGTGTCTTAGCTTACAAAGAGCTCGCCTGAAAGGGTTTCAATGAATCAAAGTGAATTGGTGATATTTGTCGCACACAAATACACAACGAGGAGGAAGAATGTTGAATATCCGCTCCACAATTGTCTGACAAGTCTTGCAAGAAAACATTTTCATCATTGAAGTGTAGAAGGGTTCATCAGAGACTCCTCAACACTGGTACAATGATGGGCCACACAATCCAATCACTGCCCCAACAAAATGAATGTTACGACACTTCCATCAACAAAAAGACGAGAAAGCTTGTGATTATGTCCACAACTCATGAATGCCATAATGACTTGTCAAGTTCCACTGTACTCAACACTTGTATCCCGGCAATGCATTCACTTTGTAATGCCTAAGCAATCTTTCTGTTGTCCTGTTGGAGGAAAAATAGAGAACTGTTGACATATTTATTACAAAGCTGCTACTGTTTAGATAACACAGTGAGAGGAACAGCGAAGAGGAGAGGCATCGGGAAAATATTAATGAGCCAAAAAACACATTTCCTGACAAATATTTGAATGCTTTTTGGACAGCAGCAGTGCATCCTCCATGATAAACATCCCAGCATCAGGTCTTTCCAATAAAAGGTTGCTTTTACACCTGTAGTTTGTTTTAACACTGGCTTTTAAAAGGAGGTGGCTAAAGGGGAACGAGGGCATATGAGGATCAAGCTGCCTGGGTCATGTGACACCTTTCTCCCATAAACATCATTAAATTACATCAGAGAGAAAGCATCAACAAATCAAACAAGGTCACCGAAGGCGACACTGCGGCAGGCTGAGGAAAGACACAATTTATGTAGGGTGCAGTGAGGACGGGAAAAAAACTTTCTACAACATGTTTTTATGAGAGCAAGCAAGCAAAACATAGGATTGTAGCTGACATCTTCGTAGATTCATCTTCTTATTACAGACACATTCATTTCCTAACATTCGGTCTATATGCTGTAAAATGCATTATCTCTTCGATTTACACACGGCATCTATTGCACGTCTGTCCGTCCTGGGAGAGGGATTCCTCCTCTGTTGCTCTCCCTGAGGTTTCTCCCAGTTTTCCCTTTAAAACTGTGGGTTTTCTCTGGAAGTTTTTCCTTGTACGATGTGAGGGTCTAAGGACAGAGGGTGTCATATTGTCATACTGATATTCTGAACAATCTGTGCTGTTGTATTTGCTGTAAAGTGTCTCTACTGTAGGCTATTCTTATTATATGTACAGCACTTTGGCTCGACCAAAAATCGTTTATGAATGTGCTATATAAATAAAACTTGATTTGAAAATAGGGTGAAAACATCCAACACCAGCAGTTTCCGACAATAACAATTAGGCTTATCAAAGATAACTGCTATTAATATGAAATGTTCAAGGTTGCGGTGCCATTTAGAGCTGCTTAAGAGTCCATCAGCAGGTTAAAATGTTTGTGCAAATTGCTCCCTCCTACTCTGCTGCTCCATAATTACCCATAAACACATTTTCCCCTGAACGAGTGACAATTCCTGTCTTTCCTACAGAAGGAAAGTAAAAGATTAGAAAATGTCAGTGCCCTATCAAACGGCTGCCTGCAAACACTTCTGCTGGGAGTTTATCACTGTCCCGCACTGACACAGCGGCGTGAATTATCATGAGTGTGCAGACAAATGATTTCTTGCATATCTGGATATCCAAAGAGACAGAATTAGTCATAAATAAGTAAGCAAGAATAACATTTATTTTTCAGGGTGACAGCGACCTGCCAGGCTTATCATGGAGCACAGTGACAGAATTCGCCAATTGACATCCTCTCCTTGGCTCTTTTTGTTCTTAAAGAAAATGCCTCATCCCTCCCACTATTCTAATTCTGAAATGCAGTTCCAACAGCTTTGGATTCTTATTAAAACAACAATTCTCCCACATAAGAAAGGCACAGAGGGAAAGAGATGCATAAAGTCCACTCGTGTGTACAAAGGCTGTCTGTTCGGTCTGACCAACCCCACCAATTGTTTCCCTGGCAAAAACACGGACAGACAGAACATCCACAAAAGCTTTGCGTGCAGAAAAGGCTTTCTCTAATCTTTTCAGAGATGCAGTCCTACTATATTTCCCTTCCAAAAGCCTACCAGGCGGCTAAGCCCTCCCCTGAGGCGCCAGAATGGGTGAAATGGGACAGCCTGGGGGGTTGGCAGCATGAGATGGCACGTACTGAACTTGTGTGAAGCCATTTGATTTCCTCCCCAATATGTCGCCTGAACTCATCACTACAGGGGGTGGACAAGGCGAAGCTTTAATCAGGGGGCTTTTGTCAACCCAGAGAAAAGAGGCAGAGAACGAGAGGAGATGGAAGAGGAAATGAAGAGGGGTTCTGGAAAATGAACGTGTCAAAGACTGACGCTGGTGTCCCAAGGATGTCGCGCACTGAGAGCGACCTGTGATTATTCCTGCAGATGGATTCAGACTTCAGTTTTCAAGCAGCACATTTAGAAGGTTTTCATGAGTGTGCAACAACCAGGTATACTTATGTGTGAGGGAGGAGATGGCGGCACCGAGGACTGTCTTTGTTTCAAAATGAAAGAAAGAGCCACACACAGAGTTAATGAGTAAAGAGTGATTGATCTCTTTTTTCCCGTTTTGGAAAGGCAATTCAAGTTTAATGTGAAAGCCACCATGGAGAAGAATAACCGGGTCCAACTCCGGCTTGAGGCATCGACCGAACATATGGTGTGTGTGTGTGTGTGTGTGTGTGTGTGTGTGTGTGTGTGTGTGTGTGTGTGTGTGTGTGTGTGTGTGTGTGTGTGTGTGTGTGTGTGTGTGTGTGTGTGTGTGTGTGTGTGTGTGTGTGTGTGTGTGTGTCTGTTTGGAGTTGTGCTTGGTTCTAGTACTAGTTAATGTGCAACTATGGCTGTGTGTGTGAGCGTTTCCTTGCCAGGGAGAGGATGGGAATCTCTCAGTGTCTGTATTATTTTGGCTGAACGGCCTCATGCACATGTGTTTGGTTTGTGAGAGTGGAAGGATGCAGGTTCATTGGCTGGGCACATCTGTGATCACAGGCTGTTGTTCACTCTAAAGTTATAAGCCGGTCCCTGAGTCGTTGTCTCTCTCTGGCTTTCATCTCTGATCCGCCTCTAGTGCCAAGCTGCACGCCCAAACTCAGGTCAGGTGTGTCTCCCTGTCTCTCTGTTTCTCTTTCTATCTCTATTGGTCTGAAAACACTTTACCTTGACATTTACCTTTAATACAATAAACTGAAAAAAACACTTCTAAATTGCTGCTTTTATGGCTCATGAATGCTTTACCAGCTTTCCATTTAAATACAGCAAAAAGCAAAAGTCTTGAAAATAGTCCCATGTGTACACTAACTGATAATGATTTAACCCAAACAAATATATAAATGCTGGAAAATATTGTTTCAAAAACTTTTTGGAGACATTTAACAGAGTATGGGTGTGTAAATCTTTCTGGCTGAAGCTTTTACTGTGGGTTGTTCTGCGGACAATGGCCCAAGGGGGATTAAAACAAAATGGGTAGTGACAATTTAACTGAGTCGGTGACATTTCGACTGAGGGCAAGAAGCGATTTAAGGGGGCAGACATTGAAATATATCCATTTTATCATCTAGATCACAGAGTGAGACTGTATTCCCAGTAGAATTTGTATAGAGGAAGACAGAAGCATGTGACAAGCAATAGCTCAAACTGCAACCCAAAGATTTAAATAAGGCTGAATTCAGGTTTGGTGTGTCAGCCGTTTACTGACATACGGTTACATGATTTCTGGATAATGAGGTCCTTTAAACTTTCAGAATATTTCTGAACCGTAGAGGTGATGTCTCATTTTTCACAAATCTTCTCTCTCCCTGTTTTAATAGGATCCGGAAGTTTGGCTAAAAATTAGAATGGGAAGCAAGGCGTCAAGCTAAAGCTGTTCTAGTCACTTTTTAGACAGTGTGGGAAGCTGCCCTGGGATCCACTCAGATATTATCTATTCAAAAGGAAGCGCTAATGTTGGACTGAATGAGAAATGCGAGGGTGAAGGAGCTTGAATTTTTATATACACACAGGAGCAACTGGGCAAAAAAGAAACTCCTAATTAGGATAAAATACATGATGTACGTGCAAAGAATATCACTACGGGTCACAGCTTTAGTGTGAAAGGTGGTAAAAGATTCCTCGTAGATACATTTGAGATAATGAACTTTTCACAGTGAATTATAAAAGAAAACATACTGCCCCACAAAATGGTCGTATGAATGGTTTCAGGCTTATTTTCCTACATGTTTCAAAGCAGTTTTTTCTTAAATGTCTTTTAATCTCACCAAAATGTGTCAAGTAAAACCGTCTGAGACAGGAACTATTCAAATCAAGAACTCAAAACTCCTTGACCTGCATCAGGTTGCTAAAAAATCCTAATGCTTTGTTTTAAAAAGGGTCAAACACGCAACAAGCTGACAACCATAACCATACCATAATAACGAGATGGAAAAGAATCCCCCAGAGAACAAAGAGAAAAACAGCATTTTTATAATATCCTGCCTGCCCTACCTTTAAAGACAGCGAGTGTGCAACAACTGTTGTCACATAACATTCACACACACACACACACACAAAATTGCAAACCATTTGTACACACTGATGGAAACATCGAAACAATCTCCACACTTACTTGATGTAATATGGAACCTTGTTCTGAGAAACTGCACGTTGCCAGGGCAGCTGTACAGATGCTGCAGAGAGATGGATGGAGAGAAAAAAAAAACATCAGTCAAAATCAAAGCACCATCTTATTAAACATCGCACAATTGTACCATGCTGCACAGTAATCCATTTAGTGTTTGGGGCTTGACTTTTACTAATTCTCACATCTAACACTTCCATTATAATGGGCGATCTATGTAAAAATGTGTCGTTGTGCATGAAATCGATAGTAAAAGAAAGTAAATGGGTATTAATTTCTGGGCAGAAAGATGGAGATGGGAGAAAACAAGGCATGAAAGGGAAAATACATTGAAAAACACAGGGAAGAAGAGGACTGTTGGAAAAAGGTGCAGAGTCCAGGTTTTTGTTAATACTGTCAGACCAAGGACGACTTTAAAATGACAGGCATTGTTAAACAGCAAGATATAAGACTTGCGAAGCTCTCAAGAGCAGACATTTTTCTTGATTTATCGTCCTCCCACTTCCCCTCCTCCTTGACACAGCTCTATGCTCAGATAGAGAGATGAAAAGACAGTAAGAGAAAGAGATTAAGTGAGATTGGGAGATATACGAGATGGATAGAGCGAGATAAGGACGCAGGACTGTATTGATCCCCGAGGGAATATTAAGCTACTAGTGTAATGAGAGCGAATGTGTGATGGAGTAGATAGTGTCATAGCGCTGGGAAGATGAAGGAAAAGAGACGCTGTTTTGTCTGGCGCAGCTGTTAAGCTCACAGTGGGACTTCCTTGGTAAATTCATGTCTATGGGTGACACGGCACGGCGGGCAGAGCTTACCACCTGCTTCGAATCACACACCGTCCATTTTGTCTCTGTGTCTGATGGCCAGAAAATGTCCATCAGGTGGAGCAGAGAGAACACTAATGGCCGTATGATTATAGAAAATTACATTAGAGAGATAGACAAGAGGAGAGAGAGAGAGAGAGAGAGAGACTGGCTGCTTTGTCTTATGTTCACACTCGTGCATTCATCTCTTTCCTCTGTAGCTCTGCCTCCAACTCTGTTCCTCTCTCCCTGCTAATGACCACTCCAAAGAGGGAGAAGGAAGAAGGGAGTCAGTGGAGAACTGTAATTAAGCGTTGCATTATTCAAGAGTGAAGTGCTTTGTCTGCAAACTCTGTGTGTGTGTGTGTGTGTGTGTGTGTGTGTGTGTGTGTGTGTGTGTGTGTGTGTGTGTGTGTGTGTGTGTGTGTGTGTGTGTGTGTGTGTGTGTGTGTGTGTGTGTGTGTGTGTGTGTGTGTGTGTGTGTGTGTGTGTGTGTGTGTGTGTGTGTGTGTGTGTGTGTGTGTGTGTGTGTGTGTGTGTGTGTGTGTGTGTGTGTGTGTGTGTGTGTGTGTGTGTGTGTGTGTGTGTGTGTGTGTGTGTGTTCGCACCCACATATCAGCTGAGCATGCACGAATGTGAAGCGTATGGCCGAAGGTTAGAAGATGGGACATGGAAAGAATTAGCAGGATGTGAAGCAGTGCAACTGAGTGGAAACAAAGCAAGTCCCCACACATTTCATTTCATTTTCATTTCAAACCTTTATTTAATCAGATTGATTAATCATCACATGATTCCAATTCCCATGAGAGATCATTTGCTCTTTACTTACTGGAGAGGAAATGTTGGGAGGAGGGGCCGAAGTCCCGGTGGGCTTCCTGAAGCAGCTTCAGTCTGTCCTCCACCGCCACCTGCACCATTAACAGACACACAGACACAGGTTGGTTAGAGTTGCACTCAGAGAAACAGAGCTTTACAGCGATGGTGCCATGGTTTTATTTTTCAGTGCAATAATGTCCTAGGGGAGGAACGTGAGTAATATAGAGAATACATTTTGAGCAGGGGAAAATATAAATAATAATGAAAGTATATTAATGTTATGGTGTAATTACTGCACTGATGCAAAACCAAGACCACATGTACTGATGTAAGACCGTTTTTTGTGTTCCTATGGTTACACGTTGTGTTCAACGGGAACAAATGCATACAATTAAATAAACACTGTAACTCCCCCCCACTGCTTATTTTGTTGTTTTGTTTTATTTTTTATGTGTGAGCATTGTCCTTGTATTTTCTTGCTGCCTTTCTTGTTATGTATGTCTTTGAAAATGTAAAATAAAATCTAAATAATAAAATAAATACAGTACATTCAGTTAAAGGGGAGTTGCTGCAAGCTTAAGAGCCCTTTAACTTGTATGAGTTAAAAATATGCTCATAAATTGTTTTAATAAGTATACTGTTGATATATGGCATGCTATTTACATGTGTGTATTGCAGTTCACTGGTGTGTACAGTATAGTATTGTAGACATTATTCTGTTATTTCTATTGTGGGTACACACTGCAGCTCCCACAGAGTGTGATCACATGCACATGTATATCCTGGTGATACCTGCCGTTCTCAATCGGTATTTACACTGGAAGCAGTCGGTCACAGTACTTCAGTGCATTCCCAAGTGTTTAAAAAAAGCTAAAACAAGCAAGAGTCACATCATATCCTGCTTTCAACAGGATCATTCTCCATACACAAATAAGTGCCATGTGCAAAAAGTGAGTAGTTAACTAACTACTAAATTATATATCCTCAAACACACGTACTGTGAAATCCCTGAGTGTAATATTGCAGTCTTTTCCGAAGTGTTTTATCGCAATGGCAATTAAAAAAACAATAAATCGTGCAGCCCTAGGTGAAGCTTCACACAGCTTTGAGTTATCATTTAATCCTGCAGCCCTGTGAAAGCAGAGTATTGACCTCTCTATCAGCGCACCTGGGTCTAACATGGCTGCGGGGCTGCTTTGCTCCATCAGGCTGACTAGCAGAACAGTATTGGCAGTCAGTAATATTGAGACTCTCACACACACACCTCAGGCATATGGAAGCTAAATCACGGCAGTCCACACAGGGAAGCTGGAAGTGGGCTCAGAAAGACATGAATGGATGTAATTATTACATTACATTACATTGCATTTAGCTGACGCTTTTATCCAAAGCGACTTACAATAAGTACATTCGACCAGGAAGACACAACCTTGAGGAAAACAGAATCATATAAGAACATCAGGTTTCAAAGAGCCAATCGTTTCAAGTGCTGCTCAACTGGCTAAGCCAGTCCTTTATTAGTATATAAGTGCTCTGTTAGCAGTTCTTTGTTAGTCATTCTATCGCTCGAAGTGGAGTCGAAAGAGATGAGTTTTCAGTCTGCGCCGGAAGGTGTGTAAGCTTTCTGCGGTCCTGATTTCAATGGGGAGCTCATTCCACCATTTTGGAGCCAGGATAGCAAACCCACGTGTTTTTGCTGATGGGAACTTGGGTCCCCCTCGCAGCGAGGGTGCAGCGAGCCGTTTGGCTGATGCAGAACGTAGAGCACGTGCTGGGGTGTACGGTTTAACCATGTCCTGGATGTAGGAAGGGCCAGATCCATTCGCAGCATGGTACGCAAGTACCAGTGTCTTGAAGTGGATTCTAGCAGTAATGGCCAGTGTCCCACCGAGAGGAATATGGGAGCTGTCTACATGTGAATGCCAAATCACCAAACTACACAGTCGGACCAGGCCTATTAGTGAAGCTGTCGTCTTCCTGCAGACGGACAGACATTAAATGAGCGAACAACACAGAAGGCACTGAAACTATGCGCTCCTCTGACTCATTATTTGAGCGATGGTCAGCCTCCAGGCACAAAGACTATTACAGTAGACGGTGTCTGTACAGTGCAAAGCAACAAAGTAGCCCCAGTACCAGTTTCTCTTTGTAGCAGTGTTATGCTTAAAAAGGAATGACTTTAGGTTTCCTTCCTGGATTGCATTTCTTAACATACTGTAAGACCCTTTTCTGCTCTTGTTGTCCCCACTCATTTATCTTCAGCGACAATGCTGCATGGAGAAAAACCTTAAATGAAGTCAGAAAATGTTACAATGACTTTTAAACTGTGGTCTTATGGGTCTACACACAGTATGTACTGAAAACAACTAATTAATCAATTAAATGTTATTTGTATAGCCAAATTACACTTTTGTCTCAGGGGGCTTTACAATCTGTACAGCATAAGACACACTCAGTCCTTAGATCATAGCAGCGCACAAGAAAAACCTCCCAAAAATAACCCCAAAATCAAAGGGGGGAAAATGGAAGAAACCTGAGGGAGAACGAGACATGTGGGATTTGTTCACATTATATATGCTTCCGTTAGGCAATATTATAAGGAATCATTCTGTAAACTTTCATTGTTATGCGGATGATAATCAACTATATTTATCAATCAAGCCTGATGAAATTAATCATCTCAATAAAATTCAAGACTGCCTTAAGGACTTAAAAACGTGGATGACCTTAAACTTTTTGATGTTAAACACGACCAAAACTGAAGTTATTGTACTTGGCCCGAAGAATCTACGGAACAAATTATCTAAAGATATACTAACTATGGATGGCATTAATTTGGCCTCCAGTGAGACTGTAAGGAATCTTGGTGTTATATTTGATCAGGATTTATCCTTTAACGCCCACATAAAATCTATTTCAAGGACCGCCTACTTCCATCTACGTAACATTGCAAAAATCAGGCATATCTTGCCTCAAAACGATGCAGAGAAACCAGTCCATGCATTTGTTACTTCAAGGCTGGATTATTGTAACTCTTTATTATCAGGGAGTACCAAGAAGTCAGTCAAGTCGCTTCAGCTGATTCAAAATGCTGCAGCTCGTGTACTAACCAGAGTTAGGAAAAGGGACCACATTGGTCCTGTTCTGGCTGCCTTACACTGGCTCCCTGTAGAACACAGGATAGAATTTAAAAATTGTCTTCTCGCCTACAAAGCCCTTAATGGGCAGGCGCCATCTTACCTTAAATAACTCATTATACCCTACTGTCCTACTAGGGCATTGCGTTCCAAGAATGCAGGGTTGTTGGTTGTTCCTAGAGTCTCTAAAAGTACAATGGGAGCCAGAGCCTTTTCTTATCAAGCTCCACGTTTGTGGAATCAACTTCCAGTTTGTGTTCGGGCGGCAGACACCCTATCCGTTTTTAAGAGTGCGCTTAAGACCTTCCTTTTTGATAAAGCTTATAGTTAGGGCTGATTAGATTCAGCCCCTAGTTTTGCTGATATAGGCTTAGTTTGTCGGGGGACATCTTAGTTCTTCCTTCTCTCTGTCTGTACCTGTGTACTCTCATGTTCCGATTAACCCAGCGTCCCCACATTTCTTTCTTTTTGGTGTCCATATACGCCGGGATCCGGAGTCATGGATGATCCTGCGGTCCTGAGTCCTGGATCGCGAGCCCTGGATCTTGAGTCGTGGCTGTGGTCCTGGATCATCGGTCCTGGATGGATATCCTCGTGGATTCATCTTCTTATTATACACACATGCATTTCCAAACATTTGGACTACCTATGTTGCAAATGTATTATCTTTTCAATTTACACACGGCATCTATTGCACGTCTGTCCGTCCTGGGAGAGGGATCCCTCCTCTGTTGCTCTCCCTGAGGTTTCTCCCATGTTCCCTTTAAACTGTGGGTTTTCTCCGGAAGTTTTTCCTTGTACGATGTGAGGGTCTAAGGACAGAGGGTGTCGTATTATCATACTGATGTTCTGTACAAACTGTGAAGACCACTGAGACAAATGTAACATTTGCGATATTGGGCTATATAAATAAACATTGATTGATTGATTGATTGATTGATTGATTGATTGATTGATTGATTGATTGATTGATTGATTGATTGATCCCTCTACCAGGAAGGACGTACATACAAAAGATGTTGTGTGTACAGAACAAGAAAGAAAAAGAGCTTATGTTTAATCACAGCGTAAAGAAATAAAGATATGAACCTTGCTCGATAAGGATAATGTGTCTGAGAGAACCAAAACAACCCACACACTCTCTGATTTGAAGTGTAAACTCATGCAGAGTTAACATGGAGGATGCCACTCTATAATTCACAACCAACATCACGTCTCTTCTCTCCTTCAGATGACTCGTAAAGAGACTTCTCCACGACTCTGCCTCCAGGGCTGAGACATGCTCCGCTGTGAGAAACACTCAGCATCTCCCCGAGCGGGGCGGATCACACCAAGACCGTCAGTTGTGTAGAGAGTCAAGAATGTGACTGGTGTAATGTGAGAATGGTGTTCATTGATGTGCAGCGACACACTTTTGCAGAGAGCATGGAGCTGTGTTCAAATAAAACAGGCACACAGGCAGAGGGACAACTCTCCGTGCCGTGTGTGTTTGGCTGGCACAAAGTGAAAGGTAGAGGACAGAAGAAGTAGAGTCGTAGAAGCTAGTATTTCTGGACAAAATGCTGTAAGAAGAAAAGGCGAAATGATAGAGAAAGAAAGGAAGACGTGTGTGTGGGAAAGCGTGTCTGCTGTAACATCTGCAGGAGATTCAGGCGGATTCAAACTACCTGTAGGAGTTTCCATCTCATGTTGAGCTGGTCCAGTTGTCTGGAGGCGGTCGACGACAGCTGGATGTCCAAAGGCGTCAGCTCTGCAGAAAGATCATTGACGATTCTCACGTCGTGACGTAGCGGTGCGATCTCCTCTCTGATGGTCTGGACGGCAAGATTCAGAAATGTGATATTCTAACAGAATTATGATCATAAATATTCAGTTAACTGATGACCTTATCATGGGGATTGTGCTTTCGCAAAACAATAACCCGAGTTCAGATTATCTTCAGTTTCATTTCTCTTATTTACTGCGTTGCCCTCATCATGTCCAATTTGAGATGAATCGAGTTTTAAATTGAGTTTTGGGATGGTATAACATCAATGTAAAGTCTGTACTGTGGCTGTCTGTACACGTGTAATGCCTGCAGGACGTGCTTTGTGTGTGTTACAAACTGGAAGAGATTGTTTCAAGTGTTGTTTGGAAATCCATTAATAAATTGGATTAGAGTGTGGATGTCAACATGATAAGATGTGAAGAGATAGAATGGCAAGACTGTCTATACCAAGGATGCATTTGTTAGATGTGAAGCGGAGTAACAAACAGAGAAATAAATGCCTTCGCTAATGAAACAATGATTTATTTTGAATATTTCTGTGTGGCACTTTTTCTCCTTCTTCACAGTATTCATTATGGTTTACCGTTATTTGAAGTGCTGTCCTGTGTCTGCTCGTAAACTAAATGTGTTTCTTGTTGTTCGTCTCTTGGCCGCATATCCTTGTGGAAAAAACTTCCTCAAATGTAATGAGTGGCATTTGCAAACAAACAAGGCAGAATCATCAAACCAAGTACATAATCAAATAAAGTGGCAATTTGTAGTCGAAAAACAAAAAGAGAGAGGACGGTGGAACTTGTTTAAGAATTCACAGCCATGTTTCACTCGCATTAATGCACACACTTATTTCATGCATGGTACGGCTAATACTTGAACTGAAGCAAACCACAATTGGCAGCAGTAACTTTACAAAACATGTCTCTGAAGTGTTTGGCTCCAAATACCAAACACATCATGCATTGTAGCATCCCATAATCCCGTCTGTTTCAGTCCTGTTTCAAAAGTGCTGATTCTGGGTCTGTTACTTTAGATGAAAATAAGGTGCCACTCCCCTCTGAGAGATATCTGGTTAAAAAGAACACAATGGTGCTCGAGGAGGAGATTCGGGTGATAAGGTGGGGGGGGGTTACCTTGGTTGGTGATTGGCTAATGGTTAAACAATCCAGTGTGGCCAAAATCTGCTTTTTCCTGAAACTTTCAGAATCTCTTTACACAGAGGGGACACATGTTTATGTGTAAAAGACATGAAAAGTGGATTTTGCATTATAGGTGATCTTTAATGCTAAATCAGTTGGTCTAAAATAAGATCCTGCACGTCAACGTAGAGTTTTACTCAAGTTGATTCAGTGCTTCATGTTTTAATGATGTGCAGAGGGGTCGAACTATCTAGAAGTGTTGATGATTACGATGCATTAATGCCCACAACAGCAGTAGTGCCTCTCACAATGGTCTTGTCGATGTGGTCCTGCAGAGAGTCGATCAGCAGGTCCCCCACCGGCTGCCAGGTCTCTTTGGCCTCCTCTGCCTGAGTCAGCCTCAGGTCCAGCTGGTCCATGGAGCTCTGCAGCTCCTGGAGTCGCTCCAGGGCTCGCTCCACCTGACTCTGCCAGCCCCCCATGTGCCCCTTCAGACGCTCCCACCGCTCCATCACCTCGCCCGTCTGCTTGCGGATCGCCCGGGCCAAACCTCGCGCCTTCTCCTCTGGGGTGAGGTCTGGAAGAAGAAAGAGAAGTCAGTTATTCTGTTGAAAAAGATGGTACTGCCTTTTCTATTCTTTAATATATGCGTAGTTTCCCTACAACTACATTAGTAGATATGTTGTACTACCCTTAATATAATTGTCCTCCAGCTAAAAATGCAACCTCTTCAAATTCTAGCATCCAACTGGCTTTCCATTTATATACATTTATTATATAATTCAAAGAATATTCTGAAGATCAGATTATTTTACTGAAGTAGGAAGTCATTTTTATTTGTCCCTAATCTCTTCACCAGTCAGTTTTCATTAGATAAAAGAGTCCTAAGAAATGTAGCCATAGTTTTATTAAATAAATGACATCTTGACATATTGAATAAGCCTTTCTTGGGCATTTTTTCTCTTCCTGCATATAACTGTCTTTTATTCTCATGTGCTTTTGTTCGATTTTAGGTAAGGCAGATAAGTTAAACTCAACAAACAGGACATAAAAAAGAAGGGCATATGGTATTAAAAAACAGGGAAAAGGGGATCCCAATTAAAGTGCGGATAGAGTTTTAGGCTGTCAAAGCATGATGAAAGTGATCAAAAGGGCAAACAAACACAAAGTCATAGGATAGGAGTCATAGTCAGAATCATAGGATGCAGACAGACAGAAAAAATGGGCAAAAGAGAAAACTGCTTCCCAAACGGACATTACTACTACATAGAAATATTTGCAGCTAATGAGTTCACAGGTCTTCTCTCCACTGTGGAGATAATCATATTCACCTGTTGCATCTCTCTTCACCCTCTCTCCCTCACTTCCTCATTTACATACACACACTAAGAAGACATCTGTGAGCCGTACTGCAGGTGGCGCCTCATGCAGACACATACAAACAATGTGATGCTGTGTGTCTTTGGTAATGAAAAATGTAACGTACAAACAAAACAAAAGTCAATTTAACGGCACAGGGGCAACTGAATAAAAAAGACAGACGATTGAAGTTGTTCGACTTTGATTCTGTGTCACGATAAGAAACGTCATCTCCACTGAGTGACTACACAACAAGGGCAGCCTCTAATCTTAGATCGGCTTTTTATCTATTTATACAAAGAGGGGAGGCTTTGATACGCATATCAAAGATCACAGACAACAAGCCTATCGGAATACGCTCTGAAGTCTTGCCACACCCCTACACCGCCCCGTGGGATGGTTTAATTATTTACACAGTAGGGTTTTAGTTTGAAGGCAAATGTGCTGATTTAACCAAGACTTCCCTGCCGCATCCAACAGAGACAGCAAAGGAATGTTGAATGAGTCGGCGCATTTTTAATTCTCGCCGTGATCTGTTAGATATTGGCACTAGTGAACGGTGTTTGTAGAGCACTTCAGCTCACAACTGGGCCAAGTCATAGATTCTATTTAAAGACAACCAGACAGGCTTGCTTTGAATGTCTGAATGCCTTTTACTACAGATTGTACTGAATCAGACATCTAGTAAGATGGATAAAAGGGACTACGTTACTATAACATGTAATTATAACTGATTAAGCACAAGCTATATACTCTGCCCTTTTATTTGAATGTACATTTCAGTTTATGTATCCACTACAGTGCCTTAAATCAGGGGTGGGGAACCTCCGGCCCCCGGGCCGTATACGGCCCGCGAGACCATTTGGTTTGGCTCTCGAGGTAATTTATAAACACACGCAAAAAAGAAAAAAATGTAAGAAATCTAGACCGCAAAATAATTAAACAAGCGAGTGCCTGTTTTTCCTGGCAACAGTCATGGTCCTTGAACACAACACGAGCCTAAAGGCCCTGACACACCAACCCGATTTTGGGAGTCAGAGGCCGTCAGAGGCTGTCGGGCATTCACGGCGCCGTAGTCAGGTTGGTGTGTCCCGCACCGTCGACCGTGACACGCCTTATTTGGACTGCCAGACCCGATGCATGGCTGATTCAACATGTTGAATCGGCCATGCATCGGGTCTGGCAGTCGGACCAAATAATCACTCTGATTGGCTGTTCAGCTAGCAAATCAGTGCATGAGAAGCGAAGCGGAAGTGAGGGACGTAAACAAACGATTTAAGAAGGCACACACAGACTGCTATTCATTTTCATCTCATCATGGCGATCTGGAATGATGCAAACGAAGACCTGCTCATCACCTTGATCCAGGAGAGGCCAGCTCTGTATGATATTACGGAGAAAAGATACTCTTCTTCTTCTCTGTCTTCCGGTTGTTGCCTCTTTTGAATGACGAATACACACTACCGCCGCCTGCTGGTAAGGAGAGTTATTGCCACTCACGCACTGAAGTCGGTGCGGTGTGTTCCCGTGCGACACATGGCCAAAACGCAGGAGAACACGGCCAGGCAACAGCCGACTTCAGCGTTGGCTAGTCGTCTGGTGACTGCTTGGTGTGTCAGGGCCTTTACGTGTCATCACGTGGTATATGTCTCGTCTGACAGGGGTGCAGTGCTGACGGAGAGCACCAGAACGCCACTCCGGGACTTCAAAAAATTGTACCCATAAATCCGTAGGCTACACATGCTGCAGTTTTTGCGTGGCTGTGTCTTTAGTTGTAAGCCCAGTCGCGATCTGTTCATCTGTCATACTGATCATACAGTCAATAACTGTGTTGTTATTAGCATCTGGTTAGCTAGCTATGCTAACGAATATAAGAAGCTTTTTCTCCAACCAGTGAGGTAAAGGCACATCTTTATATGATCATTATACTTATCAAAAAACAAGAGAATAAAGTAAACAGGTATAAAATACTATGACAGTAAAAAAAAGTTGTTATTAATAAACAAGAATACAGTTTGAAAGGAGAGTGATTTGTAAAATATCCATAAAGAAAAAGTAAATCTGCTTACAGTTCTGTTTCATATGGGTGTTGAGAGATGTTTCCATAGATCTCTTCATTTTGCTCTCAAAGTGCACCAGATTGATGCTTTTAACTTCAATATTTAAAAATAAAATCTCCTTTTTGCCCCCCGGACCCCCCTAGAGGAGGTTAGGTCCCCCCCCACTTAAATCATGTCCACATGGATAGGAAACTATATACATTTGCACACATCTTGTGTCCATATCTTTCTGTTTTGGTGGTCATGCAACAACTGTGCACGTGAATGCATGCACGAGTCAGGGTAAGATATCTGGATTAAGAGGTTGCTTTTTCTTTGCACAGCATGAAAGAAAGGCCAAATGAATGGGCTGTGATTTTTAAGCAGAGGTCAATAATTTGTACGGCCCTCTGAGGATGTTGAAAAAATTGAAATGGCCCTTGAGAGGAAAAAGGTTCCCCACCCCTGCCTTAAATAAAAGAATTGTCCATGGCATGTTCAATAATTTATGGCAGCGATCCAATAGTACAATTAGTTTCATTTTTATAATGCGGAAATGACATTTCAAAACAATAAATGGTGCTCACCATTGAGTCCAGTGCCAAGTGTCTATAATATAGGCGAGTATGCAGATTATTTTATGGAGAGTATAAACGTACCTGTCTTTGGTTGTGGGTTCTTGCGTGGCTCTCCGGGACCCTCGATGGGCTGGTCAGCGAGAAACATCCGGGCTTGATCCAAAGTGCTGATCACCAAATGCTCACGTTCCTTCAGCTCTGACCGTACTACCTGCAGGAGGAATGCAGAATGATAGGTTAAAGAGAGCTTCTCCAGAAAGGTAAGTGTAACAAATGACTTTGAATGGATTGTAAGTGGAAAGAAAGTGCGTCTTATCCAGTCGAGTTTTTGCAGTTGTCTGAAGAAAGAATAAGCCTTCTCAATGAGAAAGAAAGTGCATTCGTAAGTAGACTTTATTACCAATAATGGACTTGAGCAGGAGATAATTCATGCATTTTCTCTGCAGGTATGTGCATGTTTGACTCGTGTGTCCTTATCTTGCCAGCGCCGATGAACTCCAAATGAACCTGCTGTAATCTGAAGGAGTTTTGCATCCAGATTGCTGCTCCCCCACAGAAATCTCTGCTAATCAAACCACTTCTGCTTGAATCAGCTCCAGCTTTCATTATATTACGAAACAAGAGACTTATGATTAGCTCACACTCACGACCAAAGAACAAGAGCAGATGTTTACGATTAGACTTATGGGCGAGATAAACAACACTCTCAGAGACTAATTAGGTGATTTCTGCATAACAAAACACTGTCTGCCCAGACTTCCCTGAGTAAGAGGGGAAGCAGGAAGTAAAGGCGAGAGAGCGGTGTTGTTAAGAGTGTCAGCGGGAGGGACACTTTTGAAAAAGATTAGCGATTGAAGGCGAGAGTAGAGGGTCAAACCGGCCATTTCCTTGGGGTCGGTATGAAATTAGCTGAGCGAATCGCGGTACCAAGTGAGTGAGCTATTACCCTCCAGGAAATATCATTACAGAGCCCAGTAGCACATATGCTGCTCATCTTCCTTCACAGCAGCTTAAAACGCACACAAAAACACACACACTCCATCTCCTACAATGCAGAAAAACAGATACTAAAAGTTCACAAACCAATTTAACGGACACTTTTCTTAACCTTATTTCGAACTAAAAAGAGGCAGCACAAACGGCATGTTACAGTATAATTATTCGTGTTTTAGTATAAGTGTGACCCCTGGGGAACTTTATTGCCTATCGGAGTGTGTGATTGCTTTGTAACGAGGCGTTGTAGTTTAAGACGCTGTGAAGCACGTTGATTAGATGGGACGTCGTGCTTTGATATAGTCTCACACGTATCAGACTTTTTCAAACAGACAGTGAAAATGAAATGCCAAAAATGATGTTTTGTTGTCGTTTGCGTCACATTGACTGAGCGGCAGATGACAACACCCTGGGTTCAGTGGGATGGTATGTACAGTACAGTACCATCTGGAGAGATAAGAAGAGATGGGGAAATAGCAGGGAAGGAGGATGGGGTGTAATACTGTGCTCACAGGCCTTGAAATGCGCTCAGACCTATTTGTTCTAGTTCCAAAATAACAACGCTCATTTCAGGGAGTAACCTTCTGTAATAGTAAAGTTTAGACCACTGCAATGACAATTCCACACGGCCTCCTGCGGAAAGATGTACCCTCGTGCTGAAATGGAGCTGGAAATCAATTAAATCACACCTGCTGATAAATGGTTTGCTTCGTTCCAATGATTTCCTCCGAGCTCTCATGGAGGGAATATATTAGGCAGGTAGCTCAGAGAGCAGACCTTGAGAGATAGAAAGTAAATGAGAGATGATTGAGGAAGAGAAAAGGAGCTGTGTATGTTGAGCAGAGATAAGAAAAGGAGCAGGGCTGCGTGGACAACTACCAGTCGAAACCAACCTTATCCGTTTTGTTTTGTTTTCTGAGTGGCTACAAATGGGCTTTGAAAGGGATTGAATGAAGTGTGTATATGTTTTGTATTCAAACATATTCTTTGCATATCGAGAATGGTAAGTAAACCTATTCTTATATCAGTTTTGTAATGTCACAACACATTTCTCTCTGCAAATCACAGATGGGGGATGGTGGGAGCACCAACAGCATCCCCAGTTGGATAAATCAAAGAACCCTGATTGCAGAACGATGAAAAAATACTGTTGCCACTGGCAAAACAGTTACCTACTTTGGCTGTTTTTATATTTTTTGAAGAGATTTTCTGTTTATATAGAAGAGTATATAGTGAATTTATGAAATGTTGGCATTAGGACTGGGTGACATTTAAATATAATTTAAGACTACTTACAATTCGGTTGAAATGTAAGTGATCTACTGGTTAGTTTTCTGATATAAGTAATCATGGTGTGCCAAAAAAAAGTAAAACCTGCCCTGCAAACATTAAAACATATAAACTGTAAGAGGTAATTGTTCATCCACCTTTAGTAGAATCATATTGTGATGGTGTGATCTTGGCGTTTTATTGTGTCACGAAAATACTACAACTATTCAAGGCAACAACAAAAAAACGATATTGGTTATTGAAGGGGTATCCCTGCACCTCAGACAGATAACAACACCAAAGACCTTTCCCAACACCCCTTAGTTAAACTTCACACTCACATTATCAGAGTCACACAAGGACACACATTTCAGAGAGAGCATAAGAGATACATATTTGACACATGTAGAGCTTTGAGGTAAAGAAAGATTTTTTTCTAGTAAATCCCAGACAGACAGACAGACAGCTGTCGATGTAAAGATAAAAGGCGGCAGGTTTGTCCTTCAGTATGCTCTTCTTCTTCTTCTTCTTCTTGAGAGTTTTTACTGGCACATTAGAATATGGTCTGTGTTGCTGTGATTTGTGAAGACCAGACAGAGACAGGACTCCTGTCTGTCCCACAATGCTCACAACATCTGTCTTGTAGCTGTGTGTGACCTTGACCTTGGCTTTGTGCATTCGTGTGTCTGAGTGGTTGTGTCTGTGTGGGGCTGTTTGTGTCCAGGTTTGTGTGTGGCCGGAGGAACACTGCAAACTCTTATCACCGCGTGCCCTGTGCTGTGGTGGAGATGAGATAACATCACAACAACACAGCTACTTTCAGAGCTCTACCAAAAAGGCCTCTCTCTCCGTTCTCAAAAGTCTGCTATCTCAGCCTCGCAGCAATATTACCCCAACCCTCATCATCTTCCAGGAGGAAAATAAGCCTCCAAAACGGACCACCACAATATACCAGATTTCAACAACATCAGAAAAGCTCCTGAGCAGGACTCAAAATGCCTTTGGAATATTGGTTCACTCATATCCAGGCAGTTTACAAACTGTCATACAATGATAGCTTCTCTCTTTTATGCACTGTAAAAAATGATGTTTAAATTCTTAAGTGAAGACAATTTTTAGACTTGTCTGACCTAAATCAGATTTTATAACTAGAAACAGACACGGCTCATGAAGAGGCCTCAGAGTGACTTTGTGTCTGAATATTTAATTGCTCCTTTGACAGTAACACGTATGGTTATCTTGAAATAGCTTAAAGCTAGTGATGCTACTGTTGTGGTTTGAAGTCGAACTATGACATGCTTAACTAATCTTCCGCTTCCAGCTGTAATGTTCAAATAAGTCAAATACACTAAGGTGCAGCTAATAAATGAGTCAGGCACGGTTAAATGATGATGCAAACATGTGTGCATTCAATGACAGATTCTTACACAAAAAAGTTATTTTATTAAGTTTGATAAATATGTATTGGATACGTTTATTTTACTGTTACTGCAATTATTTACATGGATTTCAATCCGATGAAAATATTATATTTTAAATCTATTTTAATATTATGGATTATTATCACTGGTACTGATGTTCACAGCTGTTCATTCATTACTTTGCAGACATTTTTTGTTTTCAACATTGTTTATGATTTGCATTTACAGTACTGCTGTTATGGCCACTGTGGGGCAGGGGCAACAATCTGCAAACAGAAGACAGATGTATAAAGAGCTATGGTGAATATGGTGAAGCTGTCATCTACTGTAACAGCTGCTGATTTTGACATCCAACAAACTCTGAGTAATATATGCATAATTAAAAGTCAATTCTCTGTCCACCTGATGCATGTCTGTTTGTGAAGTGTGTTTTTTGGTTAAAACACACTCCCAGGGAGATCTAAGTCTCTTTAGCTGCTAAATGCTCCATTGTCTGCTGTTTGTTGCTTGACAGGTTGCATAATGTTGGTTTTGCATGTATTCGCTGAAACAGCTGTATACTATGTCAATGCATATGGAATTACAGCAATGACAAAGTTGGCTGATATTTATCTGATAGTTCATCACTGTGAGCGAGTGACACATTTCACATACAGTACACATGCAGTGGTTTAAGCCATTGTTAATATTCAAATATGTAATAATATACTTAGTAGTTTAAATGTGTTATACTGCTGAGGTATATTGTTGAAACATTCGGCTACAGAGGATATTAAGCAGTAACATTTAGTAAGCCATGCACTTAACACAATTAAAAGAAAACTATAATCAGCCTGCAGGGCAACAGACTGTTAGGACAAAAGTCAAACAAATGCAAATCAGACAAAAACAATTACAAGTTACTCAAAACGAGACAATTGAGTGTTAGAAAAAGTCACTGTTTCCTAGGAGATAATGTTAACTTCAGCACAGCACTTTAATCAATTGTACTCTCCTTTACGACCTGTCCTTCCTGGTGCAAATGGTGCTAATCAATCATGCAGGCACAATGATTAAGAAGGTTCTGGAGAGGATCATTAGATCCTCCTCACTTTAGACAGGGTAATTGTGCCCGGCTTAAGCATATTGAGACTGCTAAAGAAACCAAATTAAAATGAAACTTAAATAGAATCCCACTTTGTCTGTTTGTCTTATATTTATTGACTCAGAAACATTTGGAAGAGCGCTAGAAAAGATTGAACCGTCCCAACAATTTGGACAAGAAGCCAACTGTTGCTGAAAGATAAGAGCTGTTAATAAAAAATGCCCACAAGCACTTGGTCCCTTGTTCCAAATCCTTCAAGCTGTTAATTGAATAGAGGAGATTGATGAGTTTAATCAGCTGGATGCTGATGGAGGCCTTTTATGGGATAATTGAATATGCGTTTAATAAATGCTATTATGGCCAGTTTAGCAGGGAAAAGAAAGAAACCGATCCATACGCAGAGGAGGGAGCAAGAAGTTACTCCAGTTAGAAAGGATAATACCCCTCCCTCTCTGTCACACACATTTTTAAATCACCTCCTGCCGTATGAACAAAACTGCCTTCTGGCAGAATCTAAAACGACTGTTAGAAACTGAATTTCCTGAAAACAGACGGGTGAAAGTGCACCGTATTTCTACTTAAATAATTGCTCTCTTCCACACATAAACCTCTGTTTTTCCTATTTCTTTAGCTCTCAATTGTTTTCGGCCCTGTCCATCACCTTCTTAGACTGTTTGAACCACTGCTCTCCCGATTGTCCTTCCCCCTGATCTTTAATAACAGCAATATCCATTGCTCTCTGTTGGCCAAGTGGTTTATCCTCCTATATCTATCCAAATCTCACGTACAAAAACTGGGGGGAAACAGGTTATTCCACTTAGTCCTTCTAAGCCCTTCCTAGCTCATAGATACCAATTTCCATATAGCTATATTTTCCCGGTCACAAAGAGACAGAATAGCTTCTGAGTGACAGAAGTGTGTGTATGTACGTATGTGTGAGCACAGGGGAACTGCGCGTCGGTGTTAGCAAGTAATAGAGCGTGACGTATTCAAAGCCACAGCTCTTTGTGCTGCTCAGCTCCTTCAAGTCTCTCAGGGTCAGCGAAACTCGAGGCCAATTTATTAAGAATACAAGAAGGAAGCGAAGGGAAAAATATGAGTCAAAATCACAATGGATCCTTTATTATTTTCTATTCCGGCGTTCTCAATGCTGAAGGACCGGAAATGAACAAAGGAATGGACAGTGGATAGCGCACGGAAAACATATTGTAAATAAAGGAAATGCAAAAGCGGGGGGGGACCAACAGCAGAACAGACACCACAGAGGAGAAACAGAAGAGCTGAGGCAGGTTAATGAAAGAAGAGGAAGGTGAAAGTAGGGATGCAGAAGGATTGTATTCCCCTGAGGTCAGTGTGTGCGCTCAGTCCCATTCCTAATGGACCTTGTCTGATCTGGTGAGCCTGTCTCTGTTCTCTGTCAGGTTCTGAGAACAAGACCCAGAACATGCCTCAATATCACACCAGGCCTCAGAGGAAACATTTTGATGAACCTGGACTGTTATTTGTTGTCTCCTGGTTTGAAACACACACAAAAAAACATGGTCTTTCATTCCAGGTCCTAACTGTCAGAACATCTCTCTTCCTTCTAACCATCACCATGTTCAAATTCATTACATTCCTTCATAGACTACATCTATAGTGTGGGCAGATCATCACTTGATTCCAGTTGCTCCCTGGAAACTATATGTTGACAATATCTAGCATTACCCTTCAGCAATATCTTAATAATTTAGCCATGGGTTAAAGTATTCTCTAACTGAATTAGTCTGCTTTTGAATGATGATCCTATATTAAATCATTAAAAGACTATACTTAGCAGACATTACAGCGGCCAATAAATGGATTGTATGCCAATGCAGAAAAGCACTGCACTCCGTCTCTGAAATAGATCAGTTATCTGCCATTCTCAATATTTGTCTTTGAAACAAAAATGCATGAAGATTTTTCTAATATCGCAGCCTTAGTTCCCAGTTTCTTTGTTTGAAGTTAGGATAGGCAAGGCAAGGCAAGTTTAAGGTTTGATAACAAAAGTGTGTCATCATAATGTGTTGTTATTTTTGATTTATTATTAGTATTCCTTTTGTTTATACCCTTTTCTCCCCACCCATGTCTTAGTATTGAGGTGTGTTTAATGTCTAATTGATAATGTCTGTGTAAACAGCAATTGGAAGATTAGTCTAAGTTAGTATTTCATTTTTCATAATGTAATGTAATAAATAATAGTTGTTGAATTGAATAAAACCTTACACATCATTAGATGCCCATGCAGTGGGATTCATACAGTATACAGATGTATGCACTTTTGTTAGTGTAGTTAGTATCATAAACCCTGTGACAGAATTGTGATGGGTGTGTGTGTGTGTGTGTGTGTGTGTGTGTGTGTGTGTGTGTGTGTGTGTGTGTGTGTGTGTGTGTGTGTGTTATGTTGATCTGTCCCAGTATGTCTATGATCCTGCGCCCACGCGCAACAGCACATGTGTTTACTCTCAAGGCGTTTTGTGGAACAAAGTAATAGTGTGGCGAACGGGCATTGGAGAACACATTACGGTTTCAAGAGCGACATCAACAGCAGCGTCGACCAGCGGACTGGGAGTAAACAGTCGCCACAGGCTGAGTCATCTACTGTATCTGAAAGCAATTACACGCCAATGAACTATCACAATAACCAGTGGTTACAATACATAATACAGTGGGGAAAAATGGAGGACAAATAGCTTTGATGACAAAGGTGGTGAATGGGCCGGCACAATGAAGGCATTGATCACTTGTAACAATACATGATACAGTTGGGTATAGGACGGTGATAAATAACAATATTTATAAGAATTAAATAGAAGGAACAACAACACTGATTGCGTAGTAGTGATTTCGACCGGCCTGATGGTTAATAATGTCAGGATAATTGCTGCTGCTGCTTTACGAAAATATCTTCCCGTGATTTCAATCCCAATTGTTCAGCAGATATATTTGAGCACTTGCACAAGCACTTTAAAATACTGTACAGCTTCCAGGGTAACCAACTTCTCCTCAAAGGGAGTATCAACACCTTTTGTGATGTCCAATCAGTGTTAATGGTAAATGTTGCCGATTGAAACCAATAGGTCCCCAGTACGTGCTATATTGACAAAGAAAGCTTCAGTGTTCCTCCTGCATCGTCATTGGACGTGACACGAGGAACAGCTACAGGCTACTTTAGTTTGGATTTCTTATCTCCACCTCTGGGTAGCTAAAGGGCGTGTTCGTGATACTGCTTTTAAAACAGGTCTTCTTTTTGTACTCTTTGCTAGGAATGTTTCCAAGAGTAAAATAGAATCCTAAAATAAGAGCAGGGAGGATGTTTGCTGTTATGCTATTATGATATTAAGCCGCATTTATTTGAGCCACAGTATGCAACTTTAGAAATGAGGTGGAGAAAGAGGCTCCGGCTGGATCAGACACTTGGTTGCCTTTGACTTTAAGGCCCTAAACACACAATGAAGTGTTTTAGTTTATCCTGGTTAATTAAAACTCTTCTCAGGTTGAACTCAATGAACCAATAGAAATAATGAACTGTTACCTCCCGGCAGGAGCAGAACATTAATAGGAGTGTCAGGGAGATCACAGTTTGTGCACACCACCCAAAGAGCCTTTGAGAAAGGTGTAATGGAGCAAAATAAGTTTCAACATCTAATTAGCGCATTCAAATAAAAGGGTTTTGAATTATTTTACTGTAAATAAAATACTGTATTCTAAATGTATAGGGCTTAGAGAATGGTAATAAAACCCTAAAACTAGATGAAAAATGTAATCTAAATCACTTACAAACCTTTTAGAAACTTAAAGAAAACAAGGTAAGATCAATCTTATCCATCGTGGCGGGAACGCTCCCTTTGGTGACAGAACGTACCATGCAGTGGTTCTGCTGCTGCAGCAGGATGGGGACGTCTCCTCCGACGGGCATCTGCTTGGCCAGCTCCTCGTCCTTCAGGCAGATCCACCTCCACAGCTCCTCCAGGAGGCCCAGCAGACGAGACCAGCGCTCAGCACTCGCCTCAAGATGAGCTCTGCCAATATACAATCGCTTTAAGTATTATTATTATACTGTATGCATTTTCCAGCCCATTACTGAAAGGCATAAACAATCTTGTATTGGTACTACTTATTGCTGATACTTTACTACCTCAGATTATTACACCATTGTCGAGATTTTTGCATTAATGTTTACTTACATAATGTGTGCTTGCCACTTCAACTAACTAACTTTATGTTTGCCTTTGTATATGCTCTGTCCGCTGTGGGACTAAGACAGGATTACTAATTCTGATTGTACTGGCATATCAAAGAGTCTGTTTAGGACACAAAACTCTAACACACATGTGGATTTAGCACCTATTAAAGGCTGATACTTGTAATTATACAGCAGGAAAGCTACATTGTGTATTTTATTTTCAATAAAATGTTCATATAAAAATGTCCATAGGTTAAAAAAACATTAATAAACTAAAAAGCCTTAATAACTACAAACTCCTGTAAAATAAATCTCTGGAGCGAAGTTGCTGCCCTCCTTGTGGAGATGTTATTGTAAATAGGAAACACAGTTAGCTGCTAATTGTGTGGGTGGTAGCATGCATGCAATACGTGTTGATAAGCCCTTGTGTTTTCCTCCTCTCCTCCAGGCATAATATATCTGAACACTGTGTTCAGAGACCTCCTATTGCCGCTCGCTGAGTTAGTCATAATTACACATGTACTGCAATTAAGGCATAATGGGCTTAACACAATCAGCACGCCGCAGCACCCCAACTCCCACACAGGCTGATCTCCCACTGTCCATTTTCCTACCGCCTATCTTCCTGTGGAACAAGTCCAGCCCATTATGTCTGTTCTGCTTCACCCTGACCCCCAAACTCTTTCCAGCGGTGACACTTTCCCATCTCTTTTACTTCCCCTTCCTACTCTCTCACCTTTTCCCCTGCCCTGGAGTTTGTTGTGCTCCTTGGATGCTTCTCTTCATCCTCCCTCCTCCTCCTCTTTCGTCTTTGAACTTCTCCATCTGGCCCTGTCAACTTCGCTTCCACTTTCACTTTCTTCACCCTCTGCATCGCAAATCTTATTTATTTATGGCAAGATTGCGGCTGACGCGGCATTGTCTCTGTCATCAGAAGTTTATGTGCCACTGCGGCGGCTCTCATGTCCTTTGAGCAGTTTTTCATCCGTGTGCTCGAGGGCAGGCATGTGGAACAGAGGAGTTACTGTGTCTGTACTGCTGAAGGGAACACCACAACCTGTGTGAATATTCCACAGCACGCTGTATGTCTCATGTGGTTTTCCATGAATCATGAGTCATGTTCCATCATGATCAACACGGTTTTGTTCACAAGTTTGGAGAAGTCACTGCCCCAGTTACCCGTGAGGAAGAAACTTTATATTGTGAATAATATGCAGCTTAAGTGTATTGATGAGTAACCAGAGTAAAGTGACCTTGAGCGAAGACTCTTGATTTGTGCTCTATGTATTGTTGCAGAGTACAGAAGTGTTTGCTACCTTGACCCTTTGCTTTTTGTTGCTGCATTTTCTAATTGTTCCAATATGTCAGAACTACACAGGAATAACACTCACAGAAAAAACTCAATTCTGCAATATGCTGGTTGATTTAAATTGTACATTAAGGCAGAGACCTAAACTCACAATGTTTTTTCTTTCCAAAGTAAGGAGCAGCAAAAGAGCAGAACAATACAATCTGAGCTGCACGACCCCTAAACACTGGAGCAAACCGGTGTAAGTATTGAACTTTAACTGACCGTATGTTGGCGGATTTGGCCTTCAGGTCGCTCCAGCGCTGGTTCATGTCATCCAGTCTGTGTTGAAGGAACACTGCTTCCTCCGAGCTGCCCAGAGCCTTGACCATCTTCGACTTGTTCCCATCCACACTCTTGTAGATGTCATTGTGGGCATCGATTTCAGCCTGGATGTCCTACAAATACACAAACAAAGAATAATGATCAGAACGACCATTTCTTCAGGGGGAACGTTAGTGTCTGAGCAAATACATACAAAGCAAAGGGCAGCCATAGCTCAGTAAAGCAAGTTCATAACAAAATCTCCCCCAAAATTAGAGGTCAGATTCTTCAAGTCAATTATTCATGAACCGAAAAAAATATTGGATTTTGGTTCTAGTCTTGAGGGATTTAACAGCATCCTGCAAACAACAGTTCCAGAGGGCAGAGAAGTTTATATTTTTAAGACATATCCTCGAGGTACCTTTTGACTCGTTGGCTAACAAGATTTCTTCCACCCTTTCACTGACTTTGAAGTCCTTAGGCAACATCTATTCATGCTGCTTAGGTTGTACCAGCTCTACACTAAAGCAAGCTTTGCTGATTTTATGCTGAGATAGAGTATGCAATAATAACATTTTGTGGCACAAACCAAAAATTATGTGTATGTGCGGCTGCAAAAAGGCAACAACATTCAATACTGTGACGGATTACCATTTTGAACCATGTGTATGTGTGAGTGCCCTTAACGAGGCAGCTCTATTACACAACCACATCTCACAGGGTAAATGCGAGTGTTAGTGTGTGAACCACAAGGGGAGATGACGTAAGCAGAGGATCCCGTCAAATGTTTTATTTTTAGATGTGTAAAACTGCTCTATTTTCTCTTCACTCCCCCTCTCTCTAGTGGGACTCCCCTCAGCTCAACCCATTTGAACTTCAGATAAAGAAATACTCCAATAACATATGGATGCGTGTCACACTGCCTGTAGCACAGTCAGATTGAAAATGGGACAGAACGAGTGTAGGGTGTAATGAGACCTACATCCTATAAGAGTTTAGAAATAAAAAAACATTTCGACGGGTTCAACGACTCATCTTCAGCGGCTGCTTGTGTATCTTCTCCGGTGATGCATTACAGATTGGAAAAGATAGTTTGACTTTTCATTTAATAATTACTGTAAAACTGCCTTAACTTAGAGAATAAAATGAATGTCGCTGCACTGTTTTAATTTAGTCTCTACCATATTGAAAATAAATGAACAATTACCAAAAGAGGGCATTAAGAGATTATTAGAGTGTTCTCAGCTTGAACAAATCTGTAAATTAAGCAATCCAAGTTTTAAAAATAATTGAATATTGGATACATGGGATACACCCAATGTGCCTGGAAAAAAGTGACTGTTCATCACCAGCCAAATCACACATGTCAAAAATAGCTACACATTAATGATGATAACATTAAATAGAGGGGAAATATATTAACCCCTGCCATTTAATATGTGCACATGAAGTAAAGTAACAACTGCTGAGCTACTCTGTTAACTATGTTCTCAAAAAAAACACAGCGACAATGAAGACCAGGCTATACAGAAAACAATTAATATTTACCACAATCATCTGTGACAAGGTGCTGCAATTCACTGAATGCCAAGAGCCATTTCAACAAAGGCTAAAGCAAATCCCTTCGCTGTGATTCACAAGGATAATCACCCTCTGGCTTTCTGACACAAATCAAATGCCTCTTAGAGGTCAAAGAAGAGAGACAGTGAGAGACAAACAGACGGAATGAGAAAAAAGAGACAGAAAAGCAAAGAGAAAAGGAGAAATAAAGAGTGAAAGACAAGAGAGTCATCCTGTCATTTAGCAAGCTGGCAGTTTTTAAAGTCATTACCCAAGTGCTTCCCTTTTCTTTTTCTTTAGCACTTCTATTTCCCTGGAAGCAATATTGACTGCTCACACACTCACACACAACACAGAAGAAGGCACCGACTGTGTGGGCATTCAGAGGCACATATATTCATTTACAAAGCTCCCTTTACATTTCATTTCCCCCACTGAAAGACAACAGTTTAAGTATGTTGGTGTGAATCGTGGGACGCATTAGTGTGGTGATGGATAACTTTCCGTCGCTTGGTCTTTACCACACATGTACAACACTACAAAAAGACATCTGTGTGCCACAAGGGAGCGTGTCAGCTATAAAAAGCCTCTGTTTGCAGCTATTTCCTGTTTTATTAATGCGTTATTTCAAGAAATTAACTCAATATCAGTAGTGGCAAAGTGTGCAGAAAGGCAGCAGAAAGGTTAACGGCTTCTGAATCTCATGCACGCCGTAATGAGTGATACAGATTTGTTAGCTGTGGGCTGGTTTGTGCGCAGGTAAGGTGTGTCAGACTTCCCTTTTAGTTACTGAAGTTAAGAAACTGTTATCGTTGTCAAGGAAAAAAGCATTAAATGTAAAGATGGCTGAGGTAAAAACAATAATAACACACTGTGGCGTTGATTATAACTGTTCCCAAATGTGTATTTCCCATTGACAAACAACATTGACCCTTACTGAGCGAAGCCATGCTTGTCATTAGCCTTTTATAACACAATTACCACAATCGTTTGCTTTGACAAATTAGGCATAATTCAAGGTTCTTTGTCAAATTCTATAATTCATTCACTGCATGGTAATGCTCTCAAATAACTATCAGCACAGGCCAGAACAGATTATTCCATTTTAATAAGTCCAATAAGGACTGCTCCGACCTCATGAAGCTGAATACATTACAGTAGGTCCACCACCACACACACAGGGGAAGATGGAGAGGGACTGTGCTTGTATTCATGCTGTTTAAGTGACCACTTCCAAAAGCCAATGTGAGACCAAGACCAAGCTGTTCTTAAATCAGTAGAAATATACCTGTTCGAGCTTTCTGAGCAACTCCTGCACGCTGAAGTTTAAGCCAATCATATTAGAGTGTGTGCACGGACTCCTTCAGCTCTCGCAAGTGCCTACATGTTCTGCAGGTGGAAGGTCGGCAAGGAGTCAGCACAGGTAGGTCAGTCCTCCAGTGGTTACCGTCAAAACAGAAACGTCCAAGGTCAGGGTTCGGATCAATACCGAATCCAAAGTGAGAACCAACTTGATTCAAACCGTGGAGAAACACGGCTCTTGTAATACAATTAAACGTAAGAAAGTGAAACTTGGGCCGCAGTCTCAAAACAGGCAATTTCCACACTTCACACACCCCTCGGCAGCACTTGTGCATGCGTGGCGGTGTGTGTGCTGGCCCAATCCCGCCACATGTTCGTAGCATCCTCTTGGGAAAGGCAGTCGAGCTGAGAATTGGGGTGTGACAGTTACTCTGCCGTCATGCTTCAAAACTGGGTTTAGGATTAACAGGACTATTGGTGCCACTGGAGGTTTGACAAAGTGGAGGCGGGAGGCTGAGAGCTGAGTTCTTCTGGCCAGGGCACTTAAACTGGGGAGGAAATCCAACAAATCTTGGGTAGAGGTCTGCAAAGATGAGATAACGGTTTGTGTCTTGAGGGACAGGCCGGTTGATGTAAACCTCCAAACGGCCGAAGAAAGGTCTGGCTCTCTCCTGCAACTTTGCTCTGCTTCCCTGCCGCCACTCCCCCTCTGGGCATGAAGGAAGCTGTTTACACGATGTACGGCAGTCCAACTCAGGGTAGGGCCGGGGCATTTGCTCTCAATTACTCTGATGAAAAGCACTCTATTCCTGCCAGTCACACAGCCCTTGTGGAGAGACGGCAGCACAAAGAGGCATATGGTTTGCCCTCTCCTTCCCTTGAGTAAAGGGTAAGGGGCTCAAAGAGACAGAGTCACCTCAGTGCCTGCCTTAATACCCGCCCCTCGGGTCTCCAGCCCCGGTCTGGTCTCGCTCCATCACACCCTCCTAATCACTGCCATGACTGGGCCACTTAGTCAAAGAATGCCTTCTTCTTTTCTGTAGCCACGTGTTAGCGACAAGCTGCCTGGAGTCTTGGCGTTCGGATCCTAGGTAGAGAGTTTGACTCGCCAGCCTCTTTGAGTCGAAGCTCTGCCGATTATCTTCCCTTCGCCTTTTGAGAAGTGGTTGATGTGTTTGTCATCCTGTTCGTTCTCCTCCTCTTGGATGACAAAACTTCTTCTAAAGTTGCGTTTCTTCTTTGGCATTTTGTTCCAATGGGGGAAACACAAACACCCATCTCTCTCTCTCTCTCTCCTCTTCCTCCTCCTCTGATCTCGTTCTCTCTGGCCACTCGCCCCAGTCTTTCACACAGCTGTTTATTATTTTGATCTGTATCCTCCCATTCCCCTCCTCTCTCTACCTCGCTCTCTCCCCCTTAAACTAACACACCACACACCCACTTCCTGAGGCCTGAATGGGCAGAGAGCATGTTAGAGGGGAGTTTTTCAGAGAAAAGTAAGAGTTTTGTACAGAATTTTCCATTAAAATAAGTATACGTTTTTAAAAATTAAAACTGTTACTAGGTGGAAGTGATGAAAAGGAGAACATTTCAAGTGCAAAAATCAAAGCAATAAAGAAAGTGAGGGCAGAGGGCCAACTGAACAGAGCTCCTCTAATGGAATGGTGTACCTGTCTGAGTCAGGAGTGATAAAAACATGGCTTTTTGCTAAAAGACGACAAAAAGAAAGCAATGGGGATGTGAGGACAGGGCAGATACAATCTTCTGCACAGAGAACATTATTCATGCGTTTTAATCAATGTAACACTATTCCTTGACAGCTTTTATATAAAGTTAAACTCTGAGAGCCTTGAAGCCTGCTACAGTTCGGATCCCATCATTTGAATACCAGCAGTCCACAGAGGACTGCATTATGAGAGGGCTGCGAAGAGAAACCGGCTAAATGCTTTAAATAAGTCTATAAATAACATTCCTGGAGAGGCGTGGATAGCTGCTCTGGTCTTTAGGGCTATGTTGAAGAGATGCAAATATTACATTCAAATGCACATCATATATGAGCTGAATGTGGAGGTGTTTGTGTGACGTTTGTGTGTGTGTCGGCATTTTGAACAGCAGGGTAGACATGTGGTGTGCATCAAAGACACGCAGACAGATGGCTGTCGAGGGTGAAAAAAAAGACACAATACAACTTTGAATATTCATAAGAGCAACACTTTGAAGTGCGCTTAGCTAATTAACAAATATTAACATACTTGAGGTCCCGAAACAGCATTTTTGATGTGTGCGACAAATATATAGTATTTCAGAGCTCTCCAGCGAATGATGTGAAATTAACTCGGGGACTTGGCAAACACAAGCATAACTAATTCCACAATGAGCGGAAGCCAAGATTAAAAGGGGAAAAAAAGAGATGAAACAAGCTATTTGTCAAACGTGTGACAATTTTGGCTTACCAGGGGTTTGATATTTTAACTTGAGACTGTCATTCACAAAAACAGGCACCAATTAGGAATACAAACAAGCACATGAGTGGAGCTTAAGGCAGGAGATGTGGGGGTTAATGTTGGGCTACATTACAGAACTAAGCGGATTAGGACCATTACAGGGGAAAGAATGTAACGCTTCCAGTCCTTTAGGCAAAAAGAGGAGAGGAGAGTTGACTGATTGAGAAGAGAGACGCAGCAACGATGACGAGAAGTGAGGTGTAACACTTATACAGAGAGGGGTCAGAGGAGAAAGGCAAGATAAAAAAAGAATCCTAAAAAATGTAAACTATAGGAGAAGAAAAAGAGAAACTCAAGTATGAGATATTTTTAGATTAGAACGGCCTATAATTCCCAGTGAGGACTCGAGCTAGTCAAGTAAAGGAAGGGTTGAGGCATATAATTGGGAACTAAAATATTAACGCGCGGGGTAAAATCAGGATGAACGGAGACTGAATAGACATTTCTATAAACATTGGACCATAACATTATGTATAAGTCAACCGAGCCAAGAAACGGTTCGGTTCAAGAACTAAAAGTGTTGCTCTACTTTCCTGTCTTCACAGGATACATGTTGCTTTATGTTCTTGTTGCTAACTCGGCCTTCCTAGCCCTGAAATCACACAGAGAAGCTTTTACCACAAACTTTGATATGTAGGGAGGCGTGTGGTGCAGTGGGTTGTGCGTTGGGATCAGGTGGTCACAGGTTCAAACCCCACTGCAGTCAGCATGTTGTTGTGTCCCTGGGCAAGACACTTCACCCCAAATTGCTCCTGTGGGGATTGCCCAGTGTATTGAGTATGTAAGTCGCTTTGGATAAAAGCGACTAACAAGTGACATGTAATGTAATATGTTTAATTTCAAGTAGTTCACTCACAGCGATGAATTATTGATTGTTTTAGCATCTTTTAACTCGTTGTTTTTCTTGTCTGCAACTTAACTGTTCTCCCTCTCACTGCTCATTAATCTCATATCAGTCACAGCTAGCAGCCAGCTAATGTCAGGCTGCAGGAGGTCTGAACAGGCAACTGTTCGCTAAAACACTCGCAACAAACACTTTATGAGGCGATAAAATGTCAATGTTGTTCTGACCGCATGATTTGCTGCTGCATTAAGTGGATGCACATGATGGTTGGTGTTTTAGGGATAGAGATCTTTGACATAATAATTGATGTTGGATGTGATGTCGTCTATGTGTAATACAACGAATATTGAAATGGGGGGTGGGGCATGATGGTTGAGGCAGTGCTGTGCAGCTTTTTATTACTGCAGTGTACCACAAATCAAATAATGAATTAAAATAATTTGTTCTTAAACTTGAAAAAAGCTTTTAAATTGTGTTCATTCATTTTATACTTTTTCATTCACAGTGGCTAATTGGAAATGAAGTTGAGCATTTTGATTCCTTAATATAAGTGAAAATAGGAAAAAAACACAAAGAGAATATTTTTGAAATAAATATACAACCAAAAATGAGCAGGCAAATTACATTTAAAATGTATTTGATAAAAGACATGCCTTAATCGCCGTGTCTCTGTACAAACCACATTGGCTTTAAATAATAGAGAAAAGGCTGCGAAAAGGGAAAATAAAAATGAGTCAAAGAGCAACAGCTGAAAGAGAAAAGGCAATAGCCGAATAGTTTCGCAGTCTCAGAAGATGTCAAGAGGGAGTAGAGGCCGTACCGTCTGAATGCGTATCGCAGGATCAAAAACAGAGCAAATAAACTTTGGAGTGAACAAAAACAAACAAGGCCACATAAACACAGATACACAAATACGCCCTGAGCCAAATTCCACGAGCAGACCTGTCGACCGTGATAAGACTCAGGGGCAGTTAGGATTCATCCAATTGTATCTGATCCAGACTTATCGCTGCTAAAATGTACAGCGTCTGACAAAAATCAATGTGGCTGCAGCATTCCACTTTAATTCTCACAAATGGGCCACATCCAATGAAGTCACTTCCTGTGCCCCAGGTCATCCCTGACCCTCCTCTTCCTGTTAGGATGGCAGCATCCTTGTAGGGGAGATAAGGGACCCGATTGTGTTTGTATATGTATGTATATATGTAACTGTCAGTGTAGTTACATTCATTCTTATTTGCTGCTCATTAGGCAGTACAACAAGCCTGTTAAATCCTACTAATCTAGTCCCTGTCCCTGAACTTCAGTACGTCCACACAACAAAAGATCAAGATATCTAATTAAAAAGAAAAAAGTAAGTACAGTGAAATGGATTTCAGTAAGATGCTGACAGCAAAGTGAATTAGGAAAGCGTGTCACTGAGTCAACAAATTGTTAATGCACACATTAGCAAGCCACTAAATTGACAGCCGACCTCGGTCGATGTGACAAAGCTGCCATTAAAAAGGAGAACTGCAGTCAAAGGTCATGCTGATCACTAATAACTTCTTCCAGGATTCCAATAATAGACCACAAGTCACATCCTTGTAATCATAAGTGAGGAAAAGGACATCCTGAAATTCATATGCAAGCTCCTGAGCAGGGAAATTGAAATTGATTGGGTGCGCTTTGTGCTGTTGCCCGATAATCAGCTATTGATTCTGGTGCAGGGCCTTTTGTGTTTTTGTGTGTCGACAAGACACTTGGGAGATGGCCTTTAGATTGTGCTAAAACGCTGAAGCTCTTGGATACTAATCCTTGTGCAAGAGAACACAGTTGCTTTGGAGAGTGTACAAGACCGTATCAGCTGTTTAGCCAACAAATACATCGTGTTTCCTGTGACTGCTTAACAATAAAGACCACTCTGTGTTTAGCCAGTTAAATGGTGAAAATAGGAACTAGCAGCAGTAACAAATGTTCATTTTGAATTAGCAGTCATTTAATATAGTGCTGACTAGTAAAAGTGAAAAGTAAACATTGAGAGAGATGAAGATATACAATTACAATTAAGGCCGGGATGACATTCATGAATAAATACCTCGTGCAATAAAAAAAAGAAAACAAATATATATATATAATATGACATAATGCAGGCAATAAACAGTGTGAACAAAAACAAGGTTTAAAGATTCATGAACATTTGAAAGAGCAACACTTCAACAGTTCAACCCTTAAAACTAATGGATTCCCGGATAAAAAAATAAAAACTTTTCAAGCAAAAGTAAATCCAGGCATTACAGATTTCAGAACTTGCTGAGTTGACTGGATTTTAAAACCCCACGCCTGCTGAGGGCCCTCTGAGTTCTTATCAACCTACTCTTTCGTGTTCAGAGACTTCTGCCCCTCCCATCTTTTCCACTTCCTCTCATACCCTCAGTGCTATTTGAAGTGCTCTGCCTCATGGGAACTGAAGATCTTGACCGTGGTGGGTGGTCTGTCAGCACGTAGTCGCAGTACGCCACAGTAGAGAGAATCTTAAACAAAGGGAGTCTGTGACGTGATCGCTTCTGAAGCTGCTGTCGCCTCCACAAGGAGCAGAGATAGGAGTTCAATTAGCGCATGAGCCCGCCACCTGCTGTGATGGGTGTGGAGGAGCGAGGCTTCAAAAGGTTAGGTGACTGCACCAATTAGACTGTTGCTCTATCAAAGTGATGTTTGCTGCTGTAGAAGACCACTGTGTGAACGAAAACACACATGGTGTTGGAGCTGAAGTCAAAATAATGGACCATCACAAATGACAAACTTTAGAGTAGTGATAGAAAGGATAAACACTAGGGATGTAACGATACCACAAACTCACGGTACATTAATATCGCGATAAAAAGTCCACGGTACGATATTTATCGCGATATTGAAAAATTAAGGAAAAAAATGTGATTTTTTTTTTTTTCTTGATTAAATAATACATCTGATTTGTACAGCATTTTAATAGGATAGTAGTCTTTTAAAGTCTCAACAATATAATAATCAGACCCTGCAATAGAATAAATCAAGTTTCACTTTAGTTTTTCAAGTAACTCAACTCTAACTCACTCACTCACTCACTCACTCGGCATCATCAAGGTTATCTTTTAGGAATATGAGCATGTCCACATTTCCAGGTAGAAGCTGGGATGTTTGGGCGTTTACAATATCTCCTGCTGTGGAAAACACTCTCTTGCTTGGTACTGATGTTTCTGGGACAGAGAGATATGCTTTGGCCATGGGTGACAGCAGTGGGTCAAACTGTGCATTGTCTCTCCAACACTTCAAAAACAATACAGTTGTAGCCAAGAAGGTGAGGCTTATTGACAGGGCGAGATATACATATACTGTTGGTACTTGTCAATGTCTCTAGGTGTGTAAATGTAGCTGTTACGTGCCGTAGTGTGTGTGTGGTCGTGTGTGTGTGTTTTCCTCTCTCTCCCTCTGATTGTCCCCAGGTGCTGCCTCCCCCCAGGTGATCCGAATTAATAATCAGGACTTCCATATAGGACCGGAGGAGGACGGCAGTGAGGGCCTTCTTTCTCTCCTTCTCGTCTGGCTGCATGTGTGCAGCCTGTCTCTGTGTGAGACCCAGCATAGTTGTGTTGTTTGTTGTACGTTTGTGTTGTACTTTGGCTGGTGAGCCGCCTTACTTATTGACGCATTAAAACCTCACTTAAACTCCTTCGGCATTCCGTTTCCTCTCCTTTTTCTCTCGTCCGGCTGTCTGGTGTGTCGCTACTTCCCTTGGTACCCCTAGCTCTACAAGGGAACGTAACATGGGGGCTCGTCCAATCTTTGAGACAAAGAGTGAGTATTTGGTTGTTGGTTAGTGTTGATATTGTGTGTGGTGGTGAGCAGTAGTGTATATAGGTGTAGAATTGGCTGTGAAATGATTTACTGTTGAACAGCTTCCTCAGTTTAGACAGGGGAGTGTCTAGCTGGACTGAATCAGTCCTTCCTTCAGGCACTCATTTTTTATTTTGCCTTTTTTATTTTTCGGGGTAATCCTGGGTGGGGATTCATTCCCTGTTGGGGGCAGGCGATTCAGGGTTTCGGCCGCTGATGGTTGCCTTTAAAATCGCCTCGAGCCCGGCACGCTCCAGAAGATAGGTAGGTAAAGTTTGGTAGGCAGGATCTGGGGAAGTTTGTAAATAAATAATAATATTTGTAAGTAGCCGTTGCTATGGGGTCTAAATTAGATGCCAGGGTAAAAGTGCGTATGGCTCGTCTCCAGTGTGAGAGGGAGGAGCGTGAGCGAGGGTTTCAGCTCAGGAGGGAGCTGGAGAGCAGGAAGCAGGAGCTGGAGATCAGGAAGTTGGAGGCAGACACTGCTGTCCGGATGCGTAAGCTAGAGCTCCAAGCAGCTGTGGTGGGTGATTCTGCCGTTACACCTTCAGGTTCTGCTGCTGCTTTTGATGTCGGTAGCAACATTCAGCTGGTCCCTGTCTTTCTTGAGTCGGAAGTGGAGATGTTCTTTGGTGCATTTGAGCGCATTGCTGCTGCCCTGCGCTGGCCAGAAGACGTGTGGGCCATACTTGTACAGTGCAAGCTAGTCGGCAAGGCTCAGGAGGCTTGCTCTTCTCTTTCTGTTGAGGATAGTTTGGAGTATGACAAGGTGAAAGGTGCTATTCTCAGGGCATATGAGCTTGTGCCTGAGGCCTACAGGCAGCGTTTCCGCGGCATGAAGAAAGCTTCTGGCCAAACATACGTGGACTTCGCGAGGGAGAAGAAAGTCCTCTTTGACAGGTGGTGTAGAGCATGTACAGCGGATGACATAGCTTCAGTATGTGAGCTGATGCTGTTGGAGGAGTTCAAAAACTGTGTACCGGAGCGTACGGTAGTCTACCTGAATGAGCAGAGAGTGACTACCCTTCAGCAGGCTGCCACTCTGGCAGATGAGAGTGCGCTGATACACAGGAGCGTTTTGTTTCAGCAGGACCCTCCTCAGCGGGACCCTCCTCAGCGGGACACTTATCGGAGAGCTCCTGATAATGATGTTCCCTGTGCCAGTGTTCCATTGTTAGGGCCCAGGATAGACAGAGCGTGTTATTTTTGTCTTGACCCAGGTCACATGATAGCAGACTGTGCAGCTTGGAAGCGAAAGCAGGCCACCACTATGGCGGATGAGGAAGGGCTTGAGCTATCACACAGTGGTGTTTTGGCTCAGAGCGATTCTCCTCATCGTGTTGGTTTCCGGAAAACTCGTAACAGGCGTGCCACACAGGCTCATTCTGTCTCTCTTCCAGGACCCAAGAAAAAGAGTGTGTTTCTTTTGTCTTGATCCTGGTCATCTAGAGGCAGAGTGTGTAGCTCGGAAGGAGCAGGTGGCAGCGGCTCTGGAAAAGCCAAAAGACCGGCACCCGGTTGCGATGCGACAGAGTGGTGAGTTGCAGTTGAGTTCTGCATCCGTCTGTGACAGTGCTGTGGGTGTGGGTGTTTCCGTCTCTGAAGCGGTTGGTGTGGACCTAGCTCAGAGCGATGTGGATCTGTGTTCAGTGAGTGGTGTGTGTGTTGTGTGTGTTCCATGTGTTGCTCCGGTGTTGGCTGCTGGTGAGCAGTATAAGGTGTGTTTTATGGGGGGAAGTGTTACGTGCCGTAGTGTGTGTGTGGTCGTGTGTGTGTGTTTTCCTCTCTCTCCCTCTGATTGTCCCCAGGTGCAGCCTCCCCCCAGGTGATCCGAATTAACAATCAGGACTTCCATATAGGACCGGAGGAGGACGGCAGTGAGGGCCTTCTTTCTCTCCTTCTCGTCTGGCTGCATGTGTGCAGCCTGTCTCTGTGTGAGACCCAGCATAGTTGTGTTGTTTGTTGTACGTTTGTGTTGTACTTTGGCTGGTGAGCCGCCTTACTTATTGACGCATTAAAACCTCACTTAAACTCCTTCGGCATTCCGTTTCCTCTCCTTTTTCTCTCGTCCGGCTGTCTGGTGTGTCGCTACTTCCCTTGGTACCCCTAGCTCTACAAGGGAACGTAACAGTAGCCCTGTAAATACTATGTCCTTTTGTGTTCTGTTGTTTTATGTTCAAATCGCGGTAGATTTTGTCAGTCTCACGACGGTATTGAGACATTTATTTACCGCGATATATCGTTACATCCCTAATAAACACTGAAAATAGATGTGCAAGACACCTAATTTCAAACACACATATACAAAGAAAATATTACCCCAACACCCCTGAAGATAATAGAGAACATGACTAATGGTATTGTAAAAACACAGCAGACAGCCGTGGTCAGGATGAGAGAAATAAATAGAGGTGATGAGTTCATGCTTAAGTGATTGCGGTACAAACATTTAATTTGAAAAAATTACAAATTCAGCAATAATATCCGTGGACAAACCGATAGTATCGTACACTGTAGAAGTGGAGACAGTAAAAACAAATGCGCACAGGGAGAAGGGTTTAGTTATGCAGGCATGGCAGGACTTTATAAAGTATTATGCTAATCCTGCCGTTATTATTAAATCATTTTGACTGTTTGTTTCTGGACCAGAGAAAAACAAGTCGCGTGGGAAAGGGTGTATTTCAAATCCTCCTCTCCACCCACCTCCACCAAAAAAAACATTCCACAAAGTTTCTGACAACAGCCCCAAAAATCCACCTGGTAATTATATACTTTCCTGTGAACGCACATTTTCCTCATCATCACCACTACCACCCACACACCCTCTTTAAAATACTCCCTTATATCAACCCAATATAGCTATAAATCACTGATACATTTGCCTCATTAATATTCATTCTGCCCTGCATTTCCCCCTCAACTTCAAACAATATCTTTGCCTTAAAGCTGAAACTAAAGAAAAACAAAAGCACCATTCCGAGATGAACAAGGATGACCTCTGCACACTGAGCTCGTGATGACCCGCTCCTCACACAGCCTTTTATTGAAGTTTGAGACATGCTGTTCACATCTGCTTTGTCTGAGACGATTTATCATCTTATTGTTCATTGGAGGTGAATAGATCCCGAGCGTTGAGCATGCAGATATAAAATAATCCGTTTCTGTGCACGGTCACATAACTGCTCTATTAATCTTACAGATAGCCCAGATGGGATTTGTTAGATGACGTCTGGATGAGAATTAGAGCTTCCTTACAGTAAAAAATCTATATGTAATACTGTTCCCGTTAATTGAACATTGTTGGGATCGATGACCGCAACCCACACTCCGCTCCATCCTGCGTCAGGGTCTATTTAATGAAAAATACCACATAACTGTCATCACCCACTAAAAGGACACGCAGAGAACAAGCTGCACTGATTTGATGACATATGAATCACATCTCCATGAACCAAAAAACAGACTGCGTAGGGGAGTGTGTGACGGCCCACATGCTGCAGACAGAGTTCCTGTTCGGCCCCTGGGGGGGGGGGGGGCTCTGGGTGTGACGCACAACAGCGCTGCAGCTCAGAGGAAAGATAAGACCCTAGAGTTTCCAAAACACCAGTAAAACATAGCCAAAACTTTACTAGAAAACAAAGCTGTATTTTAATATTCATACAATTAAAAAAATAGAACTATGAAGCTTTGAGAGAACATTTTCTAAATAGATGTACAAGGATATTTTGGGTAGCCCTGGGGCTCTTGAATTGATGTAACACTTCCCACATCGACAAGCAGGAAAGGTCCGCGAGACATGAAATATGTGTACTGGCAACTTGTTGTGGTCGTATGGACAGTTTGCAGCCCTGTAAAAGATAGTGATTGATAACGATCATCTGGGTATCTGTGGACCTTTTCCCATGAAAAGTTGCCAAGCAAAAGCAAAGCCACAAGTTTTCAGAGAATACATTATAAGAGATATGTTGGTGTTGATAATAGACAGTGAGGAGGAAGCGATGACACTGACGTGGTGGGCGCTCAAGTGCATGACAAGTTTGTTTGTATTGCAGTGCGTTTTTCTGGTTATACAGCCTATGTTGCCTCCAGCCTATCCCTCATATCAACTTTGTCCCTTCTCTTAGTCATATTCATCTTCCTCCACTGCTCCAGTTAACTCCTCTCCCTTCCCTTTTCCCTCCCTCTTCCCTATCTCTTGCTTTCGGCACCTCTATTTCATCCTACTCCTATTTGTTATACTCTCTTCTCCTCCTTAGTTTATTGCTCAGCAGAGGTGAGTGAGCTATCTAACCTCCACAGGTCGCACTCCCTCTGAGCTCTCACCGCCTCCCCTATCAACAACCACGGTTGGCTTATTACTTCCTGGAGTGTTTACCGTAGGAGAGCTGTCTAGGCCTATAGCATCACAGTGTTTTCTGTCGTGCTGGGCCAAATGACTTCAACCATCACTCACGGACCACTAGGTTGGAGTTTCTGTCTTCATTTGCCCTCCTCCCGTCCCTACCCCCTGCTTCTTTCATCTCCCCTCTGCATAGAACTCTCTCTTTTTATGTCACTGTCTTAACAATCATCACATGCTGCTATTTCAGTACACAAGTTCAGAACCATTTGCTTCTGTTGAGTTAAATTATCCTTATACCCAGAATACCCATCATATTTTAAATAGATTTGCTGTTGTCTCAGCAGGAGCCCATTTTTACTCCGGTCGAAACTGCTTCAATTGTATTGCACATGACTGCAGTTTGATACTCAGTCTCGCAACATGAAGCCATTACAAGTTTTGATGAATGTCCTCAGTCTACATCTCCTTTAGTCCCTGTACTGTAGATGGTTTGCACTATGCAACAACTTAGCAACTGACTCCTGAGCTCTATAATGTTCCTATGGACAAGAACAAAGTCGGTTTTTTTCCACTCCTCTGGGCATAAGGTGAAAATAAGAAAATTGAAAGGAGAAAGTGTCCTGTGGTCCCCATGGTTTCTTTTTCAAAGCGTTTCATCTCTAGAGAAACATGTCTCCTTTTCGTCAGTGATAAAAGCAATATTCTCTTGTCGTTGCCATACAAATCCAATTCTCAAACGAATCATCTTTGCCCATTTTACTCCCTTCTCACCAACACCATCTTGGTTGTTCCCTGATGACTTTCATGGGGGAATAAGGCCAGCTTACGTCATGTTCTCTGTCTTTATGGCCTTATCAGGTTTCTCTCTAGAGATCAGATCCAGCTTTCATAGTGAATCAGGACAGCTCACTCCCCTCCAATCTAGTCTGTACTACTACTCCCTCCAGAGGAAGAATCAGGATCACTTGAAGAACTTTCTTCCCTTTCAGCATGCACACTTTCACGACAGTTCCAGAGGAGCCGACCAACAACACTGGCTGCCTCAGGCTCTGCTGTCACTGGCATCCTTCAGCGCTTCTCTGAGCTAACTACCAACAAGCACAACATTTCCCAGACAAAATGTTCAACCTTAAGTCTGAGTAAGAATCTCCAGAGCGGTAAGTTACACTAATGGGCCAATTAAATATAACAATGCTTCAGCACTCCTTAACAGATCCTTATAAACTCCTTTTGTCAGGCTATGATAGGGTTCTGCATATGTTATATAAATGTCAATTTCATGCAGATATATCCGTCTGAAATTAATATGCTTTATCACTTCACACAACCCTTAACATTAAATGATATTCATCACACTAATTAGCAACACATTTGACTCCATACACAACTTCCTGTCACTAATGAGACATATTCTGTCAGACTTCAACTGAAGCGCATTGTGCTTTGCAGATTCACTGGGCTGGAATAACTTCTAACCTTTGTGTGGTGTCCTGCCTGATGCCCGACAACAACTATAAACTGCTACATAGTTTGATCAAGAGGAAAAGTCAGTGGTGCGTCCCATTGCATGTCCCTTGTGTCAAATAAGGGTTGAGTCATAAATCAAAGCGGGTGAGGCAGTGTGATTTACCTGACAAACAATCAGTTTCTAAATCCAATTAACTCTCACAGTTGAAACAACAAGGTGCTATTATCACTAAATATCACTGTGACACACTGTGATCAGGTATCATACCTTGAAAGCCAGACAGTCTAACTATGTATTATGTTGTCTTTCAACAAATCGAATGGCCATCTCTTGGTGTTGTAGGTTTATTGATTTTTTGGGAAGTCATTTACCTCTGTTGCTGTTTAAACTCAATTGATAGAGAACATGCGCTGTAGTGTGAGCTGCCGTTATTCCTTTCAATGACATAGAACACAAACCTGCATGCGTAGAACACAAGGCTACTTTCCTCCTGCAGTGAGTGTATGTTGCGGTTATCCCTTTTTATGATAAAACTCAATCTTTTACTTCCCTCTGGTTGGACAGAGCAAGGGCGCAGATGAACACACAACAGATGTCAGAGCTGTGTGGGAGCATTCAAATGAATAGCTGTGATGCAAAATGCATGCATTCTGTCACAATCTAATCTGTCATCTGTTGTATGGGTGTCTTCACAGTCATAGTGAAATCCTGAGGAAATGGCATTTATAGAGTTTTCAAAATCCAGTGCATTTCGTCTTGTAAAACCTTTTGGTGAAATAATAAAAACAAGAGCAGTGACCGTACAGGAGCTAGAGGTTAAAATGATGAAGAGGAAAACAGGATTTGTTTGTTTGATTTGCTTAATGGTACTTTGAAAGAAGGGAAGTTACATGTGTATTATAATGTTCTAATGTCTTAACTATAGTAGACAGTCACATATGTTCGCATTGAAGAGATGCAAACCTAACTGTAGGTGTTTCTTTACTGAAACATGCCCAATCAGCACATATTTGTTTAGTAGCCTTTATTGGAAGCTGTTTTAAACAAGAGTACAGAATCACATTTTTTTTTAAACTGGCAGGCTGTAAATTAGATCTCCAGGGGCCACACATTTTGACAGGGCCAATTATAGAGAATTTGACTCTTCTGTGTATAAGCTCAAAGTTAAATGGTGTTAGTTAAATCTGTTTTGAAGTTACATGCCCTTTAATCAAAAGTCGCACACCCCTTTGATCAATCAATGAGAGAAGTTCACTCATAACCCTGTCCTTACAAAGTTTGTATGCAGAGTAGACTCAAACAAAACAGACCGGAAGGGATAAAAACGTGTTTGTTGTTTCTGTACCACACCAACACAACCTATGCAGAGAGGACATTTTGGCGCAGCTTTGAACTTGTACTTACAAGTACACCAGAGGGTTATTAAAACGAATCTGTGACAGAGACAGGCAAGGTGGGGTACTTCAAGATCAGAGAGACACAGGGTGTTTGGCCTGAAAAGACACATTGGCATTTGATTTTCGCCTCAACTCACACAGAGAAATCGCTTTAAGCCCGAACGAAAATGTTAATCTGACTGCGCTTTTCCTCTTTCTCAGACTTTCTGAAAGACCAAACAAAGCCACGCTCTTAGGAGTAACACTCTTTGTGGAAAAGAAAACTAAATGTGTCTAATTAGAAGGAAAGACAAATAGTGATTGTGCACGAGTGAGCCAGATTGAGATAGAGGTGTGCTATAAAGAAAACAAGATGTGTGTGATTGCATGAGCACAACACTGTGGGATATGTCTGCTCCCAAAAAAGAAGTTAATGAACAAACAACAGCTGCTTCCATAACTCAGGAGCAGGAGCATAAGGAGTGGGAGGAAAATGAGAAAGAAGCAAAAATAAAAAGAGCTTGGCTTGCCTCTGCCATGGCTCAGTACCTCAAATGAAGATATGGGGGGGGCATAGTGGCAAACACACACAGACGGGGCCAGCCCCGTGGAGGCTGCACCGTGCACTCCTCAAACTGCGCTGAAGGAGATACTAATATGTTATGTAAGAATGCCTTGTGACTTCAAAGCCACAGATGGATGCAAATGTACATGTTTAACATCTTCCTGCATGCCTGGAGACCTGTGTGCGTCGTGCTGGAGCATAACATGGCGAAGTGAGACCAGAATACAACATTTGAAATGATAGGAGAGTATTTATGCTATGTTTGAGACAACTTGGAACTTGAAAACAACGAACCTCCTACTAGAACAAATCCAATTTATCGCCACTTAAAGATTCTATATTCACCTGTATTTATACACAGGTATAATCTCATAGTTAAACCTGTTCTGCTTGTAAATGATGTCAAAATAGGTTGCCAATGTTATAAGGTAGCTGGTTAAGATAACTTATTTTCGAAAAGCTAAAACTGCCTCAACATTTTTTGATACTGCACTGCAGTTTATATGAGCGTGTACACTTTCAAAATAAACACTCAGTCAGCAATGTTTTTTGGGAACTTTTTGCATCAGGTGGAGATGGGATGTTGGATATTTGTACTGAGATTTTCCGATCTCTGGCTATCGGAAACGCAGCATGAGCTAGCCAGCTTAACTGTCCTAAATATAGAAAATCACAAACCAGAGACTTTGTTAAGTTAATACATGACCAGATATAGAAATGATAGAAAAGTACGGAAGGAGAAAAAGGATAGATATATCATCTAATACGTCTAACTGCTGACTCAAAGCCCATCAAATTTTATTGAAAAACGTATTATCATCATGTTTCATATCCTCACTTCAGACCATTACTCATCACTTTGGACCAATGTTCTTGGTCAGTTTCCTAGAAGCGGGGAACAATCCATTAACAGACGCAGGAACTTTTAGATCGTTATTGCATCTGAACATAATATTGATTTTGTGTTATTGCTGGCTTGTCAAACATCTTTACTGCTCCACAGGCAGCACAAAAAAACACTCAAATGGGAAATCTGTGTCTCTGGTTTGGTTTGGTTTGGAGTCTACTTTCTACACCCTAGTGGTCAAAATCACGTTATGCTGCTTAAAATACCCAACAGCTAAAGGTTTTTCCTACCAAGCTTTTAAAAATGTGTTTCAGAAATGTTATAAGTTATGCTGTATGCTATGCTGTTAATTTAGATAAGGAAGGACTAAGACAAACAGATAGGAGGAGGCTGATATCAGTGTTCCCTCAGATGTTCTTTTTATGATGAATATTAACAGACACATAAGCATGGATGCACACACACACACACACACACAGAGATTTATACTGTCGTCTTTTTAATCTGTAAGTGCTGCCTTTGATCTGCCGTGATGAGGAAACACATATTCAAAAGCAGCAAGAAAGATGAAAGTCCTGTCCAATTATGGTGAACTAAAGCGATCCCTGAAATATGCGGTTGTTCATAAACACTTGTACACAGTGTGGTAGGCAGTGAAAAGTCCATACGCCAACACATTTAAAGCAAGGCAGACGTACAAATACTACAAAAATAACAAGACCAAATTACATTTTGAGTGTTGGATATAGTTAAACATTTACTGTTGGTATTGCATAAATGTTATGCTTTATTTAAATGGATTGTTCTTCATTCAAATGTATTCTGTGAATGACTTGTTAGCTTGTCATCAATGTCATGGTTTGTTTTCAAAGGCTTGTCTAATCATGGAGGCCATTACAGCTGTAACATGGAGATGCTTTAAATAGAGCAAAAAGCTGAATTCCCAAGAAAAACAGAAACAGCATGTTTTCAGAGGACACTTCGTAATACCAAGCAGTGTAAGTCACATACCATGTGACTTCAATGGAAGCCGTTTACTTTGGTTTCTGCTATAATGGCATACAGTAGTAGCATCTGTGATAACTACAACAATGTTAACATGCTGACGTTTATCAGGCATAACTATAACCTTTGTTCATTGGTTTTTTTATTTACTTCTCAGCATGCTCACATTTGGTTAACACAATGTGCCAATGACCAACTGTAAAAGGTATTTAGTTATACGGCAAGCTAGAGGAAATTACGTTAAATAATAACGTTATTACCTAACCTAACCTAACCTAACCGAAGAGATCATGAATTTGTTCACCAATAGTTGAGCAACGAGACATCTATAAATCAAACAAAGCCATCCTGACTGTGTTGCTAAAGAAATTGCCAGCACTTGGAAGCACTTGGTGTTTTTTGAAACCATGAATGGCGGCACACCTATCCAATCCATTTGAAGATGAAATTATTACAACAACAAAAAAGGTTATAGTCAGGGGAAGCCCAAAGTCAGTAGGACTCCTCCTCTCGGGATCATAAATAACTGAACCAAAGGATATTGCAATCCATCCACTGTTCTTGAGATATTTCTGTCTCGACAGACAGATATTGCCGTTCCTAGAGCCATGCCACTAGTGCTGCTAAGAACAGAGCGTGAAATTAAACAGCTCGACTAGTGGGATAGGGTTACACTCCAGGCGAAAGTCATTTCCTTCTTCCATGCTCCTTTCAGTGTGTGAGAATGAAATAACCTTTCATGTCATATCATTACCGGTCATGTCATACATAATTCTAACGGCAATGATAAGCTCTTTAAAGTAGGACATACAGAGAAATGCATCAGAATGTGTAATGCAGTTCCTTTTAAGTGACAGTAATATCCATCTTGGGTAAGACATGACCGCCAAGATCAATTTTCATGCCTTTGATTTACATCTATTTAGCGCTTTGTGGATATGAGTGGTGTCAGCAGCTGCTCACCTTTTGGTACCCAATTAACCCTCATTGAACCCACTATACACTCTGCAGCTGCATTATAGAAGGAGAAAAGAGCACGATTCAAAATGAAAAAAAGGTTTTTACTTTTGTTTGATGACTTGACAGATTCTGTATTGTGCAACAGAAGCCATTCAAAGGCACGATGGGAACTGATAACTTTATAGTGCCAACACAGATGATGTATATCAGTCAGAACAAAAACAGTGCCAACGTAAAAGTATTAAGGGGTTGCGAGATGAGACTTTTGAAATTCATTTTTATCCGACGAAATCTGGAAGTAGAAGTCAGAGAGAATGAGAAGTCAAGTACCAAAATACTGACTAATAAAAGGTGATGAGTCATCTTTGGGAGGACTGTTAGAACATCGTCATCTACTTTTGCTGAGCAAATCAAATAAGTGTTAAAATCGGCGGCACATGCAAAAGATTCATAATATAACGTGCGAGTTAAAAATAAAGAAAATTCTGTAATTGTATAAGCTAGTGTATATTTTCCAGTAGTGGATGGTGTCCAACCTACCATAAAGCAGTGACCATCAACTGGCAGCCCGCGGGCCAAATCTGGCACACCAGACATTCTCATCCGGCACGCGCTGTGGCGCTGGCACTCATTCTTTTTTTACAACCTCTCGTGAGTAATGTGCAGTACCGGAGTCCAACCGAGAGGCAGCAGCTGCGTAGCCTTCCCTGCCCTGAAGAAGAAGTGATCCTTGCGAAGTCACTCACCTTCCGGTGGGACTCATGGGACCTTATTTCGGAAAAAGTTTGTATTGAAGTCAATGGAGAGAGAAAGATTATCTTTTGATCCCGTTATTATCCACGAATTACACATATGATGTTTGTCAATCTTAAAAAATAATTTCCATGTCAAAAAAGTCACAGTTTGTCGTAAAACTGTTGAAATATAAGACTATGAAATATATGCAACTAGAAAGACTACAAATCCCAGAATCCCCTTGTGTGTATGTACAGCTCTCAACATGCCCAGACTTGTAGTGATTTTCACCTCTTTTAATACTTTCCGCTTCATTTTAAAAGAAAGAAGTGAAATGTGCCAACGTGACGGCCGTCTTGGTGTGTGGTGCGAGACGGGAGATGTAGTTCATTGAGCGGTTTCACACAAAAAAAGTGTTACTTCACAGTTTTCGACAAAAAAATTATTTTTTGAATTGACAAACATCATGTGTAATTTGTGGCACAATTCAAACGGGATCAAAAGATAATCTTTCTCTCTCCATTGACGTAAAGGGTCAGTATCCTTTATATAATTGGCACACAGTTTTTAAAGCAAAGTTCCTTGTGTTCTATAAATTAGCATACAGTATGCGTGCTTCTGATTGGCACTGCTTTAAAAAAGAATAATACTGTTCCTCTTTTAATGAAGCCTGAACTGCTGAGCCATCCTCCCTGATGATAGCAGCCTCTGTAATTGAACCTAGTATGTGGCTGAGATCCTATTTTTCCAGGCTAAAAATAATGAAATAATAACATGCTTTGAAGAATCCAGGACGTCCTGGTGATAGATGTTTACCATCACGAATCCACCCACATTTAAAAAAAAATTCTATTGACTGTGGTGGCCTCAAACCAAGATGGTTTAAAGCAGAAAACAGTAAGCAATACAATTGAGAAAACAGAAAACTAAGTTAGCATTGAAGCGCTCAACAATCTGATTGAGTGAAACTTCAAAAAAGTACTTATTGGATTTTCTTTATATAACCAAATATAAGGTTCCAATACTGCATTTATTTTTTTCCCCATTATTTTCTCTGCACCATCATGACTGTCATCGGACCCCGCTTGGAGCCTGGCGGTGGAATGTTATTTACGCCTCATGGTTCTCTGTGAGTCCACTTAACCCTGACTGGGAGAGTTGTGATGCAGTAATTGGCTTGACTTAAAGCCCAATCTCTAAATCACGTTGCAAGCAAACTCACAGCCCAGCACGCACACACACATCTTCAAATATCATCTTACATTCATTTGTCTTGACCACTCCTCCCTGATGCAGCACTCTTAAGACACATTAGGATGCTCCAAGATTTCAAAATTGACATGACACTAATGCGGCTTTCACACCAGCGCTTTTCCCTTTCTAGCTCCGAGCAGGAGCTTTTCTGGTTCAGCTCCGGTTTCCCTTTTCTGCTCCCGCTCTGTTCACACCGCCCAGAGCTGCCGCTGCTGTGTCATGACGTCACCGTTTACGTGCCTGCTTCATAAAATCCGAACCGCGGAAATCCCTCACATCGACAACAACAACAATGGCCGATTGTATTGAAGCGCTGTTCGCTTTGGTTATCCTCTTACGAAACGACATGGAAGGCATCGGACTACTTTACTTGGAACTTTACAAACATCACATGCGAAATGCAAGACTTCTTTGTGGTCTTCAGCATCTACTTCAACGACGAATCTGCCCCCGCCTCGACGTAAGAGAGACGTAAGCGACGCCGCCTCTTAGCTCCGAAGCTCTTGTCTCTAGACCGACAATTTTTTGGAGCTGGAAGTGAACCGGATTCCGGAGCTAAGAGGCGGCGCCTCTGCGGTGTGAACAGGAAAAACCGGTACTTTCCAGGCTCCAGCTCCCAGCCGGAGCTGAAAACGCGTTGGTGTGAAAGGGGCATCAGAGCATCTCATGCTGAGAGCTCATTCTCAAAACAGAGTAAACGTGTTCTAAAGGCAATGGTCCAGAGTAAAGGTTGGCATTCCATTTCTCTTTAAAAGGACGCCAGTATTGATACAAAGTCAAAGGAGATGCTCTAAAAGCTACAGGACAAGTGCAGTAGTGCCCATCTTTCTTCCCCTTTTAACTTGTTTTTACAGTTTTTACAGAGAGGTCCTGCAGACGGCAAAGGTTTAGCACTGATTACGGGGAGGCCAAATTGCAAGCTCTCATTTCCACCTTAGGCTAATGTCTTTTTTAGGAAAAACAGACAGGTTCAGAGAGACAGGGCATGTACCGTATGTGCTAAAATGTTAGACAATGCCCGCTGCGTGCAATGAGGTCACAAGGTTGACTTTTTGACGCCAGCACCAATCTATGAAAATTAAGCAAAATCTGATGACTTAGTCGTGTTGACAGGCATCCAGGAAAGAGAGCCTATTAGCGATGCATGCTAGTTAGTTTTCACCTCCAGAGTGCCTGGCACAAGAGACAAGGACGTGGCACAAGAGAAAAGTAAAATATGAAAAGCAAATGAGAGAAAGTGAATAAAGAGCTGCATGTGAAAAAGGCAAACAGAGATGTGACCGGCGACTTCCCATGAGTGGTTTTCTTTTATCTTTCAAAAAAGTACACATGTTTTCTTGACTCAGATTTTAACTTCATTTATTGGTAGCAGCTATTTAAATAGAGTGAGGGCAAGGGAGACAGGAAAACTGTGGCCTACTTACAACAGTCGCTGAAAAGCAAATGAACGAATGACTCTTGAAGGATTTAGCGAGGAAGATAAGGAAGTAAAGAGAAAAGATACAGTGAGTTGAACTGTACTTTAAAATAAAGATACAGCTTAGGATGTTTGTTACCCTCCTGTGGAAAGCACAATGTCAGTATGGTTTATTTTAATGGGACACTTCTCCTTCATGTACAGTAGTGAGTTTTCTCAGGTGACCCCTTTGTCATTGCAGGGCTGTGATTGGCCCCGTTGTGACTCTCAAACATGGGTACATCGATGGGGTCACTGGAAGGTTGCTTTTCATGCAGCATCTCACACAGTGGTGCAGACAGAGGGAAGATGGCAGCCTCATGTCTGAATGCATAACAACATCTATGTCAGTAGAAAAGGAATGTCTCTGGGCACTGCTACAGCAAAGCCAGAGAGTGCAAATAAAGGTAGACATTGTTTGTATTCTAAAAAGATGTTGACTTATTGTCCTGGAGAATTGGTTCTGATTCTATAAACTACAAGGCCATAAACAATTCTGAATATTGCCTTATAAATTAAGTATTTTTTATTTCTCTGAAGCGGCGATGGTTTCTCTACAGTATGCTTCATTATTTGACATCCAACTAAACTAAGCTAAGAGATCATGAATCACGTTTTCCTTACCAAACAATGCTTCAAAGATGTTAATAATTAAAATGTCAGCTTTTCAAGAATAAACTGTAGTTTATAGTCTGAAGGTTACTGTATGTATTTTAGACATTAACCAGTCATCATTGAAAGGTTTTGAATTAAAGACCAATTATTGTTTCTCAGTCCACAGAAAGAGCAAGCCTTACTCCACCTGGTAGTGGATCCTTCAACTGATCAGAAATATGAAAATCGTCGGGTTAGCTAGTCACCTGCCAACCCAAATATGCAGCATGACATATTACCATAAAGGTCACCCAGTGAAACTAGACTGCATTAATAAAATGAAATGCCACAGAAAGGCAGGAAGACAAACACTCTCATCAGACTCAACCTTCAACACAAAGAAATAAGTGAAATACCCCAGGCTGAAATGAAAAATGACATCAAATCATAATTTTTTCCCATTTATATAATATTTACAACCACAGTCCTCTACTGAGACGGAAATGATGAGGAGCTGGAAGGTGAGTCCTTGAGTAAAGAGAAAGGGAGAGCCAAGTATAAGAAAGGAAAAAAGAAAATTGGTCTTTTCATGTACTTCACACTGAGTGTACTGATAAGGAGCCATGCTGTCGTAGGAGTGAAGAAGCAATGAGTACAGAGTTAGTCACCCTATTTTATCCGTGAAATTAAGCAATAATACAAACAAATACACAGGAATCAAGACTGAAAGAAGCTATTTAAGCCACCATTTTCCAAATCGCCGGTTTAGTAATTCCAGTACATCATGGCCTAAAACATCATAATCATTTCAAAGTAGGCAACCACATGTGTGTCAGTCCAGCATTAACAAAGCACTCAGAACACTCAATACAGACAGCCAGGCAGAGGCAGGAAAGAGAAAAATGATGGAAATAGAGTTAGCGACAAAGTGTATGTGACGTCTTAACTGTGCAGCCAATCATCGAACATTGACAAACCCCAATCAGTAACTCCAGTGTTAAAGCCATTAATCAATCTGTTCTGCTCTGTGACAAACTGTAATAAGTGGCAAACCGGCTGTGTGCGCACGCCTGAATGTGTCTCTGCAAGTGTATCTGTTGGTTAATTAATGTATGCTGGTGAACTCAGCAATTAGGTGTTGAGTGACACGTCTATGGAAAGGTTCAAGCCCTAAATGGATTTAACACCTAGCTTACGGTCCAGGCTGGTCAGTGCAAGTGTAAAAACAGAAGCAAAAAGGCTTCAACGGAAGAAAAAGTCTAATCTCTCCCCCACCAATGTAAAAGTCACCGGGGCCCATCAGGCCATTCACAATAAACTTCTAAGAAAAAGGAGACAGAAATGAAATAGAGAAAAACTACTCTGCGCCTGTTCTGAAATTGGAGAAAATAAGTGAATAAAATCCACAATGGCCTGAGAAAAAGTGAGTTATAACACAGACATAGCCTGAGGCCATCTTCCATTACACTGACTATTTGTACCCTCCAATTCATCCCCTTTACACATGCAGTTTCCAGAAGCAATTCAGCAACACAGCCAATATCCCTCATGCCACTGGGAAAATATAACTCTGGGGTCTGGGAGCCATCCAATCAGACTTACAACTGTTTCATATGATGAAATGGCATCGTGGCAGCGTAATAGCCTGCAATGCCCGAGAGAGCATTGGCTGGACATCACCATTCAGTGTGAATTCACATCCGAGTGCTAAGTGCATTAACTGCATTACGCCTTGCTCAGCTGTGGAGGTTTTTATTGCTCTTTTGTTAAATTGTATTTTTATAATAGCCATACTGAGCTGCCTCATTCATTTCTTTCAAAGACGAAACTCTGGGCAATCTTTGAGTTTTCATCTCGAAAATCACGCGTCAGCTTGCTCAAACAATCATCTGCTTACGCTGGCCCTACACCAGAATAATAATTGGGCCTATTTTGTGTCCAATGTTTCCCTCCCAACAGACGCAGGGTCATTCTCGATCTGATGCTGTTCTGAAGATATTCTCCACACAAAATATTCCGTACGAGGGGCTTACAGAAAGGATGCTCGTGCTAGCAACTGGATAGGAGTTCCTTCAAATCATAAATACCAAATTTGTTTTTTAAGAACAATCATTGTGGCCAGATATAATTACTCCAATGCCTTCCATCCAGCTCCATCCAGTTTGTAATCATAATTGAAGGCATTCAAATATCCGTACCAGAGGTTTGAATGTCTGGGAAGGAACAATGAACAGCCTCCTGCAGCCCGACAATAAATGAGCATGATTGCCGTCTCTCCTCTCCATTATGCTTTACCGGCAGTCTGGCCCTTTTTAAGCTTGACGGACATTTGTCATAAAAATGGAAACTTTCCTATAATAGTTGGGCTCGTAAATCACTTAACATTGATTTATTTCATGCACTCAGGCCTTGTTTCCTGAGCTTTCTTGACCCTGTCTCCTGACTTAAAAGGTATATCTGATTTGTCTAAGCTACTCAGGATTAGTCAGTATTTTAAATATGACAGGTAATGCTCAAATATTCCATTACATTTCTAAGGTACCCTGACCAAAATAACTGTTCAAAGTTGAATGTTAATAAAAATATTGTTTCAAGTTTGTCTTACTTTAACCAAACCTCAAACGATCAAGTGCGGTGATGTCATGCTGGTTGCCGTTTATGTTATTATCAACGTGTCAGTGCTGTTTTGTTATATAAAAAGAAAAATAACATTATGCTGAGGATCATGAGGCCTAAACCTATGGTTATAGGGGTCAGTTAGTTCATGTAGGGATGGTGAGGTGGTGAAGAGAGCAACTTGTATCAGTGCGGTCAGTCTTAGTTCGTGTTTGCTGAAATGTTAACACATTGTACATTGGCTGTGACCAAACTGATAAAGAATATCTGCTTCACATTCAGGGTAGGCATTTTTGACATTTCTTGTTCGTTTATCGTTCTTCCTTTTCATTTCCTCTTGCATGGTCGCGTTTCTGTTCCGACAAGATGCCAGTGACACTGACTGTCATGGCAACCGGCACTTGCAGATCATGATGCTAGCTGCATAATATCATGGCCAATAAACAATAAAGCTTCTCCACATAGTTTGCTTCAGATAGCCGATGCCTTTCCAGTGCTTTTAAATCCTGGCTCGGAAAAAATACTTTTCACACTTTGTCTTGTCCTTGAATTCAACCATTCAAGGACAAGACAAAGACCAAACAAATACACCTGAAAAGTAGCTGGTGGATAAGATATCCACCAGAAATAATCATAATACTTCAAATTGATGGACACACTGAGATGAAGCTAAGTGTAGACAATGTGAATATCAGCTAGATATCCAAAGCAAGAGAGTCATGACACCAATGCAAAATGTGTCCCGGTACTTCTGCTGATCTTGACACAGTAAGCTCCCCATGCATTTGTCAACAAACGTTATAAAGTTAAGAACTGATATCTTTGTAGTGTGTATCTAAATGCCACTACTGTGGAGAGTTAGGGGTGAGAACAGCTACACTCCAGAGCACTAATTCATCTTCCTGCCAAACGGAGCGGAAGACCGAGATACTGAGACAGAGAAGGGCCAAGCTGGAGACTTTGAAATGGATTTAGCATTTGGTCTGTTTTAGTGTTAACTGTGTGACTCAATTTGAATTAAGCTCTAAGAAATAAAAGAAAGGTTCAAGAAACTCTTCTGGTAACAAATCTAAAGGTTAAATTCATTTGACAGTTGGAAAAGATATCCATGGCCATTTAAATGGAGCAGTTCAATCAAACTCTAGAGCAGGGTTAAATTATTTTATTCTTGTGATTCAAAAATAAAACATTTAAAATGGCATTACACATTTAATACTAATACTAAGTCTCCATAATCCGCATCAAGATAGTTTTGCTTTTTATTGCTTACTTCCATGGATAACTTTTCATGACTTTGCTGTTTTTAGTTTTCTCTTTGAACTGCTCTATCTTGTAAAAAGTGTCTTTCTTTTAGTGAATCAGAATGCCCGGATTTTCAGAAAAGTTGTACATATGTTGAAGTTGTTCTCCTTGCTTTGAAACTTTGGATATCGCTGCTATTTTTATTATGACCCCGACAGTCTTTTTATTATCAACAAAAGACTGTTACTGCAAATGTAACACTGGACTTCCTGTGTGCAAACACTGGAAGCTCAGAACCGCTGAGCTTTTATCGGTTTGGCATAGATTGCCTGCTTCTGTTTTTGATAATCTGGGAGGATTAAGAGGCACATTTCATATCTAAGAAAGACACTGCTTTTATTCTTTGTCGTACTCTATATGGATAGTAAGTGAATGGGGGAGAGATACAGAGAAGGGTATGACTTGCAATAAAGCACCTGAAGCCAGATTTGGTGCCAGGATCTTGCAGTTACGTAGCATGTGCAGTAACAACTTCTACATGCTACAAGGCACTTCAAGTTACCTATATCGGAGTCATACAAAGTAGCATTTTGCATAAAATCAATGTCAAATTAATCTGAACAAATACGCAAATTATTTCTATCCACCTACTGTACATACATCCCATGTTGTTTTACTCTAAAACTATGTTGTATAACTGAAATGGTTTATTTCATTCGAGGTGCAACTATTGCCTCACTGAAGTGACAACCTAACTGTAAGATATGATGCGATATCTCAGCAAAAAGGCTTGCCTGTATCCACTATTTTTACATCTAAGGTGTTATCATGATTATCCAATAAGCACAACTGATAACAGATGGAACACTTTATTCTTTCCTCACATTCAAACAGTGTTTAATACCTTGGTTCAAATATTGACAGCCAAGCTAATATAGAGACCCAAAGGTTGTGGTGAAAAGGTAATTGATTAGTGCGGTCATGTAGTTAAGTGTACAGTAAAGGTAGAGTGAGTGTTTTATGACCCACATCCCCCTTGTGAGTGGGGCGCTCTGTCTCTGCGTGAGAGGGGACATTTAGTAGCGGGGTGTAAGGCCATCCAAACTGAGTTATGATCACACACAAAGACAGTACGCAGTGAAACTAGACCGTCAGACACTGGTGATGTCATGAGGAAGGTCATCAGGAGGAAGGATAGCGCCAGATGGATCGAGCCTGCTCGTCAATTGCCCTGTCAATCATGTTGTTACCATGGCACTGTCTGGCAGGGCGGGGCCTAAAATGGGCTATAAATAGAGCAAGGCACGATGGAACGAGGACAGAGGACAATTATGAGACATCAGCCAGGAGAAGAGGAGTGTTCCTCTCTGTGTGTGTGTGTGTGTGTGTGTGTGTGTGTGTGTGTGTGTGTGTGTGTGTGTGTGTGTGTGTGTGTGTGTGTGTGTGTGTGTGTGTGTGTGTGTGTGTGTGTGTGTGTGTGTGTGTGTGTGTGTGTGTGTGTGTGTGTGTGTGTGTGTGTGTGTGTGTGTGTGTGTGTGTGTGTGTGTGTGTGTGTGTGTGCGCGTGCGTTACCAGAGTGGTTAGTGGTAATTAATGGTCTCTCACCGGGATTGCAAACATCAATCCAAAATTAAATCTTGATGAACTACCACAAATCTTCTTTCCTGAGGGAAAACACAATTCCCACACACAATTTATAGCCTTGTGAGGAACAAAAACACCTCTTAACTAAAAATCCAATTTCTCTTAACACAAACCCTCAAATGAACCCTCACCTTCACTCAACAAATGAATTGCGACCAGATAGATGGAATAGTTCACACTTCATTTTAAATGATGTCAATTTGGAGACTTCCCTTAATTTGACTGTTGCTGTGAGAGTGTTGAGTCTGCACAAATACAAAACACACAGACACACACACACACACTTACATACACAGACTGACAACAGACCTCTTCAGCTTACAGCTTTGGGCTTGGGTTGGAATATTTTCAAATGTAAGGCTTTTTATTCTTAATAATTATCTTAATTACATTTTTTGACTTTCCACCACTGTATTTTATTTACATCACTTTCGACTAATCAGGTAGGTATATTGCCTTGATGTATTATATACTATACTATCCTAGGTTTTTATATGAAAGTTCCTCTCTTTCAGCCCCTGAATCGCAAATCGTTTGCATCCATGTGTGTAATGTGTTGCGAGTAGATACACAATTCCAACTGGCAAGTGCGGAAAAGATAAAGCACAGCCAATGCAGTTGACCAGAGGAGAGCCGACACTGAAACCATCCACAGTGGAAAGGTGTTCTTCCTCCACAACTCCTACTCTTGAACATTATTGCAACAGTGCCTGTACAAAGTTCAGTCCTCGATATGCCAGTTTAGACTATCAAGTTCAGCTGGGAAAACATGTTGAGGTCACCAGCAACGCTCATCTGGCTGCCTATAATGGAAAAGGGCAGAGTTGATCTTTTAATTGGTAAGGCAGATTGTTTTTAGATGTTTTAGTGTTACATGCTGATAGTTAAAGAATATGCATTTATTGCCACAAAACGTATCAGCGATTGGTTTTATATATATATATATATATATATATATATATTACTACTGAGAGAACATCTCTAAAACAATTAGACTTTTTCTTTGAGGAAGTAATAACAAAACGACAGCCTCAGTCTTGGGTCAGATTTAATTTGGGTTTGACCAGGTCTACTCTTGAGGCACAGGTGCAGGCTGAGTTTAAGGCGCGTTCAGGACTCTGGCTCAGACAGCTTACATTTCCTATTCTTTAGCTTGAACAAACACAGTGTAATCCCTGCACTCTTTACCCAAACTTTACCCGGGGTTCTCAAAAGCCTAATACATACATCTTCAGTTTAACAAGTGAACACAAAGCATCCTTTGTATTCAGAAAGCTCTGTCAGAGTGTCACAGTGAAGGAATGATGCACGTGCATACACACACATGCACAAACACATGTACACGCACAGACACATATGCATTTGGCAGATGTCCCCGTTCTGTCACAAGCATACAGGGGTTTTCAAGGGCACTTTGAAATGAGTCTCAGAGAGATGATCTAATTACTGTCATTAGCAACATCTAATTGGAGCTTTTAAACTTAATAGATTAGCCCGTCGCTAACAGTGCTAACCTATTTTAGGATTTCAAGAGAGTAAAAAGAAAAGAGAAAGAGATGGAGAGGGATCAAGAGAGAGAGCATGTATCCCATCACAGAAGATAATGGTTTTTTCCGGGGTTTATCTGTTGCCCCTTTAACCTCATAAACAAACACACAGCGGCTATGAGAGCCAAGTGTAGCCCTACAGCCCCTGCTCTTCCTTTTATCCACCATCCCTCTTCACTAATTAACAATTGTTTTAATCCTCCTTTAATTCTGCAGACAATTGCACAGGTTGTGTGTGTGTGTGTGTGTGTGTGTGTGTGTGTGTGTGTGTGTGTGTGTGTGTGTGTGTGTGTGTGTGTGTGTGTGTGTGTGTGTGTGTGTGTGTGTGTGTGTGTGTGTGTGTGTGTGTGTGTGTGTGTGTGTGTGTGTGTGTGTGTGTGTGTGTGTGTGTGTGTGTGTGTGTGTGTGTGTGTGTGTGTGTGTGACACGCTGAGGGTCCCTCACACCGTTCACCAGATTAGTGGAGCTACTCTCCGCCAAGCGTCGCCCACAGCGACCAAACGTAATTGCTTTTTAATTAAGCCCCCGGTGCTAATCCCAATGATATTTAGCAGGCACGAACCTGCACGCACACACATTCACAAACACACACGCACACACACATTGAAAAGGAGACAGAGACTGAAAGAGGCAGACATTCAACAAGACCTAACCGGCTGTAAACTGCAGAAACGTGTAATAGGCTTTGTTGGTATTTCCCTTTTGTCCAAAGTGCTAAGCAAGGCGGCCGGGGAAATGATGTTGTACTGAAGCAATAAATGAATTTTCAGCCCATCACCAAACTCAGAATATCCTTCACACTGAAAATGAGCTCTTGGATCGATTCTGGACAGTTTATGTGTTTTTGTGTGTGTGACTTTTCCTGTGTGTGTGTGTGTGTGTGTGTGTGTGTGTGTGTGTGTGTGTGTGTGTGTGTGTGTGTGTGTGTGTGTGTGTGTGTGTGTGTGTGTGTGTGTGTGTGTGTGTGTGTGTGTGTGTGTGTGTGTGTGTGTGTGTGTGTGTGTGTGTGTGTGTGTGTGTGTGTGCTCGTGTATGTCCAGTGACCCTGAAAAAAGCCCTGCAAACCTCAAAGATGGAAAAAGCAATCGCACACATCTATCGACCATTTCCTCCGGACTCTTTTCTTCTTCTGTCAGGGTCTCATCTCATCCCCTCTCCTTTCATCTTTCCCCTCCTTGACTCCATGTCTAATTCCCGTTCCCTCATGACCCAATATCCCTTTTTTCAATTTTCTCTACCTCCATAATGTCATGTTTGAGTCCCTCTTCCTCACCTTCCTCCCTGTAAAAATAAATAAATCACCAAGCACATGGCAAACATTTTCTTCTCTGTCATGAGATGCTTTTCTTTCTCTGCTAAAAATTGTTTCCCAGAAAGCCAGACTCATCTCCCTCGGTGTGACGAGTGAAAATGTCCCTCTTTTCAGACATTTGGGTGATAACTATGAAATGTGCTGAACCAATGAACGCCCAGACTTGCAGCACTGTAGTAAATCTATTTTTGAATTCTCGTCACGTCTAAAAGCTCTGAATTTTCTTTGATGTCTTTGGTCCGACGCGTGGAGGTAGCACTCAAGCGAAGTTAAAGCTTATGTTTGACCGTTTTTTCACCAACAGTTTTATTGCTAACACAGATCCTTTCCTGTCATCTCTGATCCCCCTCTCCACTTTCTTGGAGTATCACAAATGTGATGGAGCTGTCTCGTGTCTAATCTTATAACAACGTTGTGTGAAAAAGACATTTCTGATGTAACGTGTCTCTTTAGTTTATCAAAAGCTTCTTAGCTCAAACACTACTTGTCAACAGCGGTAACTGAAAAATAAACTATTATCAATATGACTGTGCTTTGAAGGGCTTCTGACTACCCGTCATGCCGATGAAACGCTTTATCCACACAATTTCTTATGTGGCATTTGGCTCCTCCTTCTGCAGATTAGACTATATATATATAGCACGTTTTTTCTTTAATCTACCTGTGATATAACAGCGGAAACCATGTTCAGTTGCGCTTTGTTTTTAATGCACCACTGTATTTACCTCCGAGGGTAAGCTCAGTGCACTACCCCCCTCCTTTAACCAATGTTTTTCTGTTGTACTTATTCTGCTACTTTATTGTTCGCTTGTTTGATCTCGCTACTACCTTAAGGTGCAGCTTTACTTTCATCTCCCTTTTTTACAATTAGGTCAGGGATCTGCCAATCACAGAGAAACATGGAAACTGATTATTTGCCTAAATTGTCCAATGATCAACATCCTAATCAGATGGTACAACTAAATCACTGTCGGAAAAAATGATGTATACATTATTTTCATTTACCTGAAGATTTTTACATTATCCTAAAGATGCTGCTAAACTGTTTTTTCATTGCAACATTCAGAGTAATTACTTACTAAAAAGCAGACGTACAAAGAAAGCTCTATGCAGCAGAAACACTCAAAAACACACACACACTTAACGTTGAGCCGTAAGGGGAATCACAATGTGTGAGTGGTAGTAGTTCCTGTAATGGAAAGTGGCCCCTCAAGGATCTGACCCTGCATAGTTAGATGGTGCCGTGTCAGAGGAAGCATTTGATCAATGTTTTAGCAGCATGTAATGATCTGCTTCATAAGCGTGACATCGAGGCATGCTCAAATAGCATGTAAGCCATCTGTCTAAGACTCGAGGAGGAAATGGGAAGAAGGTTTTAGAAGGGATGGTGGGAAAAGAGGGAGAGCATGAATGATTTAGGAGTGGCATGCGAAGAGCAGATGATGGCATAAATGGAAAGACGAGGATATGAGCCGAAGCATATGCTAACTTGCTGGCTTACTGAGGGGTGGTATTAGGGAAATTAGTACTGAGAGGAGTGATAACAGAAGGGGAAGAAGGCAGGTAGAGCGAGAGAGGAGTGTGGCCTCGTACTGTTCGGCTCGAAGGAAAAGCTTGCTTGGTCAAATCTACTGATTGTACAAAGACTGCAGGAGGTTATTTAATTAATCAAAGAGATGGTTTTCTCCACAAAAAGGGCAGCATTCAGAAATAGGATGACAGCAGAGACCCTTCCTCAGCTTTGACTTAAACAGTCAAATTGAACCTTCCACAGAGCAGAAGGAAATCCAAAATCGTTTTGGTTTTTGGCTCAGTGCATCGCAGACATAAAACCCCAAAACCACTGAGACGTTCAAGGAGCAGACCAACGTTATCTTCCAGCAAATGTGCCGCTTCTTTTTTTAAAGAATTAATTACCCTCGCCAGGAGAGGGACAATGGCCAGCAGGAAGAAGAACATAAAGGAGAACAAATTAGTGTGCAAGTAAAGGTGGGTAAAGGGCAGGACGAATAAAGGAGAAAAGAGGAAACAACAGGAAGTAACGGAAGAATATGATTTCTTCATGTAATCTGCGTAATAATAATTGGGTCAATTCTGTCCTGTTTTACTCTATGCTATTGATTTTCTGTGTGAGGCTGACTGAGTGGGCCACTATGTGAGTACGTGTGTTGGAGCCAGGATTACACACAGTCCCCTGAAACTTGCGATATTTGTCAGCACCACAGAGGTAGAGACGTCCTGAATACACACAGAGAAAAACACAATATGGACGGTGAGTCAGCACTGAGTTTGCGTGCTTACCATAGATATTGGCAGGGGGGATACTGGCAGGGTGCAGAGCTCAGGCCATGTCTCTCAGATTGATTGTCAGGCCAGGAATAGATGGAGCAGCCAGGGAAAAATGATTGTGCCCCTTATTTTATTTCCCCCACTTAGGTCACCCCCTGATTCGGTGTGGCAAACAGTGCGGGAGACGAAAGGGAGGGTGAGGGGGAGCTGGCAGGACAGAGACACTTTAAACTGACCGCCTGCTGCCTCCCTCTGCCTCCAGGTCAATATGTCCCCTTTTTCTCTCTCTGTTCATGTTTGTCTCTGTAAATCTGTCATTACTTTTAACATTTCTATTACAGCAATTCTGCTCTAGAGGGATAGATGGTCATGACATGAAGGAGAGAAAAAAACGGGGGCAGTTGCAAAGTGGTGTGTACCTTTAGTTCACCGAGCCTGTGGGACAGCATAATCTCTATCCCGTCTCTGTGTGATCCGGTGTAGGAAGTCTGGGCCGGCCATCGATCATGAAGTCAAGGGAGACTTCTGGCTGACTCTGCTGGCCAAAATCAAACAAGTCTTCCAGTACAGCTGGGTATTGAGCTTCATTTCCGTTTAGTACACACCTGAAATTGTGTGTGAAGCATCAAGTATAAAGTACGGTACTGGAAGTGAGCATTAATTGCTTTGTCGCTTTATTTCTTGCTCTTACCTCCTGGGCCGTGTCGAGGTTTCTTTGAGCAAGGCACTGAACACCAAACTCCTCTGGGCACCTAACCATGGCAGCCTCCTCACTCTGACACATCCCCATTAATGCATGTGTGTATTCAGGGCATACATGTGTACAGGTCCTGTTTCTGTATGTGTGTATTTAATGTCCATAACAACAAAGAAAATGTAGATTTTTTTAATGTAATTTTCCCCTCAAGGATTGTTCTTCTCCTTTTTCTTCTCCTTACTAATTTTCATAATTTTAGACAATTATAGTTTAGGCTCTGGGCGACGAGGTGATTCACTTTTCAAGGTAAAAAAATAGCAACTCCTCCATTAACCACATGTTATGTAATTCTCCATGGGTAGCTTCAGGTCTTTTTCTCCCTCCTTTCCTCTCTTCCTCAATCTGTTGTTTACTCTGACCATCACATGTTGAGAGGCTAGTTGGAGGTAAAGCTTTTCCAGCACTTTAAAGTCCATCTGACCATAAACCGCACATGCATTAGCAGGTTGGGCCTGCTGGTGGGACCTGCCTGAAAGCCCCTAATGGAAGTGTGTGCACAAACTCCATCGCTGTAGTGCACAGAGACACAAACTCAGCGCACACATGAAATACTGGCACGATAAATGTGTTTACTGGATGTGGGAAAGAGGGAGAGAGAGGTAGGCAGGTTGAAGGATTTTTTTTTCCATTTATATACATGTCATTATATAAAATGAAGTTGATTACATTTTCATCCAATCCCAGGATAGCAATTGTCAATCACTTGGTGAATTTCTCCTCATCTCCTCCTAATCGAACTCTCACTTGCTGCATTAACGGCAATTGAGAACAGGAGAGCAGCTTAACTCCAGGCTGTATCACTGATTTAAGTGCTTTTTCAAATCAGCACTACTGTCAATAGGACTTCCATCCGTGGTGATTTACATGTAATGTTGATTAGGAGCAGAATCCAGACTTCATTTTCTTTTATTGTCCATACTCTCTCGCAATACCATTTTGATGAATTAGAATGATCTGCATTTATGAATTTGTTACCATATAATTCTCCCGCCTGTGACCCATCACTCAGGCTAGCGGCATATTAAGTGTGTGTGTGTGAGACTGAGTGTGTATACTTTTGGTTGAGTGAATAAATGTGCAAAAGCAGTGTGTGTGTTTTAATGCGAAATACAACAGAATGAACTGTGGGCATGTGTGTCTATTAACTTAATGTGTTTAAGCATGAAACAACAAATCTGTGATTTGAGAGCTAGCCAGGTGACAGAGGGAAGAGTGGGGGGGGGTTATCAGCCTGCACATGAGGCTCTTACTGCGAATGCTAACACTTACTAATAACCCAAAGGACCCCGATGGAGCTCAAGGGCGGGGGGGTCAGACAGCTGGGCTCCATGCCCGTGCCCGAGTCACCTTTCATGGGGTAGCAGTGAGCCATAAGCACAGGTGAATGGAGTGTGGAGCCCAAAGGCCAAAGTATTTGCCAGAAAAACAATGGGAACTGAAGGCATGACTACACACAGTGAATGCTTTAGGGCTGTTTCTAAAGTGGGTTTTGCCTGGAAAAACATGCACACAAACACACACAGTAGTAGCCAATGCCACAGTAATGAGAGCAGGAGGACACTCCTCAGGAGGGAGACGGGCCCTTCAGCCAAAGCTCAGCTAGTGATTACACACAGAAAAAGTGAGGAGATGAAATGATCTGCCCGGGCTCTCTCTATGCCTCAGTATAAGCTAACCAGGAATGCTACTCTATACTAGTCAACTGCTCATGTCATAAGCATCCACTCAATGTAAAGGACACTTGAGAAGAAGGACGCAAAGCTAAAGCAAGCTGAACAGAAATAATCAGGATGTTACAATGATTCACATTTATACTTGAGGCTTTTCAATGCCGTCTTTAATGGAAGCGAGTGCCATTCGGTGTGTGGATGAATACACTATATAGTCGTAAACATAAACAAAGCCCTGGAGAGCACTGTATAGACGTACAAAATCCCAAATAGCCGACAAGCTCATTAAACATTATTGCTTTGAATTGGTAAAGTGGGACTAGAAAACCATTTACGTACGAAATAATAGACGCAATTTGAAAAAAACATTGAAATTAAATGGCTTCTGCTTGCAAAGACTGCAAAGCTCAGTACTATGCATCAACATAATGGGTGCTGTTAAAAGGGCATGCAAACACCCAAAAGCTTCCAGTGGCGCGGGATTAACAAAAAGACATGACTAAATGGTTATGACTCAGGGGACTAGATGAAGTTCACATCATTCATGGCTTGGTGAGAGCCACTGTTAAGACATAGTCAGGAGGACCAATATGATGGAATCCAATCAGTTTTTGGAAGATAAGCTTGGTTTTACAGCTTAATTTGACTGCCAAGAGTAAAATACAGCCTGCATTTAATATACAACCGACATGTCACAGAATGTTGACGTGATCAGACGGACCAGCTGTATATTATTTATATGCAGAATTTCCATCAGCTGCAGCATGGTATGAATAAAGCATATTCCCCTGGAAAATAAGGAACAGTGTGAAATCTGAATGTTATTGACAGTAGTTGAAGTGGTTATATTTTGAAAAAAATCTATATAATCTGCTTAAAAAAGGGCCACAAGTTTTTTTATATTATCACGCATCAGCCAGGTGGGCTGTTTTAGTACAGGCACTGTCCTGAAGCAGAGAGAAAGGCTAGACCCCAGAGGATGAGCCCCGAGCAAATCCATCACCCAGAAGTCACTGTTCCAGTCTGGCAGCCAGTGAGCACACCCCAGGGAGGCAGGACAAGTCCGGCATTACTGATTTCCCCCCAAGGGAAGGCCAAACGATGCTGGAATGACTGATGCAACCCAGGGGAGGGTAATCGAGTGGAGAATGACGGATGCTTCCCACTGGTAGGAACGCAATTCAGGAAAGCCCCTAAGGATGCTGAACGGAGCAAAATAAGATATTCAATTCCAGAGTCAAATAAGTTTACAATGCAAGAAAATGCAAGTGTTGATTGTGCAGACACTGTACAGGCTGCAGGAATGGTCTGCTTTCAATCGTTTTCCCCAGAATTTGGTAAAGAAGCAGTTACTTATCTTGTTGATGCTTTGCTTGTTTCTGAGAAAGAGCAGGACAAATATTGGTGCTAATGCTCTGTGTATTGCCTTCTCTCGCACTGCATTTCCCCCAAATCTTATACTTGTGCCATCCCTCTATTTATTTTGTAAAAAAACACAAGATGTAAGCAAATCATTTAAAATAAGGAAACTGAATTTAACCGTGACCACCAATGGGCAAAATGACAAGGATAGACTGACAAACAACCAAATACAGGCAGCAGATACAAGGATGGAGCACCAAAGAGCAATGGCTTCATGGATTAAGGATGGATTAAGTTGAGCCCCCACATGTCTGTTGGAACATGATTGGAGCTGGCAAGTTATCAGAAACTGGTCGGATGCATTAGTCTCTCACACTGTCAAATCTCAACAGCTGGTGCCCTCTGCCTGAGAGGGGGTCAGTGTTGTGCAAGGCAAGAGGGTCAGCAATGAAGATCCAAGATCAATAATGATCAACAGAGAGAAAATGACAACAAGTCCACCACACAGCAGTAATCGTTTGCTCTAAGGTTAAATCAACAAAGCTGACAAACAGCTGTAACTTCATCAGGAACACAATACACTGCACCATGTTCAGCAGCGCGTGATTTTAGCATTTATAATGCGTTCGCCATTAGAAAGTCAGCTAATGACTTCAATTAACAGAGATAAATGTTCATTTCATCCATTGTAGAGTTAACTGTCTCATCAATCCTCTGACTGCTGAGGAACATAAGTTATCTCACAATATCTACCGTCTGGATTCCTCGGACAAACCGCAAAAATACAGACCGACTATATGCTCATTCAAGAACAGTACAACACATGCTGTGCCTTTTTGGTTTGTTTATGCATGCACTACTGTAGAGTCAAAACTCAAGTCAAAACTTACACTATACAGACATAAATGTACAGCTTGCATAGAGACACACACACACACACACACACACACACACACACACACACACACACACACACACACACACACACACACACACACACACACACACACACACACACACACACACACACACACACACACACACACACACACACACACACACACACTTGGAGTCTGATTTGTAAAAGTTCCAAAAGTCCTAAAGTCATGGTAGTATATTTATTTATTTATTCAAGCGACATTTTGTGGAGGTGACAGACTCCTGGAACAGAATGTCTTGACAACTAAATGACTCATGAATAGAAATGCTAAAAATAAAGGAGAAACTACTGAAAGATAGAGAACTTGCCACTCCTTGTGACATTTACATTGACAAACAATACACACATAGCCAGGGAAAACGTTGTGGATACCTGCTGATAGGCATACACCAACATAAACCACCTCTGCATTAGTAACACAATCTCTAAAGAACACATCTTAAAACCTCAAGCAAGTTTGGAGAGCAGAGAAAGAAAATAAACAATAATCAGCTACACAAGCTTCAAACTTATGTCAATTAAATTTCGTAAAAAAACAAAAAACAGTCCTCCAGCCCACTCTCTCTCTCTCTCTCTGTCCGGGAGTCCACGTACCTTGCAAAGTTTGTGGTAGCGCGGCGAGGAGATGGCCATCCTCTGGAGCCTGTGTAGGAAGACCACCACTTTCTGGAGGGATGTCCGGACCATGGCCATCATCCTAAGACTGCTACAACTCTGCAGCAGCCTGCTTTTGGTCCGCATGCTAGCACTGCCCTACCCCACTCATAGTGTTCTCCCTCTCTCTTTCCCTAGCCAGCCGACCAGACCCCAGCCAAGCTGATGTGATGCGCACACACACAGAAAAAAAAACACACACACGCAAGCATGCACAGCTCAGCATGCCCCCATGTTTTGTCAAATACGCGCACTACACAGAGTGCAGCCAGAGTTATCTCTCTCCCTCTCTCTCTTTATAAACAGTCACTCTCAGCATGCACACACTCTCACACACACACACACGATGATGCAGGCAAGCAGGACAGGACGAGAGACTCACTTTCTCCTCCACGCGGACATTCACACGCGCACCCGATTGCGGAGCCAGAAGACATTCAAACAAAACACTTGTGACAGCACCCTGCAGAGTCAGAGTAGGGTGACGAGGACAAAAGGAAATGAAGAAAGAAGAAGGAGGAGAAAAGAGAAAAATCAACACTGAGGGAAGAGTGGAAAGTGCAGGCACGTAGGGGGTAAAGGAGTGTTGCGCTGGACGAGTGGAGAAGCTGATCGTACGCGGTTCACTTTTTACTGCCGCTGATCCGGAGAGAGACAGAGAGGGAGAGAGAGGGAGAGAGCGTAGAGGGACAGAAAGAGACAGACAAATAAAAAGCAGCGGTGTAAGAGATGATAAACACTGCCTCTGAAGGCACAACGAGATTACGCAAGCAAACCTACAGATCAATGAACGGGACGCAGACAAAGAGAGAAAGAGATGGAGGAAAAAGAGAGAGGGAATAAGCGAGTGAATAAATTAGATGCAAACACAACACACAATAGAGTTATGGAGAGGGAGGAGTTATTTCTACAGTCCAGGTTCCTGGAAGCTCATGTTCTGCCTCGCAATGTTAGTGAGTGACAGTTGGAGCACTTGGAGAAACATGACATTCACATGGTTGAAGAAAAAGCTCAGGAACTGTATTAGAAAAGATCTGATGAAATTCTAAACTATAGTAAAAGCATTTGTTCTAGGAAAGCTGCAGATAAAAGATGACAAACTGCCAATGTGGGAGTAAAGTAGTGCACGAGGAGAGAAGGTAGGAGGGTACGGTCAAGAGAGGATAAAAGGCTTTTAAGCACCTTTTATTGCTTCATAAAATTGTTCCGTCTTAAATCTCTTAGCGCACGCATACCGAAAGATAGGACATCAAGAGGCGGGAGATCAAACTGAGAGATAGTTGCACAATCAGCAGAGATTATCACAAGGCAGATGCTCAGCTGCTACAGAGCCACTGACCACACGGCATTATTCACACTGGGTATTTTAAACCTATTTATGCCGTCTATGACTCTTTCACTTGAATTGTATTTGAAGTGTGAAAACACCTCTCTTTCTGCTAACCACAAGAGAAACAGCAGCTATTTAGAGTGAGGCTGAAAACATCTGCCTAGCCCAACAGCAGCAGCACGCTTCACACAGTCACTCCCTCGTAATCATCATGCATTTAAGAAGAGGACAAACTGACCCACATACGCAAATGCTGTTGTTTGTGTAGCACCACAGGATGCATTACAGTACTTGCCCTCGCTTGCCTTGTCTCTTAGCACAGATGAAGGGAGACTCTGAGGTACAGAGGAGAAATGAGCCCAAACGCATTCCTTTAAACCAACATGCAGCTTACCTACGCAGCCAGCTAGAGTAATCATCATAGACAGATAAACACACAGTCTCTAGGAGAGGGGATCATGATGGGCTTATTGAAGAGGTCTGTGTGAAAAGGTTTAACTGGATACGGCGTCCATTCCAGTCATTCCACAGTATCCACCCTGCTTCCCGGGGAATTAGAAGGTACACTGAGTGTTTTTTTGGCTCAGTCTTAATGGCATTCAGATTAAGGTTTTAACCAAAAGGTCGAAGCAGGCATGCACTGTATGTCTCTGCTGCTCACTTTGCTAAGGTCAAAACACACACACAATTGCATTTCCGACCGTCAAACCAGTTAATGGAGCTCCATATGCAGCTACATCTGTGTGCACCTATGCACTTCTTCGCTGATCCCATTATAGATACACCTTCCATCATGTGGTGTAGTGAGGGAGGGAAGAAATCAAAAACATACGACACATACCAGCTCTGGTATGAGCAAGCCGTTTCAATATTATGTAATATGAGATACTAAATATAGCCAGAGGTAATTATCCCTTTCATGTCTCTCGCTGTATTGGACCGTTAAATACAATGCTGCTCATTAATAAGCAGGACGGACTGCTTTATGACAAGATTGGATTTAAACATGGTTTGCTGTATTTGTTCCAGGAAATAAACCACACCACAATGTACTACAGATGATGCATACAATTACATATACCATAAAAGAGGATGTTATCCCTGTTGCCCAGCTGTTACACTAATGACAAGATCGTGTAACAGTATAACAGAGTTTGAGTGTCCATTAAACACAGTTTTTAAGCAAAAGCATATTATTGAAATATTTATATTTCAATAATATGATAATTCAACTTCTTGCTGACAGTTGAAGAACAGCTTAATAGCACTTTCATTTAATTGTGTCTACGGTAAACATTTAGCTAGAGCGGGGAGGGTATTCAATTAGCTTAGCTTAGCATAAAGAGTGGGTAGCAAAGGGAAACGACTAGCTTCGTTTGAAGTTGAAAACAACAGAAGGGTATCAATGTTCTTATCTAGATATAGGTGATAATAAGTGAATACCACTGTGCCATTTTTGAAAGAGTTGGGAATGTATTGGCTTGAGTATATCATCAGTGCATCAAGTGTGTCAGTTGAGTTTTGTTCAATATCCATTAAGACGGTTTTCAGGAGATTGCAGTTAATGTGTCCCATTTGTATTCCTCATCGCTCCTAACCACAACTGTGAGCTTAATATTAAAAAAGCATTCAGATTGACAATGGCCTGTGGCCAAAGTATGTGATTAAAGTAACCCGACACTCAGTTAATAAAAGGGTTTGAGAGAAAGCTCCCTATCAACACATGTCCTCAAAGGCTCAAAGGTTGTTTTATTATCATACGTTCTAGACAAAAGTGCCATCCATCACTCTCGACTCCAACTGACAGAGACATGGGAATGAGAGGGAAAACACTGGATCACAATGAAGACAGTGGGAAATGAACAACCTCATTTTCCACTCTTGACATGCCGATGACTTTTAAATACTTTTTAGGAATACAATTAAATAGTACACTTGTGTCCTTTAAAATATTGAAAGCGATGAATGAGTGTGTCAATACAACAAATATAGATTACTGTTACGAGCAGATATGGGGATCTGATGTATATGAATGCACCTGCCAATTGCCTGGTCAAGTTAGATGCTGCGTATCACAGCGCACTGAGATTTGTGACAAACTGTAAAGCATTAACCCATCACTGTACCCTGTATGCAAGGGCTGGTTTGCCTTCACTAACTGTACGGACGCTCAGTCACTGGTACATTTTTATATACAAAGCCATGTTAGGGAAACTTCCATCTTATATCTGCTCCCTGATCTCACGGCGAATTGTAAGTGGCTACTGCCTGAGATCGAATGCTGTGGTTTTATTAAATGTGCCAACTGCAAGGACTGTCTTAGGGAAGACAGCTTTTAGATGTGCAGCTCCTCTGTCTTGGAATAGTCTGCAAATTAAATGGAAACTGAACAATCTGGTGCCACTAAATGTTTTTAAAGCTCGGTTGGATGCTACTCAATCGGAAGCTATTGGTACCTGTTTATGTGGATAATTATGTAAATGATGCTGTATGATGTCCTTTTGTGGTTCTATTTATGTTTTTACGTTTCATGTGGAACTACTTGAGCAGGTCTCCCTTGAAAAAGAGATCAATGATCTCAATGGGATTTATCTGTATAAATAAAGGTTTGAAGATAAATGTTACAATATTATGGATTTTTCCCCAAAGCTCACAATTATGGAAGACGAAATCCAGCCCAGGCTTAAGATAGAGCTGCAAAAGTCTCCGAGTCCGACGTCTACAGCAAGTTAATGAATCCTCAGAAATCTTTGTGGCAACTCATGCAGTGACTCAGTTTCAGTTTCTCTATAATAATAATAATAATAATAACTTTATTTGTATAGCACTTTTCATACAGGGGATTGCAGTTCAAAGTGCTTTACATCAGTAAAAAATAAGACATAAAATCACTGTAAAACAAGCAGCAAGAGCAAGCATAAAATGGGATGAAATAATTAAAAATAAAAACATGGGGAATAAAACATGGAGAAATAGTGCAATGTCAATCACAGAGAATAGTGCAGTATAATAGTGTAAAATCAGTAAAATGCTTTGGTAAAGAGATAGGCATTTTTAAAAGGCAGCTTAAAACGTATTGGCTTCCCTAATATTGTTGGGTAACGTGTTCCACAGTTTTGGGGCGTAGTTTACAAAGGCTGCATCACCGATCTTCTTATAACCTTGGCCTGCTTTTAAATAATTGGACACTGGAAATGGGAATGATAGCACTGTGGCATTTGTTACGACCCTGGGTCGTTAGGTCATTTGTGTGTATATTTTTCCCTCCTTCAGTGTGTGTGTGTGTGTGTGTGTGTGTGTGTGTGTGTGTGTGTGTGTGTGTGTGTGTGTGTGTGTGTGTGTGTGTGTGTGTGTGTGTGTGTGTGTGTGTGTGTGTGTGTGTGTGTGTGTGTGTGTGTGTGTGTGTGTGTGTGTGTGTGTGTGTGTGTGTGTGTGTGTGTGTGTGTGTGTGTGTGTGTGTGTGTGTGTGTGTGTGTGTGTGTGTGTGTGTGTGTGTGTGTGTGTGTGTGTGTGTGTGTGTGTGTGTGTGTGTGTAAGCAGGTGGTGACCCCCGTTAGCTACCCTCGTCAGGCTGATTGGTCCACCTGAGGAGACGGGAGCATTTTAAGCTGAAGCCGTGCAGTTCCTCGGCCGCCTCTCTCATCGACCTCTCCTACTCCCAACTCTGTGTCTGTTGTAGTAGATCTGATCTGTTGTTCTGTGTGGCTAAAAGTTACCGGTCCCTATTGTACGTTCTTTGTAACGCTAAGCTAAATGTAATCTGTCTTGAAGACACGCTTTGATTTGCCTAGGAGTGCGAAACCCTTTTCTTTTGTTTAAATCCCGTTTTCTCCTGTTTTTGGTTAGGTTAGGTAAAGGAGCGTCCACACAGCAGCGTGCGTTGACGCTTGGAGGTTGGCGTGTCTGAAGCTTGGGTATTTTTTGCGAGCAACGCGACCAACAACCAATCACATGAATCTCCCGCCCCCGACATACAAAGCAATAGCAATGTTAAAACGAAGTAAACTGGATAAAAATCCCGGCGAAAACCTACCAGTTTCATCCACTGTCTCTGCCACCTCCCTCCATGCCTTGCTCCTCCGGTTTGTACCCCGGTAGATGAACAGAGACTGATCATACAGCACCGGGTGATTCACTACCGCTATAATAAATTTTCTCTCCATTTTTTGGAATATGAGGAAATGACCTGCGTAGTCTCTCCCAGCATACACGCGGTTTGATTGGCTAGCGCTTGTACTGGCAGATTTGCATAAACGGGATTTCATTGACTGACGCCTCTGTCGAGTCGTCAAAAGTTGAACATTGCTCAACTTTTGAAGCCAGCAACGCCAGCAACGCCCCACGTCACTTCCCAAAATGCAGTTTGGCTAAAAGTGACGTCACCCCATTCAAAATGAATGGGCAGAAGCGTTGGAAGCTTCAACGCACACCGCTGTGTGGATGGGCCGTAAGAATCCTGTATTTTATTTTATTTATTTTGTTAGGCAAGATATATATATATATATATATGGAAAGGTTTATTTGTTTATGTGGGTTTATCTCTACTCTTTTAAATAAAAAAAAACAGGTAATTAAAATTACCTAACGCATTGTCCTGTGTCAGTGACCGTTTCTTGGGAGTGGGAAGAGTGGGGAGAGTGCAACTTTGTGCTGCGCCTAGGTTCCCCTAGGCCTGGGCGTAACATAATTGGGGGATCGTCCGGGATCCTTCCGTTCTTTTCGTCGTGTCGGGTAAGCATTGCTATCTATTTTTTCTTCTTGTACATTCTGGATCTCTGGTTGACAGTTTTTCTGTTTTGAAATTTACAATGGAAAGTCAATTAGAGTTGTTCACTACGGAAGCTTCTATTGTGAGACTAGATGGCTGCACAAAAGCAGATTAGTTAAAAGAACTCTTGTGTAAAAAACTAGTCGAGCAGGGTGTGTTTGAGGAGAAAGTTCACACACATGAAGTGGATGATCTCTTTAAGACGACAAAACCAAGAATTTTATAACTGGATTCAAGCTTTCTAAAAGATGTTCGACATTGCAGCGGGTTCTCAGGGACAAGGATTAATCTGAAGAGCAACAGGAAGCTTGGACTCACACAGGAATACCAAACCTTTCACAATGTTGAACAAAAAGAAGATTGTGCAAATGACAGCCCCTCGGTGTACAATCCAAGAGAGATAACAAAAGACTGACAGGGTCTGCATTTAAAAAAAGACAGTTCAACTTCACTAGGATGAAGAAAATAAAAAGATTATAACTGCCAGATTTATCTGTCGAAAGGTGGGGGTGAAGCGTTTTTGGGATTAAAACGTTACATAAAGCATAAGATGATGTGTGTCAACAGATCGCTGAGGGAAGGTCTGAGTAAATGACAAGCCAGGGCGAGGTAACACACACACACACACACAGTGAATTCCTAAGCAACATAGGACAAGTGGATCAATGAGCAGCACTCAATGCATACAAGCACTCACACGCCCTCTGTATGCCCTCTCATTCACAAACCTTAAACCGGCCGCTTACACATGGATAGACCTTCACACACACACCCACCTCAGTACTATCGGTAAGGTAAATTAATGAGGGATGACACCGAGATAATAGGCTAGTGCCTTTGCATGGATTCCTCACACACACACCGATTCTCTTTTCATTTGCAGCCCCTACCTCCAGTTGTCGCCTCAGCTCCTTCGTATGGGCGGAGTCCTGCGACAGGTCTTCTCTCTGGGAGGCGTCGGCCAGAACGTTGACTGTGGTCTCTGCCTCCGGGAGCCATTTGAGGAAGGTCTCGAGCTCCCTGAGGGACACCTGCAGGCCCTTCAGTTGACTGTCCAGATGGGCGTGGCGGTCACTCGCTCTGCCAATCAATTATAAAAAGCACTTACTGAGTATATGATTGAATACTAGCGACGATATCAGCCACTCCGGTGAAACAATGCAAGCGTAAAGGTAGACAGGTGAGTATGTGTGCACCTGTTGTTGATGCTGTTCCAGACTGCGTTGTGCTTATCTGAAACTTCCTTGATCCTCCTGGTGTCGTCGGTAAAATATTCCCGCAAAAGATGATTGGACAGTTCATTGAACGCCACAACTGTAGGTTGGCCTCGGCCCAGGTCTTGGAGGAATGCCTGAGAAACAGTCAACACGGTGGCATTAGGGTAATTACAATACTGAAAATGTGGCAAATGTGACTCAACCATTATGTGTCACTGTCAAGGGCACTGTTCACATTACTTTCTTAAATTATTAATTTACATTCTCGGATTTTTACATAGTGTGTTGGCCTGGTATCAGCTTAAGTTAGACATGTTACTCTGCAAGAATATTAATGACTTAAATTAACTTCAGGTAATAATAAAACAAAGACATTTGTTATTCTCCTGCTCAGCAATATGACTTTGTTATTTTAACCTCTACTTAATCAAGTAGGTAACATAAGACCCAACTGTTATTCATGAGGCCCTATTATTATTTTTAAATTAAGCATTAGCAGATAAGTCACCAGGCTCATATTCCTTTAACAATAAGGTGCACTTCACAATTTCACAAGGATTATTACTCATCATTACAAGATCACACAGACCAGGAACAGAAAGGTGTGCGTCTGCTGTGCCTTGCTGGGTTCTGTTAAACTCAGTTGCCCTCTAGTGTTTGGTTCCTGTAATGAGCTGGACACACTCATGGGGCAGATTGTGTTTCAAGGAACTCTCGGACAAGTCATCATCTCAAATTTAGATGATCGATGATGTGGGTGTGCAGATCTTATTAAGGTTCAAAGTGAAACTGTGGAGAGGTAGTTTATCATTGCCACCTTGCACAAGCTTATACAGCTAGGTAAAGGACTTCTAACACTTTACAAAGTTTGGTTTTGAATACGATTTTCTCTCAATTAGTGAAGTGAGTAAGGACGGAGTATATATTTTCTAATATACTCTATGACAATGATACAGAACATAATAAATGACCAGAGGACGAAAAAGACACACAGAGGACATGAAGGGAAAGGCTAGCAGTGACTTTCTCTCCTAACCTTGTTGTCAGCAAGCTGTTTGGTCAGGGGATCGCCCGACTGCTGGAGAAGGTTGTGGAAACGTCCTTCATTGTGTCCAACCAGAGCGTTCACCTCCTTCCTCTGCTCCTCCCACTGGTTGCTGTGGCCAATCATGTTGTCCAGCTGCTGGAGCCGTGCCTCGACACCGTGCTGAGTGCTGTCCCATTGGCTGCGTACCCTCTCCACTTGAGACAGAGACACAAACACAGGAAATTAATGGCGGTACCTTTTAAACAACAAATTATGAAGTGATTAGAGCAAATTGTTGTTGGATAAAACTTAACCAATTGGACATAAAAACAAGCACACATTGTAAACAGTACTAAGAATATACAGTATATTTTTTTAATTACATTGTTTCTTTTGTCATTGGAACAGCTAATGTTTTTTTTTGTATCTGTTCAATGGCTTTGTACTGTGATCATCCTGCTTTATACATACATTTCTCAGTGATGGAAGTGCGGACGTCTAGATTAGAGGTCTTGTTTTTGATGTTCTGTGCCAAAGTGAAAATGTCCTCTAGCTGGGGGTGACGCTGTTCCAGGTCACTCTTTGTTACCTGCCAAGAACGAGACACAAAACCGCACACACTGTCAGACAAAGTGTATAGGTCGCAGGATAATATTTGGCTCTTGTATAACTTGTACTTTTCTGTTAAAAAATACAAAAAGATATAATTTAATCTTCTCTGCTCCCCTTTTCTCACCATAAGACGTCCCATAGTTGTCCTGATCTCATCTGTGTCCCCCACAGTGACAATATTAGACTTGAGCATCTGTGTGATGAGGAGAAGCCAGTCTGCAAGTTCGGTGGCTGTCTCGTTGAGGTCGGTGGGCGCCACACTGTCTAGTGTGTGCGGGGTTTGGTGGTGGGGGTCCTCGCTCACCAGGCTGGCCATCTGCACAGCTGAGGGGACCGAAGACACTGGAGCAGGAGCAAAAAGAGGCGAGTAATGTTGACATATAGGGTCTCTTAAAAAGGGAATGATGCAATGAACATTTAAGATGTCGGAGCGAGGGAGAAGACGCTGTCAAATAGCACTCAGAGGATAGTGACATCACACTAAATCATGATGAATGAATTATTGTGGTTTGCTTCAGTGTTACACCAGCAGCCCCTTTTTTGCTTGTCACTTATTTGTAGTTTCATCATACATTTGAATGCAACAGTTTAATGCAAACAATGAGGAATTTCAAATCTGCCACATGAGCACTTATTACCTCTAATACAATATGTATAAGTTTGTCATCTCCGAGTAATGATCCTATATCTAATGTACTCGGTCTCATTAAAGGATTAATAATTCATTTGGACTGTGTTTCCCAATCTCTATTCCATTGATGTATTTCAAATGTTGAGATGCGTATACAGAAATGACAAGAATCATTTATTTAAACGAGTCCATTTCTAGATATTTTACCAAGCTGCTGGTGTTGGACAACATGGTGCTGCGTCCACGGAGAGACGGGCGTCTGGAGAGTTTCCCTCAGTCGGCCGTCCAACGCTTTCCAATCACCTGCCAGCTCCTCCACCTTCATCTTTACGTTTAATTACATAGACAGGAATGAATGATTAATGAAAAAACAACAGCAAAAGAATATGTGGCCCTTTAACAAGCAATATGGTATAATTATATGTTAAAATTGGCTGTATGTCCTTATTAAATCATATTGCTATGGAAACTGGTACCTTTTCGCGTGGTGACAGCTGCTGTCGTCGCTGCAGCTCTATAGAATGAGCTAACAGGTCCTCCAGATCCTTCTTCCTGTCCCTCATGGAGACCTCCAGACCCTACAGCAGGTAAGAACTTGTTTTAGGGACAACTTTTATGTCTGTGATAAAAATAGATTTAAAGTAAGGTTATATGTGCTTTTTGTAATATATTATTTAGACGAAATACCTGTGCTTGGCTGGAGCTCAGGCCTCTGGTCATGATTGTTTGATGTGTCACGACGACCCAGTCAGTGAGTCGGTTCATCCGGTCCTGGAACTGAGCATGGCATTGCAGGTTGTTCTCCACCTCCCCCACTTGGTCCAACAACTCATGGGTCACCTGCAGAGGAAAGAAAAGACAATTGGACAAATGAGTGAAAGACTCCAGAAAAAAGCAAAAGAAAATAGGCAAGACAGGACTTACGATATTTTATTACACGTCTTTCTTGAATAATTGATTCTGATTGGTTCATTATGTATAGTCTTTTATTGTTAGATTTTGCCTTTTTTGCAATAGCAGAAAACATTTATAAACAATTATGATATTTTAAATTATTTGTTTGGTGAGAAGGGCTTTAGCAAGATTATATGAAACTATTGGGTCCCCATTGCAAAATAAACCCTGACAGGTTGAACAGTAAATATAACTACACTACAGTGTTTTTCACCTTTCACAGAAGACAAAACATTGGAATACTAGTCAGAATAATGAAACAATAAAAGGTTTGCACCCTGCTCCAGTTGAGGTTAATGGCTCTCAGTTTGCTGACATGCTGGTCCCTGCTCTGAAGGCTCACGCTGGGACTGGCCAGGATCTGAGGGGCGTGCTTGTTTACCCATCCGAGACGTTCATTCTGTGCATCCATCTCCTCTGCTATGGCCTGCAAGAGGAAAAACACTGACTGTTTATTCCACAAAGATGGACTGCTTTGTTGACATATTGACAAGTAAGAGTAACATCAGCAAAGTGATATTAAGAAGTAACACTGAAACTCAACAATAGTGTGTAGAGTTGTTCAATATATAGTAACATAACATAATTCTTTGTACTTTGGGAAATGTGTCTCCACAGAGGGAAAGTCGGGCTACTGAGGTTCAGGAAGGAATGAATACAGAAACAACTGAGGGACTGTAGTCTCTTCAACAATGCTGCATTGTTTAGAAAACAAAAGATGTGAGAGTTAGGTTCTCTCTGTGTATGTTTACTGGGTTTGACAGGTTGTGCTTGTGATTGAGTTACAGAGAGCAAGTCGTGAGTACAGTGAAGTGAACAGGGAGAAAGAACAAAGTTAAACACAGTCAGAGCTGAAACTACCAGCTCTGCATCACAAATATAAATCTCTATGCTCCGATGAATCCTGCTAGTATGAGCATGTTTTGGCCTCTTCCTGTACCTTGAGTTCTCTGAGGTTGTTGTCAGTAGCGGTGATGGGTAAAGAGCTGACAGCGTTTTCTGCCTGCTCCAACCATACAGCCAGCTCCTCGCGTCTCCTCAGCAGGTCTGAAAGGGCCTGGTCTCCTCCAGCCAGCCTACACACACACACACACACACACACACATTATGTACTCAGATTAGGATCTCCATTTCCCACAGGTTGCTGGCCTATTTCAGAAATTTACATTTAAATTACTGTTATGGACTGATTAGCCTCACTGATATTGTTAATCTGCCAAACACTGATAAGGAAGCTAAGACTGTCAGTGATTGAGAGGGGGTGCTAACCTCTGTGCTACATTTTACTGCTAAACTAAATGTTATACAAGCTAAACACAGCACTGATATTTATCATGTGTATCCACATCCCCTTAATCTTTTCAATCAGTGATGTAACATCCTGAGTTTTTCCGAGGATACAGTACCTGCGCTGTCTCTCAAGGACATGGCAGTTGACCGTTCTCCAGCGCTGACCGAGATTGTCCAGCTTCTCCTCAAGCAGGGTTCCGTCAGGGGACGACAGCTGCCCGGTTATCTCCTCCCCAGAGTGGATCAGTTCAGCCAGGACAGGCTGGTGGCTGACGAGACCTTCCTCCAGCTCCTATAATACGGGAAAAGGAATCAAATCAAGCACAAAAAGGTGGAATCGCAGATCAATCAAATAGCATTAGCTGATACACTCGGGGACAAATCCCCTGCTCAAGTCCATCTCCCCAAGCAGATCTGTGATTGACACAGAAGCATGATTTGTGGCAGATCAAGATTAAAGCTGCTTTATCTCTTCTTCTCCCACTAAGAGAGATTTAAGTTGCCAAGGCAGGCCCGTAAAGCATGGGTGAGGGATTGTGAAGTCTGCTAAAGGGTGAGTCAGCTAATTGATCTCTCAATTCCCATCCTCTTGATCCTTCGCATCAATCTCAGCGGCTGTGAAAACAGGAAAAAGCCCTGGGGAGATGGAGAGTAGCTGGAGCTTTGCAAATCACACTGATAAAGGTGTTAATGGCGCTGGTGCTGTCAGCGATAATGCAGCAGCTTAAAAGAGTCTCATTCCTTCCGAAATTAAATTAGCACTTTATAAATCAAACAAAGACAAATTAGAGGCACCTTCTCACCATAACAACCTTCTCACCATAACAACCATTCTTTCCATGTGTTACTCTGCAAAACAAGCAGGTAGGTGTGTAGTCTGCTTGTTTATCATCAGGTACAGTATAGTACCCATTATTCCACTTAGGGAATAAAAATGCAATTATCTCTGGTCTAACATTTCCAAACACCTAGCTGCTTATATTTCAAACATGTTACCCCTGCTCTTAGGGTAGGTGATGATCTTGCTTTGAGTTTGTAAACATATGGGATACTTTGAGTCTATATTTGACTCATTTGTGTTTATAATGAATACCATGAATATTTTACCATGATATATATACCATGAATATTTTACCATGATATATATACCATGAATATTTTCAAGCATTAATTACCAACAATATGATATTTTTGGAACAAACTAAAGTGATGCAGTGGCTGGTGTTACACAGCAACCAACATTTCTTTTTAGACCAATGCAGTGTATGTAGAATCTCCAATGGTATTGATTTAAATTAAATAAATAGAAGATTAGTGTATCTTAACAAACGCAGAAAGTTCTGTATCTCATTCAGACTGTAAGAGGTGACTACAGTATAGATTTAGCGCTAATTATCTCTTTGGGCCGGGCTCAAACTGAGCTCCAAAACAGATTCAAGGAGAGAGCCGGGCGGTAATGATGGAAAGTGAGATAATAGTTGAGTATTTTAATGTGACTAATCCATTCTTGGTCCAGGTATTGAAGGATCAATCTATCATAATGGATTTAAACTTATTGTTTCTTGCCATAGGAGCATTGATTGAATTACTAAGTGAAGAGGCTTGTCTGGACTGTGGCCAAAACTTCAAGGAGTCCGTAAACACCGGGTTTATAGAGTAATTATCATATGGGACAAAAAGTTTGAATGTAAAAAATGGTGTGAAAAAAATAGAAGCAATATATGTTTCACTTTGAGACACTTGCAGATGTCTGTGTAGCAGTGGGACCAAAAGCATGTGTACAAATCATGTGAAATACTCCAGTATACATGCAAATTCCAGTAGAACACACTATGACAGGCCACATATTCACCTGTTGGTGTTGTCGTGCAGAGTTCAGGTCAAGCTGTCCATCGGGGCCCACGCTCTCAGACAGCAGAGTCTCTGTGTCCGTCAGCCATTGGCCCAGGTCGTTCAGGTCACAGTGGAACTGCCTCCACTCCTCCACAGCGCGGTCAAATCTCCTGCAGCCGAACAAAGGAACACAAACCGAGTCTTTGTTAACGATAATAACCTCCAAAATTAAAAAGAAGGTGTTTTTCACCTTCACCTGATCCATATATCATGAATAGAAACATTTAAAATGAGAAACAAGCAGTATGAAATATCAAACACAAACATGCTTCACATTTAGCAAACATTTGTTGATTTGTGAAAAGTGTGCAGTGAGTGTTATTTATTTTGTCTAATTAAACATCAAACAGACAAATGGAAACCGACAGTGTGAAAGTTCATTTTAAGGAGGAGATTAATTTCCCTCAAACAGAAACTAATAACTCAACTTAATCTTTTAAGGCAGTTCTTCTTTTTTTTGCCGGGTTCTACATTTGAATGATGAGAGTGGATTCTGGCTTTATTTGCCCCACAATGACTCATACAATGTTTTTATTCTCTCTTTTTTAAGGATGATTAGGCTTACTATAGAATTAGATCGGGAAAAATAAATGATTGTCTCTGACGATACAAGCGAGTTTACCTACTGGGAAATTCTACAGCTGTATGATAAGAGAAAAAAAGGCACATTTGACCTCTATTCAACACTAGAAAATGTCATAGCAATCAGGAAGCACTGACAACCTCGGGAAAGTTCACAGAGATGCAATTGAATAAATCAGCATAGACAGAGAGGCTGATTACTTTAAATGCCTAATAAAAAAAACAGATTTTTATCTCACTGATGGTCTGCATGAGGTCTATTTCCTCTTACAGCAGCGCTTGGAGCACAACAAATCTGATGAGAGTGACATGGTGAGGAAATTAGTTTTGGATGAGTTTTGGATTAGTTCTGTTCCTGCTGTCTCCTGGATAGCAGACAGCTGGCATTTATAGTCCCTGCAGCTTCCAACACATTTCCTGACACAGATTCACACAAGTTTACATCTGAAATCAGAACCTGTTCCTGTGCTGCAACATATTTCGAGAAAAGTATAATGAGGTTTGATTGTACACCTGACTTCAAGACAATGAGTGTAAGTAAGGTGTGATCTGTCTGTGTGTGAAGTTGCTGCACGCACCCCTTGCGGTGGTTGTACATGCGGTTGAGGCGGTCCCACTCAGCGCTGAGCTGTGTGAGGGCATCTCCGATCTGGGCGACCTCAGCGGGCGAAGCATCCCGGATGGCATCAGGCTGCCGCTCATGGATCCCTGTGACCTGCTCACCAACACACTCCAGACTCTCCTTGATATTCTATTAAAAGACAAAATACAATACGAACACAAAGAGAAAACATGGTGAGAAATGAAGAGCGGATACAAATTCACACATGGCAGAATGATTGATTCAAGAAATGTCCCTTTCCCTTCTTTTTAACTTTATGAAAACTGCAACACAAAAGTTACTAGTGTTTTTTTTACTTTTACAATTACTATTATACTATATACAACCCACCCTCAGTGTGTCCTCTTGGCTGGAAAAGTCTTCGTAGAGCCCCCCGCTGAGCTCAGAGGAGTTCAGAAGCAACTCGTTGTCGGCCATGGCGAGGAGAACTTTGTTGATGTCCAACAGGTAGTTGGAGGGACTTAGAGAGAAAGCGCTGCTACGCTCCACTGAAGACATCTCCTACAGCACAGATGAGCAGGAAACAAACACAGGGCAGAAGGAAGAGAAGGAGAAAAACTGTATTAACACTTAATCCTGCGTGCCATTCTATGCTAAAAACTAACACGACAGTACATGAAATCAAGCACTCAAAGTGAAAGACCCCAGTCTGGGATTAAAGAAACATCCTAGTTAGTGTCTGTGTGTGCAGACCATGTGCCTGTTTGAATCCCTCACCTCGACTGAAAACTCGCTTATCTGCTCTGTGAAGATGTGGGTAGACGTCGACTCCACAGAGACGTCGAACTGCCGGATTTGTAGCACCCTTAACTCCTAATGCAAACACACACACATATTGACCTAACTGCAACAGTGCACACAAAATATCCCAGAGAGCTACGTCCCCTTAGATTACAAAAACATTTCCCATATAAATCCAGATTAAGGAAGACACAACATATTTTTAAATGCATCTCACCCTGTGAGCAGAATACTGGCTCTGCAGCCGGAGCAGCAGAAGTCTCAACTCCTCCCTGTGACCGCTGTCTGAGGTTTGCTGCAGCAGTTCCTCTCCTCTTCTCAGCAAGTCTTCCACGCCGGCTTTCTCCTCATCCATCTGTTGCAGAGAGACATCAAATGAAGAGTTCAAGAGGCTCCAAGTCACATCCAACTTTCTAGGAAGTCTAATAATTCTTAAATCTATTGATTCAGTTGGCAAAATAAATAACAACTTACACAGCAGGAACTGACATACTCTCTATGTTGCTTCTTTGTTGAACAGAGTGGAAATGTTTCTCAGGGAAATGTGTTTAAAACACACAAGAGCTTCCCAACTGGCACGCTGACCTTGCTTTGGACTGGTCAGGTCTGTGTAGGCAGTGTGTTTAACGTCACAAACCTTGATAACACAGATTGAATTCCAGAATTGTTAGGCCTTGAAAAGCCAAATCAAAGCTGGTCTTATCAGGCGGCAGCTTTATATAGACTGTAGCCCGGCCTATTCCTCATAGAAAATCTCATAAAACTTCAGCAAGAGAATAATAGGCAACCTGGGGCCATTTTGTGTGCATGTTTTCAAATTTCTGGGAAACATTGCAAAAGATGGAAAAGTTTAATGGACGTGCCTATTTCCCTATCCACAATACTTCACTTGGGGCTCAATTGTAACAAAGCAATTACTACTAGGCTGCTCATGCCTTGTCTATGTGTCACAATATTACCATCATTATCAATCATCACCATTGTGAGTATTGCTGCGTTGAGAGGGTCATTTAAAACTAAATGGAAAGGTGACTTTGTTTACCTTGTCATCAGCCAGGATGTTTGTTGGGTCCTGCTGCTGCTGCTGCTGCTGCAGAGCCTTCAGGGTGTCGTGCAGCTCTGCCTTAAGGTCCTTCAGCTCACTGGGGAGCAGAACCTCAGCAGGACGGGTCTGACTCTCTGCTCGGATCTCCTGGCTGAGGATGACCTGATGAGGAAGAGCAGAAACACACCCCTGGTCAAGAACAAGTACAATTTCTGATTATGGCTACATGCTAAATGAGAGAGTTCAGCTGCAGTAATATGTGTGATAATATGCTGGCTTCATGAAGAGTATTGCATTATTTTATCTTAAAAAGGCTTGTTAGCTATTTTGTGTTAGGTATGGATGGAATATCGGTACCTGCTGAGGTTTGTGCTGGTTGAAGTCAACACTTACTGACTCCAGACTGTTGATCATCTGAATGCAAAAAGAGAGAAACAGATTACATTACATGTTACTTATGAGACAGACAAAGTGGCTGTAAACACTAAACCACATGGTAGGTGAAGCAGAATTACATTCAGTACTGAATTGTGCATTTGTAGGTGTGTTATTGAAGAAAAGGATAAAAATAGATAAAACCATATTTGTGCCATATATTCCTCTTGCAATTATGTTTTGCGGAGTTGCTGACTGGAATATGTTACAAATATTACCAAAATCTTAAATATGTTAAGGAGTTTTCAGTAGGATGTTGCGGTGCAAAAAGTTGATCCTAGATTGTAATCTAATTAATAATGTAAATAATAAAAGAAATGTATCCTATTTATTTACGTTAAAAAAATTAAGTTCTATAATATTCAAATTAAGAATATCTAGAGTCAAGAAGACTTTAAAAAAAGTTTCATAAATGCATGCTGTTTCCAAAGTCAATGACTATTAATGTTAAACAATAGTGATCTCAATCTTGACCAAAAGTGAATAGCCCTATAGTTAACATAAAGTATGTGAAACTGTACCTTAGCCGTTCTGATGTGTTGGGAGACTTTGTCGAAGTTGCAGTTGAGCTCTGCCAGTTTGGGCTCCACCACCTCTCTGCAGGCGGGCCCCCTGCTGGTCATCAGGATAATGGCCTGGTCCCTCACGTTGTCCACTCGCAGACCGACGTCCTCTAGCTCCTCCAGCATGCTCTGAGGACAGAGGACAGAGAAGCTGGTCATCTATTTAAACCAGTTTGTGCTATCAGTCATTCTCTCTTGGACCGGGTGGCAGCCTAGCCTTGGTTCAGAGCAAAGAGCTGAGCAAAGCATGAAGTGATGAAGTGCCCGGTGCAGTGCCCGGTACAGCTGATATTTAGTGGAGACCTTCAGTTGTCATGGCGAGAGGAAGGGAAGGGTTAAGAATGTAATCTAACTGTAAGATAAATTATTTTAAACGACCATAAAAGGCTCAGCTTTACTTCATTCCTCATTTTCTCTGTATGTTGTTTCCCATACACTAACATATCTCTCGCCCTGAATGTATCTTAGTCTCTTTTTTATTAAATCCTGGTGACGTTAGGCAATTATTATTAAGAACTACACAATAAAAATGTCCAAATATGTGGGCTTGATAAATCCCTTTCCTAACCAAGCATAATATCTGCTGCGGTACAACAGTGATTGATCATTATTATGCTATTCCTTTAATGTAGAAACACATTAAAATAACACAAGGTAACAGGATTTCCTGAGGGATTCTCATAGAATGAAATTCCTTGCCAGAAGAACTGATTTCCATAAAGCAATTATAAACTACTATGACTGCTTGTCAAGGTATAAGCTCTGCCAATTCCTACATATATTCAGACATGTAAACCACTCACTTTGTTATGATAATGGTCCGTAGATGACTGCTGTGTCTCGAGCTCCTCTACAATTGCATTTATATCCTTTTATTTGCTTTTTTTTATCTTATTCTATTACGATTTTGCACAATTCTGTCACTTGCACTATTTACTTGCAATGATTTCGCTTTTTTTTCTCTTGATGTCTTATGTACATTGAATGATGCAATGTTGGTGGCCCATTGCAAAGAACTTGGTTATGCTATAAAAATGCCTCTTAGAATGATATGTAAAAGAAAAGAGGGGCTGGTCACTTCACAGGTTGAGCCGTATGTGCTGTGATCACACGATGGGGCCACTCTCCCTTAATTCATAGGGCTGTAAAAGCTTCCTGCCTTACCGTCACCACCTTCTCCCTCTCTGACGGGGCGAGCCGCTCTGCCTCGTCCAGGTGGATCTGGGTCTGGTACAGCCAGGTGCTGATGTGAGCCAAGTTCTCATCTAAAATGTCCACTTCATTCTGGTGACTCTGCACACACACAAAAAGAGGCTCAGTTTTTTCATCACAAAATGAAAACATGAATTACTGTGAAACTCCTCCTGTGTTTTCCCATTCAATACTTGATCTTAAACCATCTGAATGATTCTCCGAGGGTTCCATTACCTTGATATGACCCGCTGCAGAGCACAATTACCAGAAGAAACTCCTCAGAAACTTTTTTCAAATGGCAAATATATTTGATTCAAGAGGTGATTTGCATGTCATTGTTTTGTTATTCCATTGCGTTTATTTCTTTGTATTGCTCCTGAAACCATTCGACTAACACAGCATAATGAGCAATGGTCTCTTTTGGGCTGTAAGGAAATAACCTTGCAACACCATTTACTCCGCCCAGGGTGTGTGAAACATACTTAAAAAATGAATGAACTTTTTAAAACTAAAAACACAGCACATTGGATATGTACTATAAATACAGTCAAAGATTCTCATTGACCACACACATTGCATGTGAATGGACTCAGTCTCAGACAGAATGCATTTGTTCTCCTAAGAGTAGCATTTGTTTGTTTAAGCATAAAACCATAAAAGGCAGGTGGTAGATTTTACTTACTCAGAGATTATAAAAATAAAGAACACCGCAACTCTTCATTTATTAAACCTTACTTTATGAGATATTTGCACTCACCAGCACAGCACTGAGCCAGTCCTCGGTCCAGGTGCGGACGCGGCCCCAGGCTTCATTGAGGCTGTAGAGCTTGTCCTCCAGCTGAGCCTCGCTGCCCTCCACCAGCGTCTGCACGCCGGCGCTGGTCTCCGTCAGGCTGGACAGCTCCACCTTACGACGCTCAGACTCCTTCAGCAGGCCCTGCAGGAGGAACACACACAAACAACTTCATATACAGTATATTATACATGTGAGGAGCTCCAAGTTTCAATTATTTATTGCCGGAACAGATAGTTGTTGTTGTTGTTGTTGTTGTTGTTGTTAGGATTTACAGTACAGCACAGACTGCCAAACATAAGGCATGGATTAAAGGTCAATATATTCATATATTCAACTTTATAAGAAAACAAACATTGAAAAAGAAACATTAAGAGAGCTGAAATCTTCCACACACTTTTATGTATTTTAGTGTGAACCTGTGACTTCATTTAAATTCCTAATTATTGAGTTTTAATTGCTTAGTGTTTTGTGTTAAAGGGTCTAAAGTTCATAGTGTGGCATCATAATAAATGTTCTGTCCTTTAAAAGATAATTGGGTTCTCAGAGAGTCAAAAATCATTCATACTAATCTTTATACTATTTCACTTGAATGGGTAGATGCAATTTTAAATCAACACTTTTTAACTGATTTCAAAAGTACCACTGCTCTTTTCATAATGCTCCAGTGTAAGAAAGAGATTTCTTGAGAGCATCATCCTGTCCCGATGTTCCATCTACTGGCCACGAGCAGAAGCACTTCTTTGCTCCTGCTGAAGAGATTCACTGACATGTCGGGACAGTTTACTCACATTAGCCCAAGCGATCTCAGCATCAATTTCCGCTGGCATGTCCCCACAGCTGTTCTTCTGCTGGAGCTGAGCCTCGCTGGTGGTCAGCCACTCCTCCAGGGCGGCGCTCTCTTTCTGGAACTTCTGAGACAGAGACAAAGCTTTTTCCAGATCCTGCTTGCCCTCTGTTACCTGTAAAGAGAAGGGAAACAAAGGTGTCTTAACTTGGTGTCAGAGATGTTGAATATTTGAATGGAAGGAGATAAATATATATAAGAATGAGTTACCTGCGCCCCCAGGTCATTGTAGAGCAGTTTGAGAGCAGTGAGCTGTTCGTCCATGGCCTTGGGGTTCTCCGTCTGCTGTTTCTGCACAATCTGTCGGCCGGTCTTTATCACCGTCTCCACCTCCAGCTTCACCTCACTCAGCAACTTGTAAAGTTTCTATAATAAAAAAGGAACCTATGAGTTAGGATTAAATGGACATTTTGTGGCTGCATAAATAGGTAGCTACCCAAACTAACCCAATCACAAATAAAAGGTTTGTGTATAAGAGAGATCGAAAAAGTTGTAGCCCTCACCATGCAACCACCGAGGTGGGACTGGATTTTTTCCGGGTCCATGTCCCGGATATCCAGAATGTGCAGCTCATCCTTGGCTCCATCCAGGACTTTCTTACAGTCCAACATGCGCTGCTCAAAGTTAGCTGGCTTCTGGAACAGCTGGTACTTCGTGGAGATCTCCCTCAGTTTCCTCTGCAGAGGGAAAGGAGAAAGGAGAGTTCAGTTTCACATCTGTGTCACAAGCAGAAAACACGTAGAATTCTATAAACATTGCCGACATAATTTTGTATGACTACAAAATATTTGGTATCGGATTTTGTTAATGAATTCTCATATAATCATATTTGTCTTTTTTTAGTATCCCAAGCCTATATATGGAGGCCAGCATCAGATTACACTTTACACGTATATTGTGATCACCTAATAAGGTTGTACTGTGTCAAACACATTTTTCGGCAGTTTATTCAACATTTTGTCTGAAGAAAAAACAACACAGAGTCAAACACTTGGCCTGGTCTGATTTAATCTTCATCTGATCAAGATTCTATGTTTTGGTTGTGAAAGAATTGGCACTTTAGTTTTCTTCTTCTAATGTCTAAATGATGTATTGACGGAGGCTGGTTGACATGACTTCCTGCCATTGCAGATGATCTCCAGTAGGGGTCAGTGTTACCTGTAGCTGGTCCAGCATCGTCCCACCTCGAGCAGCTTTGCCATCAGTGGAAGGCGGAGGCATGTTGGCCACATTCCTTTTCCTCATGTCCTCCACCGTGACCTCATGGGCTGCGATCTCTGCACCAATGGTCTGAAGAGAGAGTAGAAAATAACACTATAAATACATTTGCACTCATACAGGAAGGCCCTTCTACACTGATCTAGGAACAAAATATACTTATTTTCATCAAAACAAGTTTGTCTGACTATTGACTACCGTTTCATTTCTCAGAGCTTCTAAGGAGGAGTGTCACTGTGTGTATCTTATTTGAGGACTGGATTAGTATTTTCTACAGTTCCATAGGATTCTAGCAGATAAGTGAAAAAGGCACTGGATTTAGTAACATCCATCACGTTTGTCTAAAAGGTTCGGAGGGTTGTACAAAATGTCTCATTTCTTGTTAAGTAAATGTCTCCATTATTTTGTGTGTAGCAGGAAAGGGAAATAACATACATTGCTAGTTTTGCCTTCTAGCTGTGAAAACGCTGTCATCCAAAGACTGGAAATATTGAGCACATTAGTGTTGCCGTATTTTTTACTTGGAGCAGTTTCCATTAAGAATGAACCTACATGTTCCTAGTTTGTCCTGTGTGATGTTTGCTGGACCAGAAATGTGAAGCTTTGGTTTCACTTATTACCAATGAACCATGTATTCATGTTAAGATGCCATAAGATACATCTTGATGGACTGGAAAGTGCACAAACCATTCTGCTTTACACACAAAATCATTGTGAAATGTCCACCCATTCATATATTGTGAAAGAATTAGAGCTCATTTGTAAACGTATTGTAATTTGGGGACATATAAATTGTTCTCCATTTTAAAATGTATCAAAATTCTGATCCTGCAACTAATTCACTCTGTATTAAAGCAATCAGTCATCTTTTTATGTCTTGTTTTTTTTATTTTGTATCGTATTTATGGGACACCGAGTAGTCTCACTCTTTCCGTCCTGCTGAGAGTGAGTGTTGTGCACATGTGTACGGTACCTGTGCCTCCTGAGGGAGCTGGAAGGCGTCCACGCGGTCGGTGAGGTAGGAGGTGAGTGTGTGGTCCAGCTGGCTCAGAGACTCCTGCAGTATTTGCAGCGCCTGCTCGTTCTCCTTCAGAGTCTGCAGCTGCTGCTCAAGGCTGATCTGTCTGTTCACCGCCTGGAGGGAGGCGGGGGCGAGCAGACATTCAATTATGGGTTTGAATTTTTCAAGTTCAAAGACGTGGAATGTGCACACCCTTCCAAAGCAAAGATTTTGTTTTTGTATTTTTTCTTAATGTGATAATGCAAACATCTGCTCAAAGATGCTTCTAAATACACTGCATGCACATTAATTAAATACAGGTGAATACAAATACATGTGCTGAAATACATGTACATTATCTGGTGACAATTTTGCGATGTTTTCAGCAGAAACAACTCAATGAATCAAATGTAAATATACAGGTTAAGGTAATGCATAGCTCACACTTTTCTAAAAAAGATATCCAAAAATAACTCGTAATGAATGCCTTTTATCGACCGTAACACACACTCATGCACATCCATCAAAGCCAAGGTCCTGACCTGGTGGTTGAGTTGCTCGTAATGGGAATTGAAGGCCTCTAGCTTTTCGCTAATGAGTTCGTCCAGTATGCCCCCGTCTATCAGTGTCTGACCCAGCTCTCTGATCTGCGTCCGGTTGTCCCCGGGGTGACGAAGCGCACTCTCCAAAGACTGGTGATGAAAAAAAGGGTAAAGTTAAAAGCAAACCATCAGAAAAACGTCAAGCAAAGAGGGAAGAAAAGGAAATGAGTGTAAGGAAGAGATCAAATAAAACAGTCCTTTGATAAAGTCCCAACAAAAATCAAGAAAGTTGTATTGCTTCACAGATCCAAAAATTATCCACAAAAACTAGAGTAAAGTAAAGTAAACGCAAGAAACCAAACACTCGAGGAAGAAAGAACACCAGAAGGAAAAAGAAAATGTGTAGATATGTGAAATGATTGTGTGGGTATGAGGGTGAAAGACAAAATTAGAAAGATCCAAAAAGCTGAGCAAACAGATGGAGCGCAGAAGCAGAAATTGCAAAGTTGGGGGTGTAAGATGGAGGCAAGCGGAGAAAATGACTGAACGAGAAATGAGAGACAAGTGAGAGAGAAGCTTGTCCAATGACGCCACTTGTTTGGATGCAACAGTCATTGTTTACGTGGGGTCATTAAATATGCTTTTGCTTCCCTGCGGTGATGAACAGAGACAGAGCGTCTGCCCCCTCCAGAGGGGTGAGTCTGATTAGGGGGAGAATGGAAAGGGTGAGGGGGACAGAGGGAGTATTATAAGAATGGGAAGAGACAGAGAGAGAAGGATAGGAGTGAGAACTAATTAAAAGAGAAGAAGCCAACACCAAAGGTCAAAGAGGGGATGGGGAAACATCGTCTTCAAGGGTCTTCAGTTTCCTTCATCACTATGCGATGTTACAGAAGCAGCACTCTGATTAAAGTGAGTGTGACATCAACGCTGCAGGCCAGTCTACAGATATAGCAACGGAGAAAGTCACGGCGGAAGACATTTGGAAGTCAAAGGAAATTAGGATATTAACAGAGAGAGAATATTAAATGGCCTGCTTGGTTTATCAAATGTACTATTTTTCCAACCCACCCTGTCTCAGACCATGCTGATTTGTGAGGTGTATGCACAGACACCAAGAAATTAAGCTCAACTAAGCTCATCCTTAATTATATTCAAAACGAACCCATTTCATGAATACATTACATTTTTGACTATGTGTAAGTAAGTAAATATCACTATTCCATAAAACTTAAAAAGAGTGAAAACAGGAGTCAACGAGAGAGAGAAAAAAGTTAAAGATGGCAGACGAATGAAATGTGATTACAGTATGTGTTTTTATACCTCCAGAGCTTCATTGACGGCCTCAGTGCTCTCAGGTAGGTTTTCAGAAGCTTGGACCTTCTCCTCCAGAGTGTTGAGCCAGCTCTGCTCCATATCCACGTACTGAAGCAACTCCATCCAACAGGACCACACCTCCTTCAGTACACACACACACACACACACACACACACACACACACACACACACACACACACACACACACACACACACACACACACACACACACACACACACACACACACACACACACACACACACACACACACACACACACACACACACACACACACACACACACACACACACACACACAACACACACACACACACACACACACACACACACACACACACACACACACACACACACACACACACACACACACACTCCGTGAGAGACATTTAAATACAGTTGTGCACAAACAAAAAGGATGTTCCTACAAAGTGAGCTGTATTAAGTATGCCCTCACGTACAATGTTGAATAACAATATGAAAGAAACACTTAACTGTGATGCTTTTTTACAACAAAGAAATCATTATGCCTAAGGTAAACAGCAAAATATGCATACAATTAAAATAAATAAGACAAGCATAATTCAGTGGTGGCTGACGTTTACCCTGAAGAGTCAAGGGATGATATTTAAAACCAGTGCCTCGAATTATGACTTTGCACTTCAAAATGAGCTCAAAACACCAAAACCACCAGCGACCTTCAAGCTTTTCTTGTTGTTTGCATGGAAATGAACAAAAAGGGTGCCAAAGTAATGACACATTGAATAAATCAACATGTTGTTCCTACATGGGAGTTTCAAGTTGGTAAAGAAATGTTTTGCATGAAATTGAGATTTTTTTGCAGTCACAGAACCTTTTTATACATTAAGTACATTTAAATCCAATATGACGCTTCTTGTTTCTCAATCGTTGGTCAAAGAAGATACACTGTAAAGCTGTGGTGCAAGTATACTTAAGCTAGTAGAATTCAATTGACTGACAACACATTCTGTATTCACAAACACACCCACAAACATTACCTCCAGAGTGTGACACTTGCTCTTGAAGCGGTCACACAGCTTGTTGTAGTTTGCTAGAACCACATCTAGCTCCGAGGTCAGCTCCTCTGAATTGCCTCCACTAGGGGGCGATGTTCTGGACACCAGCGTGTTGATACTGTCTTTCAGGATCTTCACCTTCACCTCCTTCTGCAGCACATCCTCTTTTGCTCTCTGCGAAGGTAAGATGAAAATTACATCCGCAACAGAGATGATAGTTTAAGGAATAATCTGTAATAATATGTATTTTTCTACTGATACTTTCACGACTTGTTTATTGTGCAAACTTGTTATGACCACGCCTGCACTCCCACCTTCATCTCCTCCAGCGACGATTGCAGCTCCTCTGGACTCTTGTATTCAAAGTCCCTCATGAGAAACTCTTCATCCACCTGTGTCATCCACTCCTGCATCTCCGCCAAGTCCTTCCTCAGATTTACCTGCCTCTCTCGATTCTCCGCCACACACTCCTGATGCCTCAGCAGCTGGAGGGTAGCATACGACATTAAGAAAAGTGTTTGTGTGTAGTGAAAACAAGACTATGAGACTGTGTACAACATAACATTTCTTATTTGTTTGCTTGTATTGACTACATTCACGCAAACTAGAAAGTCATATTTCTTGCAGGACATAACCGCACATATTGCAAAAAGATAAATAAATGTCTTTACCTTTTTGCTGAGTGTTTCCCATTTGCTCTGGCTGTCATCCAACTTATCCTGCCCCCACTGGGCTAGTCCTGGGACTGCAGTCGCCTGTACAGCACTCACATTCTCTCCCATCTGCTTCAACGAACCTTCCACTGACTCCATCTCATTCACATACTCCTACAGCAGAACAAAGTAAGAAAGGTACATGATATACTAGAAATCCAATTTAGGAATCATTTTAATGTCAGAATGCATATTGTCACGGCCTGCAGTCCTCACGGAAACACCAGTAGTAAAAGTAAACATTTTGCATGTTCACCAACCTTGCACTGGTTAACCTCTTCCTTTAAACTTTCTTTGTCGCCCAGCCCCGTGGCATCACGAGACAAAAGTTCCTCAACCGCTTCCAACCAACGTTCCACATCCACCAAACGCACCTAGAAACACCATTTAACCAGTTCATTTCAAAACATTCAATTTTAAGACAACGCTTGTAGACTTTCAGTATGACTAATTACAGCTACTCCACCTGATTGTCCTTCATGCTACCCAGGATGCACTGCAGTGTACCCAGCTCCTCACGAGCTCTGGAGGAGAGCTGACTCCATCTTTGTAGTTCTTCAGAATCTGAGGCTTGCTGTGTTTGCTCAATATCCAGACACAGGCCCTGAGGGGAAGGAGAGTTCAGGCTTAAAACGACTGACTGTGTAATGTGAAACTACCACAGCTGTTGTTCTCTGTGAATGGATTTACCAAGCACTAACAATAACAAAAAAATACCTAAGTAGAAGGAGCCTTTTTTGTTGAAGATACTAACATTCAGGATTAATTATCTCAAACAACGGACTTTGGCAAACATTAGTAAACCATGTTTGTTTAGTTTCAGGAACTTCCGAGTTTACGCACAAATTCATAGTAAAGCTTTCAAAAATATTTTGGTATCCCACTTGTAATTACTTTTCGTTTATGTGAATGCTACTTGAGCTGGAGCCTGGTAAAACCAATAACTCCTATATAACTAGAATGTGGTTAAAAATGTGGTGTTTTTTTGTTCTTGTCGGTGAGTTAAATATTAATGCCGGAATAGGCATTTTTTACATGTGCTCTGGCCATAAAAAAACACCTTTACTTCTGATCATTTCTACAAGATTTGTTCATGCAAGATGTATGGGAGTTTACAACAATGTAGCCCAAAATATTCAGACAATGTGTTGTTAGAACCTTACAATCACATTTACTCGCTGAACACATGTTAATATATTAGTGATTAAATTGCTACCACATGTTTATGATTAATTGGATTTCATTAGCAATTCACAGAAGCCCTTAGAGGCAAGAGAGATGGTGGGGCCTTTTTCAAGCCTGATCTAAATCGTTTTTTCCACTGTGTATACAACTGACAACAGGTGGAGGAAAAGAGTTTTAACCAAATAATTGTAATGTAAAGTTCATCTAATTCAGTTGTCTTGAAATCGATTATTTGCCTGCATGCTGAGTGAATGGTAGAATTAAAACTAACTTAGAAAGAACATGAATGCTTCAAGTTCTATTCAGAGCATGTTTTGGTGGTGTGCTACAGCCCCTTTTGGACAAAAGGAGTATTACAACAACAAACACTAGAAATAAAATCACCTGCTATTTTTTTTTTGCACAGATGAAACAAAAAGCAATCCTGACATTTTTTTATTTTTCTCCCAAGACCAACTTGGTAAAGTGATCCTGGCCAACTTCATTTTAAACCTGGAAAAAACGTCTTGGGCCACCTGTTTCACAGATGTAACGCAGATCAAGGACTGTAGAAAGAATACCCTGGCAAACCCTTTACCCCCTGTTCTTACGTTATAAACACAGGACAGAAAACTATGAAATATCTTTTTTCTCATTTGCCTCTCTGGGCTTCCGTACATACAGTATGTGCACAATGAAATAATCCATTTAAACATGAGGAAACAATACTGCAAAGATTGGATGACTACGACTTCCTAATGAGTGATGGGACTCTGATGCTGACGTGGGATGGTGTGTGGTGGCTGTCAGGCTGACTGACTGGTTGAGCAGCCTCACACTGAGCTGTTGGAGCTCCATGCAGCATGAATGGGCACGCTGCCCAGAATGTGCCATGTCTCCACCCCTTCCCCGGCACCATGCCCTATCTGCCACGATAACAACAGCCCGGACTGAGCCACATTCCACCGAGGGATGGAGGAGGAGAGAAGACACACACGAAGCACGCCAACCCATATATCACAAAGCTACATACCAAAACACACACGCACACATACACCCTTTCCTATACACAGAGGTTGGATACAGTGCAGAGGGAAGTGACTGGCTGATAAAGGGACCTATTGTTGTGTGTGTGGAAAAGAAAAACTGACAGCAGACACTCTGATATACGTACCAGCACAAAGACAGACACAAACAATGAAACCCTTTTAGCTAAGATGTCAGAGTGCACATGCTTTATCAGCGTTAGTCCACGGATAAGCCACAAGAACAACAATTGAAAATAACTTATTTTCATTTTTTTCTAACAATTGACTGTGGTGTTCTTTAGTTTGACAAAATGGTTTTTTTTGTATCCATATTTAACCACACATGCCTTATTCTGATAAAAAGGGGGATATTGGCATATACAGTTAGTAACATTAAGATGCAGAATAACAACAGATATTACAACATAAAATATATAACAAGACAACATAAAGTTAGACCAAAACTTAAAGCCATAAAACAAACAAGACTCTTCTTATGCAACCTAACAAGAATAATACTTTGTAATTATAATAAGTGTGGTAACCTCCACCAAGGAGTTTATGTTTTGGTTTCTGGTCAGTTAAGTTGTTGTTTGGGAGGCAACTGTGGCACAGCGTCTAACAATCAGAGGGTCTGAAAAGTGTCTTACGATAAGATACTTAACTCCAAATTGCTCCCGTAGGTATAACCATGATATTGAAGTGTGTGTTAATCACTAAATCAATAAATAACATGTAATGTTTTCTCAGAAAATGTGTACTTCACAGATTGAAATGTAGTTTCGGTGAAAAGTTGACTATGTTTTTCACCGAAAGCCTTCATATATCAAGTTGATGAACTGCTCACCTGTGCCCGCTCCACTGCTCCCTCAGCTGTAGGGATGTCCACAACTCCTTCTCTCAGAGTGGCAAGTCTGGCCTCGAGGCCCTCCACCTGGCTCGACATCAACTGGCTGGCCTCAAGACAGGTCAAAGCTGAAAGAAGACAAGAAGGAGAGTGAAATGTTTATAAAACTATTAAATTAAGCTATTTGCATCAGGACAATAGCATTAGGTTTGAAACCACAAGGGGGCAGTGAGCCAGTTTAGGATCTGTTTGTCCGTTTTTATGTTGTGCTCTTCTAAACAATTGGTACATGTCACTCGTGCCAAATACACAAAAACACACTATAAAATCAAGGCTCATCAGCTGTTCATGGCAAAGATGATTACATGAAAAAACTAAGTTAAGTAGTGCCCATTTGTGACTACTTCAACCTCGTTTATATTTCATTATATTGAACTTGCTGTTCCTGCTCTTCTCCTCTCCTGCTCGGTCAGTGTTTTAAATGACCAGGTGATTGAATACTCACATAATCTGGCTATGTTTATACACAAAGAACAGGGATTGAATGTAATGGGGAGAGAAATAGAGAGAGGCCCTCTCAGGAGGCTGATTGCCCTCAGGCAGAAACAAAATGGTTTTGTTTGGCTTTCATCAAAATCCTGACAGTCGTAAAAGGCACGGAAAGACAGACCAGACACATGCACACACCTTGGGTCAGGAGTGGGGAAGAGCATTCATGTCTCCCTTTACAGACTTCTTTTTGGCCAATAGGAGAGCATGTAAATTCCAGAGTAAAAACTATAAAACGGTGCCTGATTTTAGGACTGCTCCAGGTCCAAGTCACATCTTCAGGAGAAGATGGAGCTGGCACAAAGGGATGATCTTACACAAAATCACTCATGTATACACGCACACATCTGTGAGCTTCTGGAGGCCATATAAGGGCAGCACCCATTACCAGTGGCAGGCCAAGGACTCATAAAAGCTGATGTAAAATGTATACAACCCCTGTAGGACTGAGCTCTGCGGATCTTAGCCATCACTCGTTCAGTCTCCCTATAAACCTAAACGCTTTGAGCCAGGAGCAAGCAGAGAGAAAATGGGCTTTGTTTTAGGGTAGGCTTCAATCTGTACTGCAGCTCTCTGAAATAACAGCATGCCTCAAGGCTGTCAGGTCCCTTGAAAAGCATGTGGTACTGTTAAAAGCAAGGGGCCTGCTCAGAGTTTGGGATTTTTAGAAGTTTTCCTTTTCATTGATTTAATAAATAGTTTTGATATAGTTCAGCAAAAGTACCTTTGATGACTTCTTGCTCTCTGCTCTGTAGCCGCTGCAGTGTGGAGGCGTGATGCGCCGATACCACCACCATGTTGTCTTTCAGAGCGGGCACGGCTCCTAGGGACCCCACCTCCACAGAAAGCTGCTCCAATCGCGGGCTCGAGGCGGTCAGCTGGACAAGTCGGGACTGATGAACACAAGAGAAAAGCGCTTTCTAATTTGTATCTGAAGCACTTTAAAAAGATAACTGAGCAGGGACAATTGTTGCTGTCTCTTCATCTGAACTATTGTCAGCTTGGCTCAAATATATATTAGCCTATCTTATATATAGCCTATGATTTGTATCAAACATTACATTATTTATGTTTCATAATGATCGAGAATGATGACACAAGATGCAATGTATACAATTCAGCAATTTCTTAACCTTTGGGATCTATTTTGTGCCCTTAAGTCGCAAAGAAATACTGCAACAATAAGTTAGTCTGGAGTAAAACTCACAGGTTTCTGGACTGATTGATCCTTTACACTGACAGGTTATCCCTCTCTACTCAAAGTTAAAATAAAGTTCAGATTAACTGTCACCTTTCAATGACTCAAGCATCTGAGGTACTCTTTCACGTTAATATATCCATTTTGCCCTTTTGTGTTTCATCTCTGCTGTGAAAACTGAACTATTTTTGAGACTGCAACTGCATGATCTGAATGCAAGAGGATTGAGGAAAGGGTTAGGGGTGAGGATTAAAGTCACACAAAGGAGATCAGGGTGAATGGGGATGTAGACGCTGACTCTCACCTGGCATTCTCCACTCAGACTTCTGAGCCCGGCCTCGTTGCACTTCTCTACAGTCGGGGTCGAGTCCAGCCATTGATCTTGTTCCTCGAAGGCTCGGTCGAGGTCTGCCAGCTCTGCAGACACCGCTCTGAGCCGGCTTTGAGTGTGAACTCGCTCACGGGCTGCCTGCAGCTCCCGCACACACACATCCCACTCGGTTTGGATCAGGTTTATGTCTGCCCTCACCGAGTCCACACGCTCTCCCTCTACAGAAAAAGACAAGCCAAAAAATATAAACGCTCCCTCACAAGTAAAGTAAAAGTACACTTTGAATGTGTTTTTGCATAACTTCGTTAGAATGTGAGTTTTCTGACACTGAAGCGAAAGTATAAAACACTAGCGGATGAAAGATTGGAAAACACAGCACGGATGAGAGAACTGCAGACATGAGGGGATAAAATAAGTTGAGTTTAGTGGAAAGTTTGGTGTTTAACAAATCTTCTCTAGGAGTGCTGCTCGACTACCCCTCACTGCCTCCAGAACAGTGTAAACACATCAAAAACCCTGAGTGCCTCTTCATTTCATTGAGAGGTTATATGGAGTCAGCCACCCTGCAGGCTGACAGATGTTTACAACTCTGTCCACAAACAAACACACACACACACACACACACACACACACACACACACACACACACATTCAGATTACTAAAACTGAAAAACAATCAAAAAATTGTAAGCTTGTAAATGCCCGGACAATACCAAGCAGCTGTGGAAAAGTAGTAAAATCTTATGAGATGAACACAGTTTAACAGGGAAATGGAAGATTTCTGTTAGAGCCTCTGAGAAACAATAAAGATGGGAACATCGTTTCAGAGAACTTGGATGGATTTGTTTAAAATAGTGTTCGGTTTATTGTCACTAATAATTTGAGTGTCATTGAGAAAGGACCATTTCCTCCTTCCTTCATACCTCTTTCCAGCTGGTCCATCAAGACCCATCCCTCCTGGGTCACTTGACTCACTGTGGCGTCCTTTTCTGTGAGGTCCAACTCCAAACCCTGCAGTGATTAAACACACATTTATGGTGATAAATTCAAAATATGTGCTCATTTGAAATATGTTTTAATCACCTGCAGGTTTACCTTAAGTTTCTCCTGCAGGTCTGGTGTGTCAGGTGTAGTGTCAGGGTGTGTGGAGGCCAGCGCCTGAGTGGAAGTCTTCCATGTTTTAATCCAGATCAAGAGGTCAGACAGCTTATTTTCAAACCTGCAGAACACAATGTGTGTATTGGGGTTGGGTTTATTCTTTCACTTTCCTGACAAAGAAGGTAAGTTCTGAGTGTCAACGTTCTTACAATCGTCTGACTTCTGCATCTGTCTCCACCAGTCGTTTCTTAGGAGGAGCAGGCGGAGCCAAGTCCTGGTCGGCGATCGAAGCAGCCGCAGCCACAGCAACTGTATCCACGACGACCTGCTCTTCCACCTGAGTCATCCCAACGTCTGTCACAGCTTCCATTACCTTAGCAGTCAGAGTGAGAATTAATTAGACATCAACCAAACTCACCGAGTTGAGAGCAGAGAATTTTCATTTAGAAACAATAGTTTCAATTATCTGTACAATACTTCCCTTTTAGGAAAAATGTTTGAATTCATATTGAAAATCGATTATAAATTCAATTTTAAAGAAACAATACTGCAACATTTTAAAATCAATAACTTATGCTATTGGGAAGTTTTTGAAATTAGATCCTAAACCTCCCAACCTCTTCATGTTACTGTATTTTACATGTTTAATTTTTTTTTACTTATCCATCGAACAATCAACAATAATTTAAGGGATTTTACATAACCTTATATCATTTTAAATCCATATTATCCCAATCATATATTATCATACTATTTATTATAGCTTTTTAATGTTGTTTTATCCAAGTTGATCCATCTTCGTCAACACTGACCGCTGCATATTTAAATGAATAGCTCCTTGAGGTGCAGTTTTGTACTTTGTGCATTAAGTTTTCCACGCAGGAGGACAAAACCCATTCTGACACACTGCCACACACCTGGAAGGAGCAGTCCTCCAGCTTCTGCACCAGGTTATCCCATCGATGAGCCAGCTCCTCTGTGTCCGCCTCAATCTTGGCCCCGGCCTCAGGGCTCCGGAGCAGCGAGATCACATCCTGTCCGGCATCAGACAGCTGGTCCAGAGTCCTCCTCTTCTTCTCCATGTCTTCCTTCAAAATCTACAGGAAGGAGTCACAAAAAATGAAGGGCTACACAAAACATGGAAATCTTATATTGACGTTTAAAAGGCATTTAGTTGTTAAAGTATCTGGCGTGGCAGCTTCGAAGACTTGGCAGATAACTTACTGCTAATCGGCGCACAATGGAATTCATTTCACTTGGGTCCTTAAAGTTGCTGGTCTGTACTTCACTCAAGGCCTCCTCATTTTCGGCCAACCACGCTCTAAATAAACTCTGGAAAAGGTGAGAAAATAGCATTAGCTTCAAACACCTAGAAAGCTTTACAAACAGAGTCTTGGTGTCCTTTGAACAAAAACATGTTTGTAACCCTTTTAATTCATAACTTGAAGACCTAAAATCAAAAGCAAACACATTTCTAACTCAAACCATAGTTTTTATAGTAAACATTTTTTTTTTTTAAGTTTCTGTTAAAGAGAAACACTAGATCTTAAACATTGATAGGTTAATGTAATGAAGTACTAATCACTTTCCTTCATAATAATGTAAAAATGAAACAAAAACTGTCAAATGTGAGCCGTTTTGAAGATGCTAGGAATAGCAAACACTTGAAGTGACCCATTATGTTGGATGATCTAATTAGAAGGAAAAAAGGAAGACCCTGTGCATGATATCGTCTGTGCCTGTGTCTGTACTGTATATGTGAGAGTGAGTTCATAGTGCATGTCCTACCTGGTCTGAGAGAAGCTGCTGCCACACCATGAAGACTTCCTGCAGCTTGTTCCACCTCTCCTCTGTCCAGCGACACACAGCCGCCCAGCGCTCACCCAAAGACTGGAATGCAGGATAAAGACAATTGTTACTACCAACATGTTCTCAGAAACACTTTGCAAAGGACGGGAAAACATTTAAGATATATTATTTGGAACTCGATGTACAAAATCTTATAACCAAAAACAGCTTCCTGTAACAGATCTAGGATATTCTTTAGGAAACATTACCAATGTTATTACTCATGAATTAGCAATAAAAGGCTAATGTATTGCACGTTGTAGATGGAGGCTCTGCTTCTTGAACCGACACATTTTAAGAAACTTACTTGCAGTTGCTCCTCCAGGGCAGCGGTGGCACTCTCACCGCTGTTCTCATCTACGACAACCACCATGTGTGTCAGGGAGTTGACCTTCACCTGCTCCGCCTCCAGATCATTCTGAAGCTCCTGAACAGAAACGCAAACAGTGAACTCAGCACGGTCACATTAACAGAGCTGGCAGAGAAGCTACTTGGCTTCATGGTGACACCATGGAGACAGTGAATGACTCATTAAGTAAAGGATCAAACATGTGATGATGCATCACAAGACTGGTTTAGGCCAAGGGAAGTGCAGTGAGAATTATTTGTATATCCTTCCTGATCATAGTTAATCAATGTCCCATTCTCTAATGGACTACATTCATGAAAGATCATCACTTTGACAGAAATCTTACTTTGTGCTGATCTATCTGTTCTTTGTAGAGCTCCAGGTCGTTCGCTGACGGTTCTGTTTCTATCTTTCTGATTCGCTGCTCTGTCTGTGACAGCCAATCAGAAAGCTGCTGCAACTGCTGCTGCTGAAGATCCATCAGGACTTCATGGAGCCTGGAGAGGGAGAGTCAGCACAGAGTGAGGTGACAAAATGACACAGAAGCTACAGTGGGGCAAAAAAGTATTTAGTCAGCCACCAATTGTGCAAGTTCTCCAACTTAAAAAGATGAGAGGCCTGTAATTGTTATCCTAGGTACACTTCAACTATGAGAGACAGAATGAGAAAGAAAGAAAATCCAGAAAATCACATTGTCTGATTTTTTAAGAATTTATTTGCAAATTATGGTGGAAAATAAGTATTTGGTCAATAACAAAAGTTCATCTCAATACTTTGTTATATCAATCAATCAATCAATCAATCAATGTTTATTTATATAGCCCAATATCACAAATGTTACATTTGTCTTCACAGTGTGTACAGAATATCAGTATGACAATACGACACCCTCTGTCCTTAGACCCTCACATCGTACAAGGAAAAACTTCCGGAGAAAACCCACAGTTTAAAGGGAAAAATGGGAGAAACCTCAGGGAGAGCAACAGAGGAGGGATCCCTCTCCCAGGACGGACAGACGTGCCGTGTGTAAATTGAAAAGATAATACATTTGCAATATTATATACCCTTTGTTGGCAATGACAGAGGTCAAACGTTTTCTGTAAGTCTTCACAAGGTTTTCACACACTGTTGCTGGTATTTTGGCCCATTCCTCCATGCAGAGCAGTGATGTGTTGGGGCTGTCGCTGGGCAACATGGACTTTCAACTCCCTCCAAATATTTTCTATGGGGTTGAGATCTGGAGACTGGCTAGGCCACTCCAGGACCTTGAAATGCTTCTTACGAAGCCACTCTTCGTTGCCCGGGCGGTGTGTTTGGGATCATTGTCATGCTGAAGGACCCAGCCACGTTTCATCTTCAATGCCCTTGCTGATGGAAGGAGGTCACTCAAAATCTCACGATACATGGCCCCATTCATTCTTTCCTTTACACGGATCAGTCGTCCTGGTCCCTTTGCAGAAAAACAGCCCCAAAGCATGATGTTTCCACCCCCATGTTTCACAGTAGGTATGGTGTTCTTTGGATGCAACTCAGCATTCTTTCTCCTCCAAACACGTCTCGTTGAGTTTTTACCAAAAAGTTCTATTTTTCTGACCATATGACATTCTCCCAATCCTCTTCTGGATCATCTAAATTCTCTCTAGCAAACTTCAGATGGACCTGGACATGTACTGGCTTAAGCAGGGGGACACGTCTGGCACTGCAGGATTTGAGTCCCTGGCGGCGTAGTGTGTTACTGATGGTAGCCTTTGTTACTTTGGTCCCAGCCCTCTGCAGGTCATTGACTAGGTCCCCCCGTGTGGTTCTGGGATTTTTGCTCACCGTTCTTGTGATCATTTTGACCCCATGGGGTGAGATCTTGCTGGAGCCCCAGATCGAGGGAGATTATCAGTGGTCTTGTATGTCTTCCATTTTCTAATAATTGCTCCCAGTTGACTTCTTCACACCAAGCTGCTTACCTATTGCAGATTCAGTCTTCCCAGCCTGGTGCAGGTCTACAATTTTGTTTATGGTGTCCTTTGACAGCTCTTTGGTCTTGGCCATAGTGGAGTTTGGAGTGTGACTGTTTGAGATTGTGGACAGGTGTCTTTTATACTGATAACTGTATTAATGGCACCTGTTTGAACTCGTTAACGAGTGGAGGACAGAGGAGGCTCTTAAAGAAGAAGTTACAGGTCTGTGAGAGCCAGAAATCTTGTTTGTTTGTAGGTGACCAAATACTTATTTTACCGAGGAATTTACCAATTCATTCATTAAAAATCCTACAATGTGATTTCCTGGATTCTTTCCCCCCATTCTGTCTCTCATAGTTGAAGTGTACCTAGGATGAAAATTACAGGCCTCATCTTTTTAAGTGGGAGAACTTGCACAATTGGTGGCTGACTAAATACTTTTTTGCCCCTCTGTAGGTGTGTACAAATCTTTATGGTGTCAGCTCAGTAGCACATCATCTAGGGCAGGGGTTCTCAAACTTTTTACTATTTATCATCAAGGATTTTCGCGGACCACCTCATATGCAAACCGTAAAAATAAGTACATATAAACGTAGTGTTAAAACGCAGATATTTTTTATAGTTAATTATAGACAATCAAAAGTAAATTGAAGCCTATCTGATACTTTTGTTGCACGTGTGACTGGTGTCTGTCTGCGTTGTGTATGTTTCTCAAAGAGCCTAAGGCACACCTGTGCAATAATCATGCTATCTAATCAGCATCTTGATATGCCACACCTGTGAGGTGGGATGGATTATCTCGGCAAAGGAGAAGTGCTCACTCTCACAGATTTTTTCAGATTTGTGAACAATATTTGAGAGAAATGGTTATTTTGTGTGTATAGAAAATGTTTTAGATCTTTGAGTTCATCTCATGAAAAAAGGGGGGCAAAAAGAAAAGTGTTGCATTTATATTTGTGTTCAGTGTAAGTAACACGGCAGGGTCCGTGAGAGTTTGTTTTCATCTGATTTCAAATAAACAAAGTCTTGGCTTTCAGAATATTAAACTTGTTTCGGCAAATTCAGATGATAAATACAACTTTGAAGCTTGTAACGGAATAATTACAAGCGGAAAACGGAGCAACTTAACGTCACAGGCAGCAGGCATAACAACAGCCGGTGTTTCTCATGTGTGTTTTCCCCGGGAAACAAACACAATACACACAAACGCAAAAAAATACACAAACGCACACACAGTCATTATATAATGTGACATTCTCTCTCTCTCTCTCTCTCTCCACTTTCAAAATCTATTTAAAACTCATAACAAACAAACTAAATTCCCAAAGTTGTCCTGAAATGTACTTATTAAATAAACGAAACGAAAAATATAGCCTACTTATGCAAACAATATTCTGATTATACAAGCATGGCGAATAAACGGATCTTGTATGCACACCGCTTCGGCATTATTCCTGGCGCGCACACACACACACACACACACACACACGGTGCTGCCCCTCACACACACAGGCTTCAAATCAAGTTGCATAAATGCTTGAGCTACGTCGTTGCAAATAAGTAGACAGCGCTGCTTCTCTCCCACACACACGGCGCTGCCCCTCACACACAGGCTGTTTTCGTCATTTTTACAACAAATACACACTTGCAACTGATAACACTGGCAATGATTTTATATGTGTTACTATTCAAATATATTCGATGGAGCAAGTCACATATGAGGTGGTCTCCGAAAATCCTTGATAATAAAAAGTGGATTTTATTCAGCTTTTTTCCACGGACCACCTGCAGGTCCGCGGACCACAGTTTGAGAACCACTTATCTAGAGTAAGTGATCATGCCGACTCCATGCATTATGCATTATGGCACGCATAAGCACATATACTTTAGATCAGGGTCAATAACGATAGAGCGGACAACATGAATACAATTTATGAACAACTGTGTGTGTGCATGTATGTGTGTAAAGCATCGTAAACCTTGATCACACAGATTGAGTGTTAGACTGTATAGGCCTTGGCGGGCTCAAGGCTTATCAGGTGTCACATTCACACAGTTTGCATTATCAAACACTCATTCTAAAGAAAAACTCATAACCATCTAAGATCAACAGTGACACAGAGAGAAAAATGACCCCGGAGCAATGTGTGGCTCATGTTGCCCTGCACACTACCAGTGAATACATCTACAGATATTTTCATTTTAAGCCATATTTATTTATATTTGAAATGAAAACCCTCACTTGTTTCTGACATAAATAAACCAAAATGTTGTAATGTTTGCAATTAACAACAGCAAAGGGTATTCTAACCCCCCTGCAGGTCTGAAGCAAGTGTGCTTGTTTGTGTTTCTACCTGGCCTGGCGGTCCATGCTGGCCACTCGGAGGTTTTCCCAGCGGGAGTTGAGGAGGCTCATCTGCTCCCGTATTTCCTCTTCTTCTTCGTCGGTCAGATTGCCCTGGGCTATCAGTTGGTTTCCCGCTTGAAGCACATTACCCACACTGCTCTGGTGCGCTGTCAGCTCCATCATAAAAGCCTTTTTGGGGGGGAACATAAAACAGTTATTTAAAAAAATGTAATGCAAATCTTTGACTCTCAAACTGTGTGATTTGTGTTCTTTAATGTTGCGTCTTCCAGAGAAGCTATGTTCTAGCACCATACAGCCGTGGGACCCACTAACTGTATGTACACTATGATAGTTAAGGAGGACGATGTATAACCACATACCTTTAGAATGATCCAGATTCAGTTTAACATGGAGATTTAACATTGCTTGTTAAATGTGAGCTAGCATGCTGTCTCTTGGCTCCCACATACTAACATCTGGTTTCTCCCCACCCTTGAGCTTTGCTTGGTATACCACTTAATGATGTACTGCAGAAGCACCGGGCATCACCTCTGCACTCTTGCATTTGTGAGTGTTGCTGTAGCAACAGTTAGAGCCAGCCTGCGAGCACACACTGAATAGCAGAGTCTGCCAAGCAGCCAACTGAGGCCAATTGCAAAACAAAAGAGGAATACTTTAAGAAGAAATACAAGAGAAACTTTGAAGGAGTTTGGTTGCTTCTCAACTCTTAGAGGAGCTGCTCTTGGCTGTTGTGCGCAAAATGAAACCCAATGAATTGAGTTATTGTCTGTTTTGTGTGAGCTCTGTGGATGAGTAAGCATTTTTGACTGCACCTCTGAGCACATTGTTTTTGATTAGAATTTGCTGTAGAAGTTGGAGTATGTGAACAACTTGCTGAAGCAAATTGATTTGTTTTAGACCTGCTGTTAAAGAGGCTTTGGGTCTCACTACGAGCTTTCTGCTTTGACCCTGGATTCCAGACATTAGACTTCACAAATATTCACATTTCAGCCAAGGGAATCCTGCCAAAGCCCCCTGACACACATGCACAGACACAACCCCTGCAGCTACGACTTCTCAAGCAAGCAAGCTCTGAGCCAAGGCACCGTGGGGTGCTGTGCGCCACGGTTCTCAGCAGAATTCCTGGCATTCCCAACATGTACAGAGCATGTACAGTTGGTTGTGGGAGGCCTCTATCTCAGAGAGAATGACAGTAGACAAAAAACTGATGTGCAAATCTGACAAATATCATGTGGGTCAGAAAAGTGTGTCAGCATTTGTATTGTCAAACAATACGATTTTTATTTTTAAACTGATATGTATAGGTCCATTTAGGATATCTCTTTGAGCATGTCGTTTTTGAAACAGTTAGGGACGTTTCATCTACTAAACTAGGAAAGGAACCAAACTATTTTTTTTAAATGTAACAGATCCACAGAAATAAATGAATGTATTAATGAATAAATAAATATACAAATAAATACTTTGATGGATAAATAGAGCTGTTGTTTGTGCGTTCCTCTGCATGTGCATGCATGTTTACATTTTTTCCAGCCTCACACCAGCTTGCAGGTCTCCTCCTACCTCGTGTGTGTGAAACTGCTCTTTGACTTCTTCCACATCGTCCGACACCTCCTCCTGAATCTGCAGAGCGTCCTCGGCCGACAGCAGCCAGGTCAGTACTTCCTCCAGCGTGGTCTGGTAGCTGTCCAGGTCCACTTCCATCATGCTGCCCTCCATCTCCCCCTCAGTCTCTGTCAGGGGGCTGGGGGTCTCAGGCCGGGGGCTGCTGCCCGCTTCCTCCATCTGCACATTCTGAGAACATGAGAAGAGGGATTTTCTGATTTTCATACATCAGTTGGTCAGTTTTAAAATAGAGCCAGAAATGTAGTCTACTCTGGAGCACGCAGAGGGACCTGCCTTGCTGACTTAAGAAAAAAAACAACTGCAGGACTATTATAGGATGCTGAGAGGTGCCCCTGGCATGCTGGGAAGGTCAATCCTCATTCTAGGAATAGCAGACACTTTGAAATACAGTGCTATCCTGGGTAAAGTTGGGTATACAGTTAGAAAATGAATGGTGAGCCTTTTTAAAGCATAAAAAGCATAAAAATAGTTTATAGTACAATAGGAAAAACATGTCTGAAAGGAATGCTGCAGTGTCCTTCAACAACTTCCTGAATACATTCCTAAATAGTTCCTTAAGTTTTGTCAACACAATCTCACTTTGAATACCATTAAAAATACAATTTGGATACAAACCATGTTTACATGCGACGTCCTTTGTACACAACTGAATTAACAAACTATTCCAGGTTTACACTTTTCTATAAGTAAGCAAGAAAAGGTTCAACAGAGCTCAACAGATCTGTGTGGAGCCAAAATGAACGGGAGATATCAATCTATGCACGGCAGCGATGCCAAGTCAAAGATGACAGAAATGCAAATGGGTGTGTGGAGACTGGTACAGTAACAAGTCAAATAGCCCTTTGTGTTCCAGGCTGAAAATACACAACAGTAACATCTGTGCAGCGATTTTGGGATAAGTTCAGGTGCTGAAAATACTCAATGACCTTTGATATTTTGAAATAAGTTAACAAAAATACTGTAAGCTCTTGTGTTAGTGAGCTGAGGAAGAAAAGACAGCAGCAGCGAGGGAAAAAGAGTGAGAAAGAGAGAGTGAACTATACAGAGAGAGAAAACGGCAGCCTTGGTCTATTTATTGACTTGAATGGCTGTAAAATAGCTGTGGTCTGGCGCAGCAGAACACTTTATTATCACCAGATGATTTGCTCAACTCAATCTCTGCACTCATCACTTTTAAAGTTGTGATCCTGGAGCATGTCATGATTCACCATCATCCATAGATCAGTTCACTTCATCATCAGCAATATTCAATATTATTAGATTTCAAGCTGAAGTTGTTTTGTATGTTGAAAACAATCAACTAAAATCATCAGAAAGAACTTCACAACATCATCATGAACCTACAACTAAAGGAGGGAACCAAACAGTCAGCAAAAACAAAGGGCCTTTCTTTTTCCTCTCACTTCCAGCAGCATTACGCATCACTTCCTATGAAGAGGAGCTGTGCCAGGAAAGCAAACCCCTCGTTGGACCAATCAGCCCACTATTTAAAACCGCTTTCCAGCTCTCGTTCCAAGACGTGTGAAGTATGTGCCCTTGGGCAATACAAACTTAAGAGGTGGTTTTGGAATTCTGACTCAAAACCGCTGTAGGGAGCCGCTCCAGGGATGTATGTGATTGAAAGAAATGACATTTTTGGGGGTGATGCTGTAGTTATTGGAATATAGTCTGTTAACAATGTGAAAATGATCACAACCGCACGTTAGTGAAACAGCAGGGAAGTCCAATTGAGTCAAGGTGTAGAAATAAGACACTGAAGTGCTTACAGATGTTGTATCAGCATGTGTATGTCAGTAACATACTGAAGCCACCCGCCCACCAGCACACAATGCTCAAATAACCTTCCCTGTCAAATCTCTATTCCCCTCATTTCCTTCCACCCCTTCACTGCTCTGTGTTTCCAGCAGCATGCAGTTTGGCTAGTGTCAGCTGGGTGAGTCATGGCTCTGCTCGCTGTTTGCCTGCGCCTGCCATGCTTTTCATGAGCAGTGCTGGAGAGAATGAAGGAGATGGCTTTTTCAGGGTGACTCATTCTATCAGGAAACACACAATGAGGCACTTCACAGTATTCCTTATTCTTGCATATGCCAGCGGCTGTGGCCTTTAAACTGAATGTTATCACGAACACAACGCGGCCGCAAAAGGTTGAAGCAGTTATGGGTCCAGATATTTTACGGCTTGAGCTTTTAGCTGTTGAGGCTGACGTTCAGGATCCGAGCTATCATCTCTCCGTTCATAGAAGGAGATAGCGGCTTGTTTACGCCGGCACAGAAAGGAAGGTTCAGAGAGGCAGCAACCGGAGGGGATATATCTGCTGGTTTCAGGCACTGTTTCACTACTGAAATAACTGAACCATGGGGATTGAGTACAGCGTTTTGTATTTTTGGGGGTGTATCGATACAAATGCATTGTGAACAGTTTAAATTAGGACATCCACCTTTCAATTCAGTATGTCTTATAACCCAAAAAGTGAATGCTAGTACTTTCAGTACATATGGTAGACATTATATAAAAAATTGGCATGGGCATAACATAAAACTTCAAGTTCAATAAAGAACGTTTTAGCATTGTGGCAGCTCTTGCACTATAAGAATGCTAGTAAAGTTAGCCCAGCTTATATAAAACACAGCTAGCATTATCGTTATGGCAAACATGCATGAGAACAAAAAGATTAACAAGAAATCCTTCCCATACCATTTAGATCCACTGTTAAACTAAAAAAAAAAGAGCTTATAACGGCTCAGATGAAATTATTCTTCATATTTAGAACATGCCAAAGGAATAACACATTTTAGATCGCTTACTGAACAATCACTTATGGGAATCATACCAAATAAGCACGTTTTTCTAAATGAATGGAATGCTATGTCGTATTTTCTCAGTGCCGACAGAAGTCCTGAACCAAGACCAAGGGTTGAGAACCAGTTCAGAACTGATTCTGCATCTCAATTAATAAGAACCATCTAATTGTTAAGAAACTCGCTTTTGGTTTCCAGGTATACATTCCTGAGGTTTGGGCTTACTGCTCTTCTGTTTACATCTCTGGTTACCAGCTGTGGGTTTTTGCACACAAAGAAGCACCTTGAACTCCTTGAGAAGCAGATGTATCCATGGACTATTTGTGTGTGTGCAGTTTGAAAGGCTGTGAGGATAGCGAGGAGACTCTCCCCTTGGTCTAGATCAGGGGTCTCCAACACGTCGATCTACCGGTAGCTCGCGGGCAGCTTTTCAGTAGCTTGCCGCTCGATTATAGCGTAGGTTGCTTCTTGATTTTTCGGCCGCGGCTGGACAATAACGTTTTTTTTATTTTAGAATTTTTTCTGTCACACGAATATAAAATTGGTTCGTGACGCAGTGATCAAGGAACAGACGTGACAGCGGCACAGCGACACCACACACGGAGCCGTCTGCTTTCTCCAGCAACACCAGTCCAGAACCAACAGCAGAATGACCCGCTCTGAATCAGGCCCTGCCGCTGCGGCTCAGAGAGACACAGGGAGGGATTTGTGTTTTTTGAAAAACACTTGTTATCGTCATGTCAGGTTTTTGGTGGATTTAATCAAGTCTCGGATCGCAGAGTATGAATGTCCTCTTGCTATTTTCAGTTGATAAATACTTGTGTAAAGTTTGTCAAGGCAGGAGGAAAGCTTCCGCGATCACAGTCTCCTCTCCGTTCCTCCAAACCCCGCCCCCTCCCTGAAAATAAGAGTGACAGGCTGATAGTAACCCGATAGAAACTTTATTATTCACTTAATCACGGATTGAGATGATGAAGCTAATTTAGTCTCATACATTCATGGGATTAATGTAACAGTAAGACAGAGAATAAGTGTGCACCCACATGCACTATTTTTGCTTTGATATGCTGTTGTAAATACTCCTGTTGTCTGCTGTGTTCAGACTCAAGTCATGTTTGTGTTGCCACATTCAGGACATTCAGTGTCCTTTTTTTAACAGAAGACCATTGCTAGAAGCTGCAGCTAGACTGCAGAAGTATTAGTTTTTTGTTTTTGAGGATGGAACAATTCCACACACAGATATAGGGAGGCTAGACCTATACAGATTTATTATGGTTTATAATTTAATGTCAAGACGAGGAAGAAGAAGAAGAAAAAGATGGCTGAACTGTTCAGTGTCAATCCTGTGGAGATGGAGGTGGAGGTTATAAATCTCCAAAATCATGTTCAGCTTAAGTCTCAGCAAAACTCACAACATTTCTGGAGCCTTGTAGACCCAGAAAACTATAAGAACATTCACCAAGCAGCACTGAAAATGTCTGCTTTATTTGGTTCTGTTCTGCAGACCTTTGTGAAGCAGCTTTTTCTGACATGAATATCATGAAATCTAAATACAGAACAAGACTGACTGATGAACATGTAAATGACTCTATTAGAGTGAACCTAAGTGGGTCCAGCATACACCTCTATGGTGGACTCCATGCAGTGCCATTCATCTCGATAACTGTAAAAAAGAATGAATGCACTTATTTGACCATAAGTGCATACAATGCTTGTAAGGTGGTGATTAAGGACATTTATGTGAATTTTCAGTGAAGTACTTACTATGTGGGCCATAATAATATGTGAGAAATGTTCGTTTTCTTGGACCTTGATGTGAAGTTAAGATGTTTGATAAGCTTTAGGTATTGCAATTTCACACGTGTACAAAAGTATAGCTTAATTCAACTGATGAGTGCTATGTGAATAAATGTAAGCGATGTGATGCAAGTAGCTCTTGGCCACTTTCATTTTTTCAAAGTAGCTCTCAGGTGAAGAAAGGTTGGAGACCCCTGGTCTAGATCTATGTGTCTTTCCCACTTTGCCCAGAAAGAAACTCAAAAAAGCTGTTGGTGTCTTTCAAGCTTGTCTGGTACCCTCCTGTATCATATCACATACATTAACTGTGTGGTGTTTTACCTGAGCACTGAGGCCTCGACCTGAGCCCTCAGAATCCACTTTGTATTTGCGTGGCAGAGTCTCCACTTCTCTGATAGCCTCCATGGTAACGTCTTTGGGCAGCACGGCGAACAGCGATGTTACGTACATGATGATGGACTTCTTATCTGGTAACTGCACCGCCACGTCTGAGAGAGAGGGGGGGGAGAATAGTGGGAGGGAGGTAGAGATAGAAATCAAGCATGAGAGGCAGCATGGTAGATGGAGTGAGAGGAGGGTGAGAGGGGAGAGAAAAGGGCAGGTTGAGACAAGTTATACAAATTAAACTGCTTTGACATAGGTCAGATGTGACTACCACTGGGTCATGACATAAGAAGTGTATGAATATAAACAGCTCAGCTACACGCACACCGAGGATCTACAGGTGCTCCATCAAGTAGGAAAACATTCTGAGCAAAAACAGCTTCTTACAAATCTTCAGCCAAAGATAACACCAAGTATTTGCTCCACCGTGAGCGTATCCAACTGCTGGCAGGACATGAAGGTAGGCTTCGTGAACGCAGATCATGTTTGAATATGTGGGAATGTTTGATAGTAAAATGAAGGCATTCCATATCCAGCTTTTACTTTGTTTTGTTCTGCTTTAAAAAAGTAGTTTATGGTTAACTGAAATATAATTGTTTATATAAAAAAACGTTCTACAGTCATCCTTGCCAAAATAAATACAGTTGGTGTACAACATGGGAAATGTTTTTTAAACATCTCCTAATGGCCGTACCTTCTGCATCCAGTAGCCTCTCAATAGCCAGCTGGTCTTTGGCTACAGTGAAGGCATGGTCCAGTCTCTCCACAGGGCTCAGTCGGACCACTTGATCCCAGCTGAATACATTTGGCCTGAAGACACAAAGAACAGTGGCAACTTCAACATTCAGGATGTCCAGAATAGGGTTTCCAGTCTCAGATTATTAATATAACACGCATATCTGCATAAATATGCGCATTTCTCAAAGTGCTGGAGTGAAGGTAAATAGTTGATTTTCTGAGATCATAGCTTCTGTTGTACATGCATGTGTTCTAACTTGTGTTTTAACAAAGGGGGTGGAAGTTTGTAGATTTATCTTTTTCTGAGCATTACTCTAGTGCAGAAAAAAGTATACAAACATTTGAAGCATATGTGTCCTCTGTACAAAAAAGACTCTTCCCTTAGGGGTTCAGGGGGACTTGCGTTGAAGCCAGTTGGGTGTGGAATGTGTGTGTTCAGTGATCCACTTAAACCCCAGCCCAGGTCTAAACCAACACTGGCCTTTCTCACAGCTCACAGGCCTGTGTGCGAGTGTGTGTCACTAGTAAGAACAAGGGGTTACAGAAAGCGGGGGAAACACCCTCTGACGCTTCTCTTACTCTTTCTTTCACACACAACGGCGTACACACACACCGAGCGTGTGCAAACAGTGGCATGGCAGGCGTAAACAGAGCAAGTCAAGCAGTGTACACACACCCGGCAGGCGCTGACCTGTCAACCTGACCCCCCGCCACTTACACAGAGAGGGAACCCTCACAACCTCTCCTACACACACACACACACACACACACACACACACACACACACACACACACACACACACACACACACACACACACACACACACACACACACACACACACACACACACACACACACACACACACACACACACACACACACACACACACACACACACACACACACACACACACACACACACACACACACACACACACACACACACACACACACACACACACACACACACACACACACACACACACACACACACACACACACACACCAACATGAGTATGGAAAATGTAGTCTCCCAAAAATGTGCATGAATCAAGTCATACAATTCAGACTAAATGTGCCATTAAGTGGATGTGAAGAGATAATCTTATAAGTGGTTTCTTGAGATCATTGCAGTAACAGTGTTTGTTACCATGACGTTACATCTCTCCTCACCTGAAGTGATGCAGGATGCCGTTGAGAGCCAGGCCGTCAGCCCAGCTGGTGGTGAAGTTCAGCACATTGACTTCTGGGTAAGAGCGTGTGCACTGGCGTACCCAGCTCAGTAAGATCTTCTCACTGTTGGTCTGCTGCAGGTTGGACATGATATCCTTCATGATGTCTTTCACCTGCACGAACATGGAAAAACACTCATTTATATGGGTGAATAAACAAGATTAAAAATGCATCATGCCAAATGCAATTGGCACAGATTTTGATCATGTGTAAGAAATTAGATGAGAATATCACAGTTTAACACCAACACGTTACATGGTAATATGAAGTAATGGCAGGTTTGTAACTAACTCAATGCAATTTATACTGTATACAATGACAGGTGAAATGAATGTAAACTAAACTCTAAATAATAAAACAACTAACATTGAAAGAACTGGCAGTGATAAACCTTTTAAATTAAACCTAGGAAAAACGTACACAAAGCAGTTGATGACATGCAGGTTTACAAGCATGCACACACATGTGCACATCACTACTGATTTTTCATCATCTGTATTTGTATGCGTTTGCTCACCTGCCAGTGGAGAATAATACTCCAGATGAGGCCCAGAGTCAGCTTGTGGTTTCCATCCACAATATCTGTCCCTCCTATGTTTACCAGATCAACCTGAAAGTGACAGACGATGAGAGAAAAACATATGTATGTGAATATGAATAATACAAGTATTGTTAAAGCTGTGTATTAGTTAAAAAGTTTAAATGATTCCTGTGTTGAGCAGATAAGTTGAAAAACCGGCTCAGATGCCAACAATAAAAAAACTGCCAACATTATAAAACTGTAATCATAAAATCTTTTTTTTCAAAATTAGGCAGCACTTAGGAATCGTTTTTATTAAAATACAAAGTAAAAATCTAAGTTTCTTGCAGTGGAGTATAAATGATTCCTGCTAATGTTAATGAGTGTCCACATTGTTACAGCTGAAAGATTCTCAACCATGCCTTTTTCCCCCACAGTGGATTATACCACACTAATTACACCCTTCAATGCTACTAATAAAGCGTGTCTGCAGTCTTGTCCGACATTAGTCATATGAGGTGAGGCTAAGTGCGAACTGATTACATGTAAATATTTTGGAGAGGATCAAGGCACTGAGTGGAACAGGAGGTCAAGTGTCTGGTCAGACTCAAAGTGACCTCTATGTGCACGACAGAGCTGACCCCTGAACTGTTCTGTTCCCAATTAGCCTCATCGCGCCAAACTATACTCTTTTTGTCTGTCTCTCTATCCTTCTTTCTCTCTGTAGCTCTGTCTATCACACAGAAGTTCAAAGAGTTCATCAGCCCTCTGCATCTGTGTGCATGTTTCCATCCCCACCTTCTAAACTAGGACATATTTCCAGTTGAACCCACACTTTCCAAAAACGTTGAAAAATCACACTCCACCGGTCATTAGATGCCAGAGAGGAAATAAATAGTGCAATGACACTCTTTGTGTAGTAGCTCTACAGATACAGCTGTAGATTCACGTTACAGTATATGTGCATAGTAAAGTCATGTTTTCCAAAGCTAGGACATGAATAAGAAGCCAATTTCAATTATACATGTGGTTTCTATACTCTTATTTTCAAACACTATTTTCTCCAGGCAGCAGACTTTAAAAGGCTTGTGGAAACTCTGGCCTTCAGTGCCAGCTGGGGTTGAGAGAAACCAGCAGGGGTTGCATACAAACTCCAGCTTTGCCAACTTCCAGTGAGCATGCCCTGCAATTTAGCTCACACTGCTTGGGTCAAGGCATTAAGAAACCAACCATTGTACACATGAGGAGGGCTGAGGGAGTGATGGAGGGAGACGGACAAAGAAATGTACTGAACTCAATATAGACACATTCAGAGAACATGCAGTCTTGTATAGTTGCAGAGAGTGTTACTGGGTTTGAATAACGCAGGAGCACACTTGGCTAGAAATGGACAAACCTCGGGTAGTGTGAGACAATGTCAAATGTAGCATAGCAACATGTGTGTGGGTTTTACTTCAACATAACACAATAGCAGCTAAGGTTACAGTTCATTGTGGTTCCCTCTTTCTGACGGTGCTGTGCTGTAACATGCAGCTCAAATGAAACCCTGCAACCTCTTCCACCTTAATGAAACACGGATGTACATGGTTTGGCTGAAAGCACATGCTAAACAACAGCTGATACTCACATTATTTTGATTCAGGACTTGAAGTACTTTGTTCACGTTGTTGAGAGCGTGCACTCTGGTGGAGCCTCTCTCTTTGGTCTGAGGAACAGGGAACACAAATCAGGTGACGACATGTTCAGTCTTTATTAGCCAATCATTATGCTGCAGAAAACTTTGGTAGTTCAAAAAATCTTCAGAGACACATGGGAGTAGTTTTAGTTAATTGAGTCTATGAAACATTTATTTACAATCGTCCAGACTGATGCAGTAAATGTGGATGTGAGGCATTGCTGCTCAGAGAAAAGGAATGCCATCACTCAGCAGTGAGTTTCTCTCCATACATTCATCACACTCGTTACCCTATCAGCAGTGTCCACAGGCCAACTTATGGAAAGAATGGCAGGATGGATCGCTGCCAACTGAAAATCCTTTTTAAGTCTTCACATACCTCAACCACCCATTAGCACCCCATTATAGAATTAGTATTCGGGTATCAGCGTGCGTGCGTGCGTGCGTGTGTGCGTGAGTGCGTGCGTACGTGTTCTGTGTGTATGGATGCTGGTGCTAGAAAGCAGATATGTTGTTGAAGGGCTAACAGCGAAGTGACTGATAAAAAAAAATAAGGAACACCAAAAAACAGAAGGGTGTCTTTATAAGATCATGGTTGTTCAGTGAAGACATGTATACTTTAGGATGTAATATGAATAAGTGATGTAATTGTTTTTCTCCTTTTCTGTACAAGCGTTTTTGTTATTATGTTAAATTCTCCTTCTAATCAGTTGTTAAAGCTGGGGTATGTAAGTTTGAGAAACCGGCTCGAGATCGCTAGAATTTGAAAATACACAACCGGAGACAATCTGCCACTTCCTTACAGAGCCCCTCTTCCAACACACACGAACGCGCACATGACCAATGAGGGCATGATGGAAGGCTGACAGGCAGGTAGGCCATCCAATCCGTTTAGCCGGCCCAGTTGGTACATTGGTTGTACTTTTTAGTATTACGGCTTCTACAGATGACGTTTTTTTATGGATTTTTTGTCAAAGCACTTAAGATATTCATTGCTATCGGGATGTTAAGAGCATTCCATGGAATATAACAAAAAGTGTATCTCGAGCCCGTTTCTGAAACTTACCTACCCCACCTTTAACTGTGAGCTTAATGCTAATAACTCAAATTAATCTTTGTTGAGCAACATCTTTTTGGAGGAATATCTGAATTGTCTTGATAAGATCAAATACATTTGGAAAATCCAGCAAACTTGACACTTCTATAATTGATGAAGTGTGAGATGTAATGTGTTCGCAAAAACATCTGTTCCTAATTTAGCCATTTTATTCAAGCATCAAGCTAAATAAATAAATCTCCTGAGGTCCCCTCTGGCTTTAATGTTAACATTAGATGCAACTTTCGAGTTTATGTTTGAGTTTTTATTCCACAGCTCAAGTTGAACCAGTAGTGAAGCAAAAATGATGAGTGTTAAATTAACTAATTCCTTTTTTGCTGTGTTATTGTTTGACACAAAGGTCTGATAATCTTGATACACACACACAAACTCACCAGTACAGAGTCAGTGAGACTCTCCAGGAGGTCGAGCAGCTTCCTCCCATCCTTCAGATCGGAGAACATGTCTTTGATGGGCGTCTTCCCCGTCTGATGACAAGACATAATATGAATAACCAGAATACAGCAAAGACACCAAGAATGAGAGCTGCAGCTCAGAAATATTCATCAAGATATTGTTACATTAAACAAAACATAAACAATCCAAACACGTACACAACTACAATTGTAGTTCAGTTAGAATTGTATCTGATAAGTAAAAAACTCTTAAGACTTAAATTGCTTGATCGCTTAAAAGTCCTCTATTATACTGTTTTTCATCAATATATTATAGGTCTCAGATTACATTACATTACATTGCATTTAGCTGACGCTTTTATCCAAAGCGACTTACAATAAGTACATTCGACCAGGAAGACACAACCTTGAAGAAAACAGAATCATATAAGTACATCAGGTTTCACAGCCAAGCATTTCAAGTGCTACTCAACAGGCTATAGATAAACCAGTCCTGTATTAGTATATAAGTGCTCTGTTAGCAGTTCTTTGTTAGTAATTCTATCGGTCGAGGTGGAGTCGAAAGAGATGAGTTTTCAGTCTGCGCCGGAAGGTGTGTAAGCTTTCTGTCGTCCTGATGTCAATGGGGAGCTCATTCCACCATTTAGGAGCCAGATATATACAAAACATGTCTCTGAAGTGTTTGGCTCCAAATACAAAACAGATCATTGTAGCATCCCATAATCCCCTCTGTTTCAGCCCTGTTTCAAAAGTGCTGATTCTCTGTCTGTTACTTCAGATGAAAATAAGGAGCCACTCCCCACGCCCCTCTGAGAGACATTTGGTTACAAAGAACACAATGGTGCTCTAGGAGGAGATTCAGGTGATAAGGGGGGGGGGGGGGGGGGTTACCTTGGTTGGTGATTGGCTAATGGTTACACAAGCCAAAAAGACGTTATGACATCATAAAGTGGCCAAAATCTGATCAGCTCATTTTCAGACATTGGATCAGGACAAAAAGTGAGAGAACCTTTTTTTCCTGAAACTTATGTACAGTTACATGTTTATGTATAAAAGACATGAAAAGTGGATTTTGCACAATAGGTCCCCTTTAAAAATACTATTTACTAGAATCTACTGTAAATAAAAAAGAGCAACAACACAATGCAAATCATAAACATGAAACATGATGCAGGTATCTACCTGAAGCTATATTTTCAGTGCCACATACAAAAGACATAGAGATCCTTTGGCAGAACTTAACAACTGCTGTGAGTGCCATGAACATTCAGCACTTGGAAACCATTGAAAGCAGAACAAAGAAGACGGAGTGAAACTAAGAGCATAACAGAGGTCCAAAGATTATGTTGGCGGGACTGATGAGTGCAAATATTTAAACAAAACAAAATCAACCTAGAATATTTAACACAAAAAAACAGGAGCACACATGTAAAGCCATCATCACTCTGAAGGAACGTTACCTTTGACAACTGTGCATTTATCCATTTGGTGAATGTTTTCTTCTGTACTGCGTCGTGCTCATCTGCAAAACATAAAGAAGAACGGTTGTTACAAAGAGGAACAGAAGCATAACAAAATGTAACATTATCAGTATATACGGTTAGTCTTATATTGACAGCACAGAACATTGCGATCACTCAAAGTCCATTTCAGGAAACCACTGGCCAAATGTATTCTCAAAATAGCATGCTGGTTAATTGTAGCCGGAGGCATCAAGGCTTAAAAGCATCATGATCAATGTGGATGAAACATCACAAAATGACAGCGAGAAAATGCAGGCAAGAGGGGTATTTGGATAATGTGTACAAAATGTCAAAAGGCGTGCTGCGTCGGTAAAGCTAACACGCCACGTTATCATAGAACAGCGCATTGTGCACCTGTGCACACGCCTTTGCCCGTTTATAATGTTCCCCTGGTCTCTGAATCCAAATTGTACAAATATTTCACATTCTCTTCCCGCTTGACTCCCTCCCTGCTCCTTCTTTATTCTCTCCAGCGTGGCTCTCTTATAAAGCTTCATTGTGTTTCAGGCAGAGGGTCAGCTGCTTTGATGTGCCTGGGCGATGGCTGGCTACTGTAATGGATCAGAGGAGCTCATTCAAAGCCTTCAACTTGTCTTGAGAAATGATGTTTCTACTTTATCCCACATGTAAAAGACTATGGAGAACAGTTATTTTCAATTCAAATGTCTATGGTTATATCTTTACAATTATTGTTTTATTGTGACGTAACAGGGAAAACTAAACATATTCATATGAATCTTTTACCATCATAAGGAAGATTACATTTGGGGACACAAACTGTAAGTAGAAATAATTGTATATAAAAACATAAGCCTCTGCAGACAGACAGTGATGAATCAAAAAGTGGAAAATCTGTTTCCATGTTATAAGATTATCAAAATGAATCAATAGCATCTTTGAATGGCGGCAGTTTAGGAAACTTGTAAAGCAGGTAAAAGCTTCTAGGGGTTGATGTTTCAATTGTTTTTAACATCCCATAATTCAGTAAATGTTATCCATGTGTTACTTTTTACTCTACAGACAAAAAAGCTGAAATGAAATCAGTACCCATACTCATCTTATTGAGCTGACTGGTAAACAATATACATTTAAAACTTAAATATTTACCATTCATTTAACTAGTGACTGCTTGGTACAGGTGAGTCACCATAGATACATTTTAGTGTTGAGATGGTGGTAGTTTTGAGTTGTAAATACAGCCTTATGCTACAAAGTAAAGTGAGTTTCTTGCAACAAGAAAGATTTATACAGATTTAGAATTTGGAGAAAGGGAACACTTGTGTCCAACATGTTCTTCCACTTCTCTGAGTTTAGGTATTCAAATAAGTACTGGGGTAGAAAAAAAAACTAACATGTGTCATTATTCTTTGTGTTTGACAATTAATTGACAATATCGAAATATTAATTATTAAAATAAGCACTCAAATGAAGGACGCGTTTAAATTCCATGGAAAGAATGACTCTTGTACATTGACATTGTAATCGACAATCACATGAAGTGTTGGATCGTCAAACCAAAATCATTACAGAGACAAAATGTCATCCCTTAACAAAGTTCAGCAGCGGTATGAAGTTTAGCAGCCAAATACAAGACAACAACTTCTTTAATGGAATTTCACAGAAATGTACGCCTGAGGGAACGTTAGTAATCCGTCAAAGACCTGCTCCTCAGATACAGATCAGCACTTTAGTCTGCCATGTTCTGTTCATGTTTCTTTCTTTCTCATGAGCCCACCCTGAACTGTAACCTCCTAAATAATCAGTTCATTAAGTTGTCAGTCTTTTCTCAAAACTGTACACCCGAGGGATCGGGTCAAATAATTAATTAAATTTGCATCCGCTTCTAGTACCGTGACAGAAGTCCAAGACTGTAATAAAGGGGTAGAGAAGTGGTGAAAATTAATGTGTGTGTGAATGTAAAACTGCCACTGTCATTCAACTAACCTCTGTCTAAAGCACCATGAACTGATCAAAAGGTCAAAGGTTACGATCACCAGGCCCAACAGTCGTCTGCCTTTTTGTTTGGGGTGTGTGGAGTGTGTGTGTGTGTGTGTGTGTGTGTGTGTGTGTGTGTGTGTGTGTGTGTGTGTGTGTGTGTGTGTGTGTGTGTGTGTGTGTGTGTGTGTGTGTGTGTGTGTGTGTGTGTGTGTGTGTGTGTGTGTGTGTGCACAGCCGCTGGCTTGGTGAGAAGGGGCAGAAAAACAAAAATGTTCTGCAGAGCGGCCAGACGTGGGGGTGAGAGAGGTGAGAGGGTGAGATGAAACCTGTTGGAAGAGAGAATACCTTTTGGAACTATGAAGGGTGTACGTATAGATAGTAGGACTGCAATTCAACATTATTTGTTTCATTAACGGTTCATTCATTCCTGGATTAAACATTTGGTATAAAGAATGTCAGAAAATATATGTGAGGTCTAAAAATGTCTATTTTAGTCTAAATCTCAAAGATATCAGATTAACATGATATACAAATATAGGCAGGAAATCTCCACATGAGGCCGAAACTGCATTTTCTGCACTTTTTGGATGAAAAATTAATAGTTGGAGATAATTTTGCTGTTGATCGACTTGTCAATTAGTGAACTAAATGTGTCAGCTCTTATAGAGAGTGGTGTGTGCTATAAAGATTGTAAAGGCCCTTTCTGCCCCTGTCACACTGTCCCGAGGTTGACACCCGATGGACACACGAATATGGAATTGTGAATTTCGCACGAAGATGGCCCCGAACCACACACGAAGGCAACATTTATATTACATTTAAGTATGCACCGATGATAACACAAAGATGACACGACTTGACAAGATGACTTGACGAGTGCCTTACGAAGTTGCCGCTCACGAAGTTGCTGCCGGAGCCTGAGAAACTCCACCGGCGGTCATACGATGGCTTAAGATGCCCTCACGAATGGCCCGATGTTGCTACGATCACAGCCGAATTTGAACATTTCCTTTATCGTGTGTCCATCGGGTGTCAATTTCGGGACAGTGTGACAGGGGCTTTAAGGGAAATGTGTAATCTGGGGCAATACAAATAAACGTTAGGCTATCCATCAATAGGCATACTGACAAATCTATTTGTGCCATTCACAGAAGGAATTAGAAAAACATATTTTTGAAGTCATCTTAATGCTCCAGCAATGCCATAAAGACCAGACAATACGTTTACTACGAGGAACACATTTTTTGGAGGGTTATTTCTGGGGAAAGAGACAAGTGAAAGGGACAAAGGCAGGGGATGCTTCCTAAACTGGTCCTCTTTCCTGCGCTATTGCTTTTAAAGTGCTTTGAACGTAACACTGTAAAAGGCCCTCCTGAGAGTATGTTGACCTATTTTTCCACACAAATCTCAAGCAGCAACAATAACACCCGAAGGTTTCTTTCTCAAGAGGCGAAAAAGACAAAGAGGCGAGGGCCTAAAGGAGGTGATGAAAGAAGAAGATGATGGAGAAAAGGATACAGGGGACAAAGATGGAGTCTTTGGAAAAATAAGACGACAGCATGATTGACAGAGGGTAGGTGACATAACAGGAGGCCCAGTAACTGATGGAGATCAATCACAGAGAGAAACGTACAGGTGGAATGGTTCAACATGTCCTGACAGACAAAGAGAGAGGAAGAACGAAGACAGGCAGACCAGAAGCAGGACAGGTACAGTACAGGCATGCTTTCAACACTATATCCATTTTCCTTTTACAAAAGGCTCCATGTGGAGGCCTCCTGTCTTTACAGCATTATCAGCACCCTGAGGAGGAGAGGGTCCCTGAGGAGGAGAGGGTCCCTGTGGGCTCAGGTCTCCTGAGCTCTGCACCTTACCACCTTGGCAGTACAATACACCCGATTCATACACACTGCTGCTCCTCAATCTGTCTGCTGCTCCTACTCACCACAGCACAGGAATGTCTTACTGCAGGAGTGATCAAAGCAGCGACAGGAGAGTGTGTGTTTGTGCAAGTTTGTGTGTGTGAGAGTCGAAGAGACAAAACATACCCTTTACCAAAGGGAGTCTGTATACACCATTAATACACCATTACATGTTACGACCACTCGTGTCTCTTAGCTTACAGATATTTACATCTGTAGTGTACACAGAAGTACTTCAGCGAGGGATGTTAGACATGCCACTTACACGGTGACATTTATATGATAGGGGGACCAACATATGCTCCTACAGTGGGCAAACTGTGAAATCAGCTGTGGTCCTGAATGTATGTCTGTCCGCCTGGCAAGTAGTTGTTATTCACAGAGACCTGACCTGAAGCACTTTAAACTTCAAGACGATGGGGTAACAGGGCTTAACACAAACAAAATGTATTTCGTGTGCAGAACCTGTAAGTTAAAGGTGGGGTATGTAATTTTGGAGGAACTAGCTCGAGAGCGCTAGAATTTGAAAGTACGCAGCCGAAAAAATCTGCCTCTTCCTTCAGACTTCCTTACAGAGCCCTTCCTCCAACACACACGAATGCACACATGACCAATGAGGGCACGAGATAAGTGTGTGCACCATGAATGTAGAGGTGTGCACAGATGGAAGGCTGACAGGCAGGTCGGCCATCCAGTTATTTTAGCCGGGACGGCTAAAATGATTGGTCGTGCTTTTTACAGTACTACGGCTTCCAGAGATGAAAGTTTTTTTATGGATTTTTTGTCAAAGCACTTAAGATATTCATTGCTATCAGGATGTTAAGAGCATTCCATGGAATATAACAAAAAGTGTATCTTGAGCCGGTTTCTCAAACTTACCTACCCCACCTTTAATTACATTACATTGCATTTAGCTGACGCTTTTATCCAAAGCGACTTACAATAAGTACATTCGACCAGGAAGACACAACCTTGAGGAAAACAGAATCATATAAGAACATCAGGATTCAAAGAGCCAATCGTTTCAAGTGCTGCTCAACTGGCTAAGCCAGTCCTTTATTAGTATATAAGTGCTCTGTTAGCAGTTCTTTGTTAGTCATTCTATCGCTCGAAGTGGAGTCGAAAGAGATGAGTTTTCAGTCTGCGCCGGAAGGTGTGTAAGCTTTCTGCGGTCCTGATTTCAATGGGGAGCTCATTCCACCATTTTGGAGCCAGGATAGCAAACCCACGTGTTTTTGCTGATGGGAACTTGGGTCCCCCTCGCAGCGAGGGTGCAGCGAGTCGTTTGGTTGATGCAGAGCGTAGTGCACGTGCTGGGGTGTACGGTTTAACCATGTCCTGGATGTAGGAAGGGCCAGATCCATTCGCAGCATGGTACGCAAGTACCAGTGTCTTGAAGTGGATTCTAGCAGTTACCGGAAGCCAGTGGAGGGAGCGGAGGAGCGGCGTGGTGTGGGAACATTTTGGAAGGTTGAAGACCAGACGAGCCGCTGCATTCTGGATGAGCTGCAGAGGTCGGATGGCACATGCAGGTAGACCAGCCAGGAGGGAGTTGCAGTAGTCTAGGCGTGAGGTGACGAGAGCCTGGACCAGAACCTGCGTCGATTTCTGGGTCAGCTGTGGGCGTATCTTCCTGATGTTGAAAAGCGTGTATCTGCAGCAACGGGTTGTAGCAGCGATGTTTGCAGTAAACGACAGGTTGTTATCTAGGATAACACCCAGATTCCTTGCAGTCTGAGTCGGGGAAACAACAGAGGGGCCGATGTTGATAGTCAGGTCAAGAGTGGGACAACCTTTTCCCGGAAGGAAAAGCACTTCAGTTTTGTCAAGGTTGAGCTTGAGATGATGAGCGGACATCCACTGAGAGATGTCAGCTAAACAAGCAGAGATGCGTGCGACGACCTGGGTCTCTGAGCGGGGAAAGGACAGAATTAATTGTGTGTCGTCAGCGTAGCAGTGGTATGAAAAACCATGCGGGCTAATGACAGATCCGAGCGAGTTTGTGTACAGGGAGAAGAGGAGAGGACCAAGAACAGAGCCCTGAGGGACCCCTGTAGTTAATTGACAAGGGTCGGACTCAGACCCTCTCCAAGTAACCCTGTAGGTGCGGTCTTTGAGGTATGAGGTGAGGAGGGAAAGTGCAGAGCCTGAAACTCCAAGTTCTTGGAGAGTGCGAAGGAGGATCTGATGATTCACCGTGTCGAATGCAGCAGACAGGTCCAACAGGATGAGGACAGAGGAGAGGGAGGCTGCTTTAGCAGTGTGCAGTTCCTCAGTGACAGCAATGAGAGCAGTTTCTGTGGAATGACCTGCCTTGAAACCAGACTGGTGCGGATCCAGAAGGTTGTTCTTTAAGGTCTAAGAGGATGTGCAAGGACCAAGAAACACCCACGACTAGAGTCATTCGTAATCTTCAAACTACATTAGATGAGTTCCATCCATCCATCCATCTTCTCCCGCTTATCGGTGGTCGGGTCGCGGGGGTAGCAGTTCCAGCAGAGAGCCCCAAACTTTCCTTTCCCTGGCGACATCAACCAGCTCTGACTGGGGGATCCCAAGGCGCTCCCAGGCCAGCGAAGAGATATGATCCCTCCACCTGGTCCTAGGTCTACCCCTTGGTCTCTTCCCAGCTGGACGTGCCTGAGTTATTTATTAGATGCGTTATTTTACAAAATCACAACCCTTCTGATGAACCGTCATTTCAAAGAGAGGCTGGTCATTTGGCTTTCTTGTGTCAAGGTATGCAAAAAAGAAAGGTATATACACACAAACGGTTTCCTACAACTATGTAAAGCAAGTCTTGATCTAGTACCTTTAGGATTCTTTGTCTGCTGTGTGCAGCTCAAGATGACACAATAGAACATTCCTGGCTGTTCCATTTATCATTGATTCCACTACTGCTGCTTAGTGAAGCCTGCCAATATATATTCTTGCCCCAGTATTTGTTAGAACCAAAAAGACGTAACACTAGAGGTATTGAACAAAGCAAATAGTTTATATAAATAAACTCCCTTCCGGTCATGTTAATTATTACTGAGGAAATACTATTGAAAGGTTATCAGGACTGGCAACAATCTAGTAAAGCTTTGACTGTAAACCAGTCTTTATGGGTATCTTTGTCATATTATAAAGATAACTATCCGTACAGTAAGTTCAAGTGAACAAACTGTCTACTGTGAAACAAGAAAGTGACAGGATCATTTGTTTGCAGAGCACATAGTCAACCAATCAATCCATAACTGAACCAAACACACTAAATTAGAGTTAGCACTGTGATGCAGAGTGTTTCTCTTCCTCAACAGCCAAACAGGAAGTACTGCTTACATCAGTAATAGTAATCCCACTGGTGTCATTGATCTGTACACACATGCACACACTCACCACGTGAGTATTGTGCAAGTTTCCCTTCATAACAAAAATATGAATTCTCTCCAGTTTGCTGCACTTTCTGTTAACACTTAAGACTTTGTTAAAAAAGATTAAACCTTCTTCAAAACCATAAAAGAAAGTTTATTTTTTCTATAATATGACCATGATCTATCCAACTGCACTTAAACCCTTGACCCAGTGTTGACCAACATTAAATAAACAAGACTGAAAAATGAGCTGCAAGCAAACCTCTGAACATGATGTAACCTGGCAAGATAAAAGTCACAGACACACATGTTCCTCTAGCAGCCAGCTGGGAACACACAGCAGATGCATAAAGTACACACACTCCAGTCTATTAGTGTAGCCCTCTCTCTCACAGGTGGAGAGCCTGTGACCACACAGCAGGGAGAAGGGGGGACACGGTGGGAGGCACTGAGGTGAAAATCAAACAAACCATCAGGGTTTCCACGGCAGCATCACACAGTAAACATGAGGGCTCAGAGCTTAGACAAATAGAGATATTTACTAAGTTAAGCCGCATCACTGAGCAGCAATTACCTTCAGCCAAGTTATATTTAACAGCTAACTCTTCTAGATTTTCCCAATCATTGTTTCGCCCAAGCTTTAAAACTGCATGCTTGGCCAGTGAATGGATAACCGAATTGCCAGGTCTGACGATTAGTGAGTGAAAGTTTACGTGCCAGAAAAACCTCCGGGTCTAAGTACTCGCGGTACTCAAAGTCACTGCAACAAAAATAAACTTTTTCATGCACATAGATCATTGGTAGTGAAAAATTAAAGAAGGCGTATTATTTCTTGGCTATGAAACAGCGTTTAAGCAGAGATTGCACTCATAAAAAGGTTTCCCCGGGTGAACTTCACCTTGATGGGAGTTTGGAAGGAAGATCAGCTGTTGGCTGTCTTGTCTTTCAGCACCACCCACAGCCTATTGGAGGACACTAATTCACACACACTGTACAACAATCACACTGTTTGGCCTTCAAGCCAACCAACCATTGTCCATCACTCAACTTAAAATCCCTCCTTAAATGTACACACAAACAAGTGCACGTAAGACTCAATCTCTTTACAGTTTGATGGCAGAGATGTGTTTTATTTTGACTGTGAAGGTTGACAGGAATGCATAGTATTCCTATAATTTCCCCATGCATTCCTCCCCCCTCCCTTCAGCGGTCACTTGTCTAAGCTTGTCCCAGCCAGCACAGCGTTGTTGACACTCTTTGTAATGAAAACACTTTGAACGTCCAGAAAGATTAGCCCATATCCCCATTTAGCAGCCTGAAAAACACCTCTGTGGCGCATGCATTGGTGTAATTACGGGTTAGAAAGGATAGGTGAGGAGGTGAGGGGTAATGGAATGTATTGAAGTTAGAGCAGGGTGAGGAGCAGTAAGCTAACCACAGGTATAACAAGTGGCTTGTAAAATGAATAATGGATGCTTAGGGGAAGATTCAACTTTAGAGTTTCACAAAAGCATGTTTAACATTAAGTCGAAACTTCTGAAAACGATACTCCATAAAAAATGTTTTGGGTTTCATAACATGATCTAATTGGTTCAAAGCTTGCACCATTCTTTATAATATTGAGAAAAAAATGGTTGAATCTAAATATGATTTGTCCCCATGTCTCCAGACTGAGTCCACCACACTTAACTGCCCCACCTGTAGCCACCAAGCCATGTGTCATACATACACCTGTCAAAAGTTCCTACCTCTGAGTTGTAGCCCATACTCTGCCATATTTTAACATAAGCCACAACAATCCAGAACCAGGAAGCAGCAAAAGCAACAAACAAAAAAGTAGATAGTCCAAGAGTATCAGCACAAAACAGAGTTTGACATTCCTCCTCTGCCTCTGTTGCTCCTTGACCAGCGAGGGAGGAATAGATCAGAGGAATGCTGCAGCAAAGAGAGAGGGGAGGGAAAGAGGTACCCTGCCAATAGAAGGAAAACAGATTGGGGGCAGAGCAGAACAGGACAGGGCAGGCCTAGTGTGGGGAGTCATAATGCATCGTGGGATAGGGGGATGAACACAGGTAAACACACTGTTCGTTACCATTCCTGCGTGCTATAGGGCAGAGTGCATCATGTGCCGTGACACGATGGCAAAAAGAGACAAAGAAGATTTCACCCAGAGATCACGCACAAACGCAGACACAACACAAGACTGTTGTGGGTGTGATGTGAGGAGGGGGAGAGGCTTTAACTTTCTGATCTGCATTTTCTGGAAATCTACCAGACTCCAAGTTTGGGAAACAACGGCCACCAGCCAACATCAGATCCAATCCCACATGAATCAGGATTACCCTTACATGGAGATGTTTCACCTTGTGCGCTGTTGCAGCAACACAAAACACAGAATGTGAGCTCAGACATGGGCTCACAAAACACTGCAGGGATTTGAAAAGCTGTCACAGTTAGAGAAACAAACCCAACAATGGAGAGATTCACCAACAAAAGTTGCCTTAGGTGAACAGTTCAATTATATGGAAAAGAGCCTTTTTGAAAAAATAGATATAAATAGAAAAGGATAAAGGATGGGATCAATTGATTGAAAAACTATCCAGTGTGAGAAAATGGGACCATAGTCTTATGACCAAAACAATAACCTGTATTTAACTTTGTGCATCTTAAGAGGAACCAATGTTTTAGTAAATATATCTAGAAATGAGAAACATCAAAAACATAACCCAATAGCTGTGGTCGACAAGCTGGATGCAGGTTATGTTGTTAAAAAGATCACCATATGAAACTACAAATATATGAAGATTGAGTGGTGAATACACACAATATAATAATTGTTTGTATAGCAACAAGAAGAATACAAATAATAAAACTGTCACTGAAGTTGCTAAATAAAAGTGCTGTCATATAAAAAATAAAAATCAGTGACAATCATCTGCTTCTATGTTCAGATTAGTTTCGGAGTTACCGTAGTAACCCAGAGCCATATTGGGACATTGGGTCAGACCTTTCGACTTCTGGAAAAAGAGAAATTAGCTCATCACTGTGAGGTTAGTGCAAACACAGCATAGTTTCCTGTAATGAATCATTGTGACACTTCTCCACAGATACACTACAGATGTGCTCTCGTGCACTCACCTAGATCAAGACTTTTTTCAGGCTTCCCTTTCCTCTTGAAAAAGTTACGCTTTCTCCACGACATCCACTTACTCAAATTCATTATGGAATGCAGGTATTTTTACAACAGAAAAAGAGAGAAAAAGAGCGAGAAAGAAAGAAAAACAAATCCGGAACAGGAAGTGTTGGTGGGTGGGTGAGACACAGAGAAAAGAGAAAGAGGAAGTAGAGGTGCGAGATCACTTATTGAGTACCCTGGGTTTGTTTATCTGGGGTGCTGGGCGGCGCTGTCAGATTTGACATCACACACACATGCTCACACACTCAACAGGAGGGGGAGAAAAGTGAGTGACAAGAGCAGGGACTTCTTCAGGGTGTCATTTAAAAGGTTAGTGACAGGTGACGTAGAGGTGAGTGGGCCATATGTATTGCTGCTAGTGACAGCTGAATCTCCCCTAGAAACACAAAGAACTGACCGGGACAACATTTCTCATTCTCCCAACTAGCAGGGAGCGACGGTAGATAAACATCATCTAAGGTGACCTAAACCCTTCAACACACCCTGGGCCACGGCAGCCACTTCCTTTGCGACCGTTTACATGAAAGTGAAACCTTTGACAATCAAACAAAAAAATGACTCCAAAAAAATGCAAGTCGCAAGGGGCAAGACTGAGGCTTTGCTGCAGACATTTAAAGCAAGTCTAAGAGCCAGCGTAGTGGAACAGGGCAAAGGCCTGAGTCCATTTGCTCATTGACATATTTAGTCCATGAGGGGCAACTGAACAAACAACTGTATTCCCACAGAGAGAAGAGAGTAGAGGGGGAAGGGGGAGGGAAACAGTTGAGAAAGTTAAGTTTCCTGTGGTTTTGTTTTCCCTTTATCCTTTTCTTTACTGAGAGGAAGTAAAGGAGGAATACCAACCCGGACCACTCGTGACCAACTTCCAGAGTCTGATTGTGTTAAATCTACTTCCCTCCCTGGAGACTTGCAGCAGCCGCTGGTGTGCTGGTCACAACTCAGAGGAGTGACTTTGGTGGGGTGAGGCTGGACTTGGCAGTGACTGAAGGAATCAGAGAGCAGAGGGGACTTTCCACAGCAGCATCAGTCATGAAGCCAGAGACAGGCGTCCTCTTCTGTCATCCCATCCTCACACAACACTCCAGAAGCATCCGTCAGAATGAAGCCATGCTAGTGTGCTTATGCACTGGCATTAACATATCTGTGCCTCACACCAATACACACAACATTTGTTAATGGTATTATGTCATATCAAAATCCCTGGTGTGACTACTGGTTAAAAAACCACAACTATGAAGTTATAGATTTTCATTTTGGCCCCAAGTGTGCAGCCCTACTTAATGATAAATGTCCCTATGATTATTATCTCAAAACACAGCAGTTTACAGGACCACAAAATGCAGGATATTACTGCTGCTTTAATGTGTTTTAGGATGATTTTTCCCATTAAAAGATCTTTCCAGAAGTGGTTCCCACTCACAAGAGTATATGCATACAGAGCATATGAGTCAGTGGTCCTACCAAAATTGTAGAGAAAGAAATGGAAAAAGCGGATCTCTCTCATTTCCACAGGCCTCCACCCTTGGAAAAAGTAGATTCCCATGTCTACATTTTTTTTTTTTTTTTAAATCTCCTTGTAGAGGTGCATTACAAGTACAGTAGCCTGTCTTTGACCGTCCCTTTTCTACAGTAGGTCTCTCCCAGTCTGTCCCGTCTATCTCTACCGACCACTCTATGCAACATTGGAAAAACACAAAAATAACAGTTTGTAAAAGATCAGAAATGTTCTAGGTAGAAAAAAGACACAACTGAAGAGTTTTTTGGTATCGGCACAACTTTAACACAGTATTAAAAAAAAGTTGCACTCATATGGTATTGCACCATACGCAGTAAAACAAGTGAGACAAACTTGTTAACTGCCTAAGGTAAAAAAAAACTAACTTTAGCACGATTGAAAAAAAGCATTGAGATGGAGGAATTCAATTCCTTCAAACTGTTTACTCAGAAGAGAAATACCGCTGTAGCTTTAAAGGGTTAATTTAAACTCTCTCTGGGCCTCAGCTCTTTTTTTTGTTTTGGTAAATCCTGTCATGCGAGGGGTCAGAAGGTAGATTGGGCAACGTGGCTTTATAGCCCTAATGAGCTGGGGGAAAGGGGGCAGAGTTGGGGATTTAAACTGGAAGGGCTTGCTTGGAAAAGGGAGATTCACAACAAGAGGAGACTGGTTCTGTGTTTAACAACCACAAGAACATCCAACACTGATCATTTTCTTGCCATTGTCAGCCTTCTCTAGAAGAGTTTTAAATGTCATCTGGCCTGGGCGGGGTGTCTAAATGCCACACACACACACACACACACACACACACACACACACACACACACACACACACACACACACACACACACACACACACACACACACACACACACACACACACACACACACACACACACACACACACACACACACACACACACACACACACACACACACACACACACACACACACACACACACACACACACACACACACACACACACACACACACACACACACACACACACACACACACACACACACACACAGCGTCCCACAGACAGCCACACCCAGGGGAGATGTTTTGGCCAGTGCTCATATTCCTACATTTCCAGCCAGGATTTTGTAGAGATTGTTTCCTCCCACTTCCCATGCAGCCAGATGCAGTGAACAGCAGAGAGACAAACACACTTGAGTCTATATATATTGCTGTGAAGACTCATCCAGCTGCATTCCCTGAGGACAGTGTGCATCCTCAAAGTAAAAGAAAAAGATCATGAGAACCCTCGCTGACCGTAGACCCATACAAGAAAGTGAAGCTCAAACACCAGAGGCAATGAAGAAAACAAATTCAGGACTTGACATCACAGAATGAAGGGGCGGCCGCAGTGAAAGCTCCTTTGTTTTGATCTGTGCATAACACTGCAATAACTGCTCGAACAAGCTTTCACTGTCATGGCTACATGGTAATTATCACTTCAGATAACTTTAATGTTTTATTCATTCTTGATGAGCATACAGTATGTTTCCAAACATGCACTCACACACCAGCTGGAACTTTTCAAAGTGGTCGGTCCACCCTGCTAGCAGCGGCCAGAGCTAGAATTAAGGATCCATGACGTGTATCTGAGCTAGTTTGGTGACAATTCTTCAGAGAATTGTCACCACACCCTCCACATGGTGACAATCACATTCTTGTTCTCTTGTAAGATACAACAATATGTCATTTAATAGTACAGCATGTCACACCCAAGTAAATGGCCCTCTGTATGAACCTGACGTGACACTTGGTTTAATACACAGAACCTAAATAATGGTCAATCAAACCAGTCGGGAAAGCTTTCAGTTCATACTTTGACCTTCTTTCAATGAAGAAATGCTATTCAGTTTGGATAAAACCGATGCAACCTATTGTGGTTTTAAACAAACTGTTGTGGCGTCACAGAAACCTCAACCAAGTCCATATCTAATAGCAGCTCATCACAGGATGCTGATTGGTCCGTAGCAGTGTGATTTGGACACAAAGGTGCCGCTTGAAGCCTGACAATATGGATTTTTTAATCATCTTGTGTTCCCGCATTTTTTGTTATTTGCAAGAATCCAGCTAATCTGTGTTTAGCTTAACAGGAAAAATCCAGAAGGTAAAAAGTAAAAGATTCAACAAAGAAAACCCAAGTTCAAAGCTGTATGAACCCATGCCACTAAATCTAAAGTATGCATTTGGGGACTGATGCCGCTTGTCTTACATTATCAAATGCACAGAGAATAACAGGAGAGAGTAATGATCGATGGGAAGAAAGCGTATAAAAAACAATAGAGGATAAAAAGACAGAGAAGACAAAAGACCACTCAGGTAATCAGAGATGTATTGGTCTGCACACTGGATTGGGTAGGGGGAGGGGAAGGGCTAGCAGGATAGGTAGATAAGGCTTCAGGGTGTTAAGGGTAAGCCAACCAGGACTTCGTAAAAGTAACTACTCCTTAACATCTGTTTGAGCCCTTTGAGAACTGTTGTGCCATGAGGCGAACAACACACATCTAGTTCTCAACAGAGTTCAGCCTTGTAGGTCAACTTCAGGGCAGCAAGTAATGATATCTTTCATTCCAGGTTGTCTACCCATCGGTTCCAAGTGATAACTTCTAATTGCTTGTTTAAAGATGAACTGAAAATGAAAAAGAAAGTTATTTTTATTTGATAAATGTCTCAAACTGTTATAATCAAATAGTTTTCTGTCTATCGACTAATTTCTTCAACACTGGACAGTCCTGAAAATCTTTAAAAGTGACTTTACGGTATTTCCAGTGGCACACAAAATACTGAAATGCAACACCAACCTGGTATTGTAGCAATGAAGGCTGTACTTAAAACATTTGACCAAGACAATAAATCTTACATGACAGGTACATTTTGGTTGTATGTTTCAATGCTTAAACCCGTCCATCACACAATAAAGTTACTACCAAAGGAGAGTCATTTATTCCAGCGTCACACGGTTCTACCCTGCACATTTGTCTCGCTATCGCCACTTCATTGCAGCTTGCGTAAAATCCTGACGTGCTGGAAAACATGAGCCACCCCTCAAGAGGCATGAGTGTGCATGCATACGTGTGTGAACGGGAAGGACTGTCTGTCCTCCATCATAAGAGGCAGAGAGACAACACACAGCACTGTCGCCTCAGCACTCACCGGAGTGGTGATCTCACTGAAGTTTACATATGGGCCAAACAGCAGCTGAAATAACTCAAACAAACCTTCTATTAACCAAGTGTGTTAACTCTTTCTGGAGGATCATGACGACCGGTGTTGACAATCAGTAATGATGACAAAAAAGAGGAATGTAAATTCTTCAGCCATTCAAACATGGCAGCCGGTGGGGATCACATGAACAAGAGCGCTAATGCTCTCCTCACAAGGCTCGTCTCAGCTGTGAAAACAACCTTCCACCTGCCCACCACACACACATACACACACACACAAACACAAACACACCTGCTTGTCAGTCACCTCTCAAAGCACTATTTCAGCTCCATGTAGGCTACAGCCCTCTCTCTTTCTCACCCTCCATCTCCCCGTCTCCATTTCTGACCCAACAGCAGACAGACCTGGGTTTGTGAAGCTGTCACAGGATCAATTTTAACAAGCAGCCTCTATAGTCAGGGTGGAGCAATGCATATTCCACATGTGCTGGGAGAATTATGAATTGTCTTATTGTAGAGTGTGCAGCCCTGGTTTGACCTGGTTTTGTTCACATACTCTTCCAATTATGAAGTAGAACACCTCATTTCAGACATATCTCTGTCGGCTGCACACACACCAGAAAAGTCTGTTTAAAGTGAGGGTGAGAACCGATTGGGCAAAAGCTTACACAACAGCGTGCACGGCAATTTTTGGCGGGTTGATTTAGTGTACAGCTAAGCTACGTGCTTAATTTCTCCCTCTTTGCCATAAGAGAAAACATTTCCTTTGGGGTTGCTAGGGAAACCTGGATCTTTGTAATAAAAGCATTGCGGTCTGGTCGTGAGCATTGTAAATTACAAACTGCATCGGCACGGAGGAATTCAGGGGCTGGACGGGTGTGGAAAGCTGGCATATGGATAGGACTGAATACATTTACCCACTTTTCTTATTATTACTTTTTCTATTTCGCAGTTACAGTAGAGAGAGTGAAACAGCAAGGACAGAGAGTTGGCAGGGGGACTATGAAGGGAAGTCCCACAGATCTGACTGAAGCACATGCCACCGCTCTATGATGCCAACATAATATGATGAATTCAGGCTACAAATTACAGTTAAAAAAAAGCCAAAATAATAACAGACCCATGACTGTCTGCCTTAAGTTGATGGGAAAAACATTCAGTTAACATAGTTTGTTCACTAATACAATAGTTGACTGATTAGAAAGGTGGAATGCAATGTAAAACTACCTGCTATCGGAGCCAGATTCACTGAACGACAATCATTCAAACCCACTACGACCCACGCTGGATCGAACAGTCGGGGAGAACAACTCCCCCGTGGTACATAACATAATCAATTTTTTGTTTCTTGGATGAAGTTAAAAAAGAGCCTTTTTAGAAACATCGCTCAAAACGGATACTTTCAATTTTACATTAAGCCATTATGTTTTAAAAATCCTCTATTAACTTCTTAAATGGTCACTTTCATGTTTATCAACCTTGTCAGCCTAATAAACAAGTACTTATATATGAATTTGATAAAAACAGAGTCTGAAATAAAGCTTTGTGAGCGTCAGATTTAAGTCCTGTATGAAAAGAAGACAGGATGATTATGACACGGTTTCATCTTTTTTTCATGCATCCCTTTTATAAGTCACAGATCAACATTGTGTTGATCCTCACACCAACACAATGCTATGCAAAATGATAACACAAGAACCAAGTCACTTGAAGTCCCTTCCTCATCCATAGCCAGCAAGAAATTCCATCTTTCATCATAGATGGTCTCACAATATCAGGTGATATTTTGCTGATGTTTACAGTTTTCTCATCCAGAGCACTCCTCCTGCCAGAGCAACAACTTGTCAGTGTGTCTGTTCCTCTCTCGGAGGGTGGCGTCTACAAAAGATGAACCTATGGACTGAACCACAGAGAAAGGGATCACAGGGTGCGGCTCTTTAAACCCATCCCTGCATTCTTGTCTTCCCTTTTCTCCGCTGCCATTGGTCACCTTGACTGTTACTTTCTCTTTTTTCCTTGCAAACGTGTTACAATCAACCATCTCCTGTTTTCTTCGAGCCTTTGTTGCTTTAATTTGCTTCTGTCCCGTTTCCCTTGCCTCCATGGGAACAGAGGTTAACCATGCACAACAGGATTTTTGGCTGTGTCAGTGTTTCCTTTCAGTGACTGCTCTTATGCACGTACAACCAAACCTTTTTAATATGACACAACCGGATAATCTGATTATTTATCAGACATCATTTGGTTCATGCGAGCACACTGTAGGAGAGGTGTGTCCTGTATAGAGCAGCAAACATTAAACAGAGCCTTGAGGTAATAAATCTCTAAAACATACCAGATCTCCACTTGATGATGTCGTTGAACTCTTCGTTGGCTCCGCCCTCTGCAGTGTCCCTGTGTGATGCCATGTCAGCCAATAAATGTAACACTTGATATAATTCCAGCCCTTGTTCTGCACCTGTAAGAAACAATAAAACATAAGATCCTTTCTGCTTTAATGTGACTTTAATCTGTGGTAATAGCTCTAGAGAGTGGACGTGTCATATGCCAATGAGCAAACCAGTCAAACATGGTCACATAGCACGCAGGAATGATCTGACACTTCTTAAGGAACACCGTAGGTCATTAAAACACTAACAGGTGCTTGAGACTTCACCTCCATATCCGCTGAACAATGCTGGCGAGGAAACACACTCTCAAGGCTTTAGGCTGACAATCTGGTGGTTGATTTATGTCTCTAACAACTCCTAGTAGTGTAATTGATGCTGTAATAATGCACAATCATAGTGTAGACTTTGTAAAGACTCAGGAACCAACTAACCAATACACTTAGAGATGTGAAAATCCTTTGGTCAGACACCATTTGTTTTGCTGTGCTCATGTTGCTTTGGTTGGTCGCCACTAACCATCATCCACAGCTAACACTTGTCAAATCTAAAGCTTTCTTCTAATGTTGAACTTCAAGTTGAATTATAAAGTATTTCCACTAAATATGTAGTAAGATTTGATTTAAAACATAGTCAAACTATACTGTAATGATTTGCATTTGGTCATTATCTAATTTGTTAAGTTAGGGCCATGATAATGATCATTATGTAGGTAGCTAGAGCATCCTGCAAGACTGCAGACAGTTGGTAAGGTTTATCATCATGCAACCAGTGATGCGTTTCATTGGTTTATTTAAGTGTGTTTAGGTTAGTTAGTTAGTTAGTTAGTTAGTTAGTTAGTTAGTTAGTTAGTTAGTTAGTTAGTTAGTTAGTTAGTTCAACCTTTTTCCAGGAAAGGGAACCCTTGACTGCTTCTTGAAAGTGGTGAATCTCAAGTTATGGGCTCAAGTGATAAGTGTTTCCTTTAGGGGATTCATGAAATATGTGAATGACTTGTCATGTGCAAATATTTTCGAATGTTCCTGTGTTTTCTATCAGTTTCATAATGACCACTATGGTGGGTGCCTAACTTTCAGAAGCTGCAAATGAAACACCATCTGTAATAATCTCCTAATGTTAAAATGTGACTCAAATTAATAGGTCAGCTGTTAATGCACTTATTTTTCTGCATCTTGTTGCAGATTTAGAAATCTGCTTAGGTGTAATGCTTGTGGTCTGTTTTAATTCAGGCTGTTATCCTTTCATTAAAAACTCAACCATGTCCACTCCTAAAATAGTTTGCTTTTACCATGAAAGGAGTGCATGTTCCTGTTTTATCAGGCAGTACTTGGTGAGTTACAGTTCTTGAGGGATGATGCAAGACCCAAAAATAACAACTGTAAGCTCAAGGAAGGGACACACACATTTGTGTAGCTGGTGTCTTTACAATTTCGGTTCCTCTCACTGGGAGAGGAGTAGTTTTGACATCAGTGGCAAACAACTGAAAGGATACAACAGAGAGTTTACATTTGAAGCTGTGAACCTCAAGGGTAGTTCAGTACTTTCTAGATTGATTTCAACAAGAGCAGTGTCAATGGCTTGGCTTAATAACAATACATTTTAAGTAACTTTGTGTATTGTGTTAACCTGACGTGATAAACACCTTCCCGACAAGACTTAACACCATGATACTGCTAAAAGAAAATACAAAAAGGAACTTGCAAATCTATTATGGCCTTGCTGTAGTTAATTTTTATCTCCAAGGTATGACTGGTATTTAGAGCTTAACTTTTCAAACTGGTTGCAATGTACACTAACAGCTAGCTACGCGTAAAGTAGGTAAGAAAGTTATTGTTTGACGTCTTTTTTTAACGTTTTAACTTTTTACAGTTTCACCGTCTGACTTCAAACTGCAAAATAACCAAGATAATGCGTTTATTAATGTTACATGTTAACAAACATCATGGATACAAATCTCACTCACCTCTGCTGTCACCAAGGAGTCAGGAGACGTGCTCCCTCACAACAAGTCCCAAACGTGTAGAGTATGGACCTTTATATATACAGTCTATGGTATGGACACACAAACAATGTAAAGTGTAGTGGAAAAGTACATTCGAAAACGCATATCCAATTCATTTAAGGCATTTTCAACTCAGAGAGGCACTCTTCTTAACTACCAAGCTAACTAAAATGAACCGTCCTCGAGCGCACCCAGTCTCCACAATGTGTTTAAAAAAAAGCTTTCAGAGACGCCTGTTTGCACCGCAGCAAACTACCGTAGTGTTTAAAGCACACGGCAGGCTGACTCTTGGAAACGGAGAGATGGTTATTACGTTTCACGGGTGAACGCCGCGGTACGGTGGACTCAGGTCCCACAACTTTATTCCTGTTGCTTACTTGACTCTTTCTCCCTGCCGCTAACACCAACGTCAAGCTCCAGAGTTAGCTACACATACCGGAAATGCTGCAACAGGTCCTTCAAAGTAAAAGAGACTGAACATACCAGCATTTAATCTTGTTTCTGATCTTCTACAAACATTTTTTTTTATTTAAAGTAGATACTTGCTGAAAGAATAGACCACTTTTTTTTAAATATTCCGTATGTAATTTACATTCATCCATTTTAGAACTCCCGCTTATCCGTGGTAGGGTCGCGGGGGTAGCAGTTCCAGCAGAGAGCCCCAAACTTTCTTTTCCCTGGCCACATCAACCAGCTCTGACTGGGGGATCCCAAGGCGCTCCCAGGCCAGCGAAGAGATATAATCCCTCCACCTGGTTTTAGGTCTACCCCTTGGTCTCTTCCCAGCTGGACGTGCCTGGAACACCTCCCTAGGGAGGCGCCCAGGTGGTATCCTAACTAGGTGCCCGAACCACCTCAACTGGCTCCTTTCGATATATAATTTCATACATATATATTATTTAGATCTGTTTTATGGTAAAATATAAATCAGAAAATGTAGACACTATTGACTATGTGAATATTCTAGGTAAATATGTTTATAATAAATAGGTAGTTAAACGTGTATCGCTTCCATTTCAGTCTTAAGTGTATTTTACCTTCTAATTTATTGTGTCTGCTTACCTGGATGTTTCTCGCATTTGTAATTGTGATTTTCCATCAGTTACACAACTGTTGATGAAATGGTGTCCTTCGTCTCTGTATAGTAATTTAATTTTCCTCGTTTTAAATAAACTACTGTGGCTTCCAGCTAAAGATGTCCTGCTACCCCTTACATTACATGTACAACATTTCCTAAATATATATGACATGAATTATGAATTAAAGATCAGTAATATAATGAAATTACTTGATCTCTCAATTTGACATTAGAAAGCTAAATGTTTCGTTTCTCACTTTTATTTTGAAGTTTTTAACTGGAACCTCTTTGTTCACTCCGGGAAATTGACGGTGGTCTTGAGGTTTTCCCTCGGGCTCTAAAAGTTTTTCCTGACGCGGAGATGGAAACATGGCGCGGTGGGCGTCACGTGACGTAACACCAGCGAAACCAGTGATTCCCACTGGGAGACACAACACTTTACAAGAAACTTTAACTGTGGAATAAAAACTGGAATGTTTAGTAGGCCAAGGGGCGAGGCTTTCCACAACTATTTAAACAAGGCATTTACCCAATATATTTCTTACATTTATGTGTAATGTGACAGAGATTACTTTAATCAAAAGAATGATGACTATATGCAGTGATCGAAAAAAGGTATACAGAAATAAAAATAGCAATTTCACAGTGAAAAAACGATGATGAAAATCCTTTTATTCAAAATCCTACTGATTTACATTTACTAAATACATACAAGTTTTTTGTATTTCACTGAAATACAAAAAACTTAAAAATGTATTTTGTCAGTATAATTACATGATATTTGATTAGTAATAATAATAATATCAGAATCAGATTTATATTACTGATATGATAACATATACACAGCTTCATTCAAATGCTGTTACATGGCTGAGTTCATTTGAACTACTTTTTACACTATTGGTTAGTTTAATCTATAATTGATCATGTGTTATGTAAATGATTAATCTGAAAAGCAACTAAATGGTATACTCAGATTAATTCTAAAGTACAATGTTTCCTTCCTCAATGTGGTGAACTATAAAATAAGGTGGCAAGAAATTGAAATACTAGAATGATTTCATGCAAACATCAAACAGTTCACTAAATAATACAAATCTTTATTCAGATTGCATCTTCCACTTGAAGTGCATATTAAAACCAAAAAGAGCAGACCATTTAACACTTAACATGTACAAATAAAAGTACAATAAAAACAATCCAGTAACAATCCCAACCATAAGAACAACAAAAGCCTTTAACATTACCACACATTACCTCATCTATTATCGTTTCATTTTATTATACTGCATGATGTGTTTCCAGTACCTGAGGAAAATGACATTTGGAAAGCGTCCCTGAGGCTTTGTGGATGCAGAGATGTTGATCGTACATCTTAAGCGCTCATCCTTCCTCCTCCCTATTCTCAGTTATCAGGGATCTGTTGTTGATGCTTTCTCACATCCCCAAAGAAGAAGCTCAAGTTCATTCACTAGTGCTCACTTAGGGCCTCAAACACCTATCAAGTGACAGCCCTTTTTGTAGGTGGTGAGTATGAGTGAGACAGGGGACAGGTGGGAATACTCACTTATGGTTAACTGAAACAATATGTTAACTGATAAGTACAAAAAACATCTATTAGTATCAAAACTCCAGTGTAGGCAAATGCCGTATGCACATGTTATATTGAATGTGTCACATAACTGCTACATATAGCCTACATAATATAACATGTATTGTGCTTGTTTACACTGCAGCACAAAATACCTATATAAATGAATTTCAAGGAAGCTTCAAAACGCTAATTTCAGTCCTATCTTCTTGCATCCATGTGACTAGTGTGACAAACTTCTGAATAAGACTTTGAAAGAGTTACAGATGTGTGTTGAGAAGCGTTTCCTGTGGCAGTTGAAGATGACTAGGTATCCATGAGTCCAAGGCATCGCCCTTACTGTGAAATTATAGGGTGAAAATGTGCAGGCCTTCAATGAGCCAGAGATGGACAAAAGCCGAACGACTGAAATAAAGGATTAGACTGCCCTCTTCTGTCGAAAAGATGAAAATGCTACTTAAAGACAGACATTAATGTGGACGGATAAACGAGAAAATACATACATTTATGCGGAAACCACCGCTGCCGCCAGATCGGCTGTGCAATCTCTAAAATGTTGAGAATATTGGCCAATTAGCGTGCGAGCTCGAACATTCGTTGTCCAATTATGTTCCTGGCTCCAACATTGTTATAACATTTGACCAATCACGGCGAATAAATGTTTAAGAATAGAAGGCAATGTTGCTGCTAGTTTTGTTTTGCTGACTTTTTTCCGGCAAACGACGGACGATATCAAAGTTTACAAGTCGTTATGAACATGGTGAGTCTTGATACAGTGTTGTATGATACAACTGTAAGTGTATAACTCATGTAAACTGTTGTGTAGTGTTGTCATTTAGATTAATTCAGCTAATAACGTTACAAACTCTCTGTTATCTGACACCCGTGCATCGTGTAAACAAGGGAAGCTAAGTTTACGAATGGTTATTAACGTGGTTAGTCTTACTGTTGTATATATATATAACCATTGTATAACTCATTTTAACTGTTGTGTCGTGGTTTTACAGGCTGCACACCCTCAGACAGCTTCAGTGCCTGGCAAGTAATTATATATTTCATTTCATACTGTGTAGTAGAGCATCAGCAGTGTATTTACCTGTGTTAAGGTTATTTATGATCTTTATTAAAACATGTTTACAAAGGCTGCTGACTCCGGGACTGTGTGAGTCTCCAAACGCTGTTTTGAAGGACTGGAGGGAAGTTAAATTTCATTATTTGATCACAGTAGATATTTAATCATTACTTACACAAGTCTTACAGAGGACATTTATTTTCCATTGTTTTCACATTAATCCAGTTACCAATACACTTTTAAGCCAGTGTATTTACTTCTCGTATCTGCTAAAATAACTCAAATGTCAGTTAATGACTTCGACATATGTATAAGCTGCTTACTTTGCTGTATTCTATTATGAATGCTCTTTTTCGGAGACACTGTTTTTGTTATTAGGTCATTGGCAGAAACAACAACAAAAAATCTACCAGGAGTGGGGTTCGAACCCACGCGGACATATGTCCATTGGATCTTAAGTCCAACGCCTTAACCACTCGGCCATCCTGGTGTCTACACCGCGTTCTGACACTTTTCTACTTGAAAAACACCAGGAAGAAGAGGAACAGACATTGTATGATTGTTGTATTTCATCCTCAGAATCGACGCGCTAGCAATGAACACCATTATAACAATACTCACATATGAACAATGCGTCACTCACGAGCATAGGTCACGAGTAGCTTTATGGGGATAGCCATAGTTGCTAGCCATTATGCTAGCGCAGTGTTAGCAGCTAGCTGTTGTGCTAACTTTAGTAATGGCATAGGCCTCCTGGAGTAAACGTGTTCATGTCATACGTTGAAACACTGATGTATACAAATAATTCGAATGCAGCCTTACAAGCAAAGCATTATTTTTGCCGTTTGTGTTCCCAGTAAGAGACTAACTTTAGAAAAGGTTTCAAGTCACCAACTTAAGATAATACAACGTAAATCGTAATAATACTCACTATAGGCCTACTCAGACTCCGCCTCCTCTCCGCTGCAATTTAAGATACAAATATTATACTTTTTACTTAACTACACTTATCTGACAACTGTAATAACTATATTCTTTGCATTTTACGACTGAATCCAATAAGTACAATTATGTCGAAGTGAAATAAACAACCAAACAGTGATAGCCTTTCAACTGTTGTGCTTCACTTTTGATTTAGAAACGTCTTTCACTTAGGGAACCAATGTTGTTTTCAATACCTTCATGCTCATTAGTGAAAATTATGGAAACATATTTTAACAGAAGATCTTTTTTTCAGTAGCTTCCATGTGACCAATACTAGATATTATGACTTCACTGGACAAATAAGACACAACTCTTTAACTGGGTTCTACCAGAGCCCTAGAGATACTAAATATATATATATATATATATATATATATATATATATATATATAACTTAGTATCTCTAGGGCTCTGAGTTCTACTAAAACAATTAAGCATGCTTTTACAACATCCAACTTTGGAACCTTTATTATCTAAGCTGATAGCCATAACTATTATGTTTCATGTTGTAATCAAATTAATCTGGGCCTATTATTGAACATAGTACAGAGCACCAAGAAGAAATGCAAACAAGAGCCCAGTGGCGTTTTGCCCCAAGCAAATAAAATTGGACAATGTAAGATTTGCAGGTTATTCCACTAAGAAAAAGGCAAGTACATGAGTGGACTGATTCACCCCTAAACACACAAATGTGTCTGCATCATTTGCCTTCTTTTAGGAGCTTACAGTTTGACATAATGTAATTAAAAACTATCACTACAATTTTAAAATCAGAAAATAGATTCAGTTATGTCATGGGCTCATGCGACAGTTCCTTGAGGTGAGGAAGTAGTGTTTACATTGGAATAAGGGACCACAAATAACTGTATTAATGTTATATGTGTTAACCTAAAATAAATAAGTAATGTAGGTGTTTTTCCTAAGTTATGTACTTCCGGTCCGCCGGCGTGTGATGCTCATGGTTAGCATTCAGTTCATCACGTGCGATGTTAATATCAGAGAGACTCCAGAAAGCTGATGTAACTTTTCTTTGTTGTTGCTAAAAACACACGAGGCCAAAATGTGACTGTATTTATAAGCAGTAAACCTCACTACCTTCCCATGGGTTAAAAAATAGGTCGAGCTGAATACTTTTACTGTTGCATTTTTGCAACATCACCACTGCTTGTTTGCATAGTTTTTCATGGAAGTTGTATCGTACTTGATGGTGACAAAATATGTATTTTACTACTACATGATATCGTACTTAACAGTACATTCATTGATACGACTAGGGCGATGTTGACGTTTTGACAACATGTAAGTCAGTGGGTTAACTGTTCACCATAACACACACCGTATCACGTGTAGTAAGGCGGCCAACGGATGCAACTTCCACCTAAGGGTTTTTTGATTCTATTATTTGACATATATTTCAATGTTTCCTTTGTTTTGTTCTTAGTAGATGTTGTATTCTTTCAACAGTAGCTAATATAGCCAAGCCACACTCTTTCCAATGTTTTTTATTTGAGTTACTGTTTATATTTGTATCTTATATCAAACTATTTTTGTCCACTTGAACTCAGTGTTGTTGGTAAATTCAAAACTTTGGATCCAGGCAAGTTTAAAAGAGTTTCACTAGGAGGATAATTATTTCATTTGAATAGGGTAAGTGAGAGCATATGAGGAATAATTTAGTGTTTCATCATTCCTACCAGCTCTCCAACAAGCAGAGAAGTTAGAAACGGTATACACTTTTTTGTTTAGGATACCTTTCCCCAAATGTTAAACAGAAAGTATATTTGACCTAATGTTTGTGATTTAATTCATCTTACAATCCTATGTGTAGCCTTAATGGATTAATGCAGATTCATTGCTAACAAGTTAATTTTCAAATAAAAGTCACATCTTTTCTGAAATACAAAATGTCAACAGGTAGACTAATGGATAATTTGGGAGAGCCACATGGTTTTATTTTCTCTTTGTTTTACAAGTGCCATTTCTGGTGTTTACAATCTGCATGTGAACTCACATTTGTGCATACCTGGTTTTCCCCATGCTGTCTCTCATGACCAACCACGTCAAATGATCATTCGTGCCAAACTTGCGTTTTTGTCAGCAATATGATATTTTATATCTAGATCTGGGCTAGGTTTAATTCATTTAAATGTGCGTAGTCTGTTACCTAAATTAGATTTTGTCCGTATTTGGGCGAGTTCGACTGATGCTGATGTCATTGTCTTATCAGAAATGTGGCTATATAAATCCATTTTGGCCTCTGACATTTACATAAATGGTTACAGTGTATATCGTACTGACCGGCCTAAAAAAGGTGGTGGCGTTGCCATTTATGTGAAAAATAAGTTTTGTGTAACTAATATGGTTTCCAAATCTGTTAGTAAACAGCTAGCATTTTTAGCCGTGAATATTGAGGTAACAAAGGGTCAACAGGTCATGGTGGTGGGCTGCTACAGGGCCCCCTCGGCTGTCAAGGACTCTTTATCGTCATTGGCAAAACTGTTATCACAACTTTCCTAAAAGGAAATAGTGCTGCTTGGTGATTTTAATTGGGACTGGTTAACTTCTGTGTCAGAGGATTTAAAAAACCTGTGTACCTCTTTGAATTTTACCCAGATTATAGACAGTCCTACTCGCCCAAATATTAAGTCCCCAATCACATGAATCTCCCGCCCCTGACACACAAGCAGCGGTTTGATTGGCTAGAGCTTGTACTGGCATATGATTCGATTGGCTGACGCCTCACCGAAGCGTCAAAAGTTGAACATTGCTCAACTTTTTCAGCGAGCCACGCCAGCTACGCTCCACATCACTTCCCACGATGCATTTCGGCTAAAAGTGACGTCACCGCATTCAAAGTGAATGGGGAAGCGTCAACGCACGCCGCTGTGTGGACGGGCCGTAAGGCTATAGAAATCAGGCTCAGAGGTAGAATGGCTACGTTTTAGGCAGCTAAGAAATAGCTCTCTCTGGTCCAGATGACTGTCCTTCCTCTGTTCGACTACGGTGATACCATCTACCGCTCGGCGTGTAAAGGAGCTCTCGATCATTTAGACGTTCTGTATCACTCCGCCATCCGCTTCGCCACCAATGCCCCCTACAGGACACACCACTGTGACCTGTACTCTCTGGCTAACTGGCCCTCTCTTGAGACCAGATGCAACATCCACTGGCTGATGTTTGTTTACAAAACACTCCTAGGCCTCACTCCCTTCTACCTCACACAATCACTGCAACTCCGCACACCCCCAACGCACAACACCCGGTCAGCTACAAGCATCCTGCTAAAGATCCCTAAAGCCCATACATCCTTTGGCCGCTCCGCCTTTCAGTTTGCAGCGGCAGATAGCTGGAATACCATTCAAAAAACATTACAAATTAAAACCTTTGTCTCCCCCCGCACCTTCAATGTCACTATTATTGACACCCTGGTACACACATGTAGCTGCTTTGCCTGATGCTGATTTTAATGACTGATTGAACCACAGCAATATTGTTTTAGAGTTTTTATATGTTCAACTGCTATGCCTGTCATCTTTGCTCTATGTGTTTGTGTTGTCTCCTGGGTTCTGTAGTGCGTCTTTTTATTTCCTCCCAAACCCCATCCCCTCAGGAAGCCTTTGCCTCCTGTCAGGTCATCATTGTAAATAAGAATGTGTTCTTAATTGATTTTCCTGGATAAATAAAGGTTCTACTACTTCACATCTCAAATAAAAAGTGCTAAATCAAAGTACTATTTGTCAGTTACCACAGAAAACCTGAATAATCCTAGGAAATTTTGGAAAGCCATAAAATCGATTTCCACTGGTGATATCCCAAATGAGCTACCTCCGTGCCTCACCACTGGCATTATATCAGACTGGGCTACTATGCTAAATTGCTTTAATAAGCATGTTGTGTCTTGTGGCTCTCTGTTTGATTCTGTCACTGACTGTACTTCTGCTTCTGTGAATGCTCCAATCCTTGACTCTGAACAATGTGGTCTGGAAAACCCTTTCAGTTTTACTCCTTTAACTATTGGTATTGTTCATGAAGCATTATCCAAGTTAGATCCTAGGAAACCGGCTGGCCCGGACAACTTAGAACCTTTCTTTTTAAAGATAGCTGCAGATTTTATTGCTCCACCTCTTACTTCTCTTTTTAACCTCTCCCTCATCACAAATACAATTCCAAAAGTATGGAAGTCTGCTTATGTCTTGCCTTTACTGAAAGGAGGGGAGGCAACTATTTTAAATAACTATAGGCCAATCTCTACATTTTCAGTTCTGGCTAAGGTGCTCGAAAGGAGTTTTTATGTATAAATGATATCCTGTCTAAACATCAGTCAGGATTCAGAAAGAAACACAGCACCATCACTGCGACAATGAAAGTGGTAAATGACATTACTAGCATTTTAGATAATAAGCAGAGTTGTGCAGCTCTGTTTATTGACCTTTCCAAAGCGTTTGACACCGTTGATCATCGCATTTTAAAGCAGAGGCTGGTCAGTATTGGCATATCCAGCCATGCAGTGGGGTGGTTTGTGAACTACCTCTCTGAAAGGTCCCAATGTGTTCACTTTGATGGGCTGTCTTCTGAGTGGTTAAACATTTCTAATGGTGTACCACAAGGTTCTGTTTTAGGACCACTTTTATTCTCCATATATATTAACAGAGTAGGTGAAAATGTGGATGAAGCTACTTTACATTTTTATGCGAATGATACTGTGATGTATTGTGCAGGTCCCTCCATTAAAGAGGCTGTTGTTAAATTACAGGCTGTTTTTAACACTATTCAGACTCAGCTCTCTGAATTAAAGCTTCTTTTAAATGTGGATAAAAACAAGGTAATGCTCTTTTCAAAAGCAAAAAAGACACCAGAGCCTGTTTTAGATATTGTAACTACGCAAGGAACAACACTTGAAGTTGATGCCTGTTACAAATACCTTGGTATCTGGCTTGATGATTGTCTCTCTTTTAAACTTCATGTCAATAACCTGCTTAAAAAACTGAGGGTTAGGCTAGGGTTCTTTTTCAGAAACAAGTCCTGTTTCTCGCTTGAGGCCAGGAAAAGGCTAGTCACTGTGACCTTTTTACCTGTGCTGTACTATGGTGATATGTTGTATATGAATGCATCTGCCAATTACCTGAGCAAATTGGATGCTGCGTATCACAGTGCTCTGAGATTTGTCACAAATTGTAAAGCGCTTACACATCACTGTACACTGTATACCAAGGCAGGTTTACCATCACTCTCTGTACGGAGGCTCAGTCACTGGTACACTTTTATTTATAAAGCTATGTTGGGCAAACTCCCGTATTACATCTGTTCTCTGGTAAAGCAGAAAGTTGCGGGCAGCTATTGTCTGAGATCGCAGGATGTGGTCTTGTTAGATGTGCCAAGAGTGAGGACTGTCTTAGGTAAGACGGCTTTTATGTGCGCAGCTCCACTTGCTTTGAACAGCCTACAGTCCAAATTGAAATTGAGCAATTTTATTTCTCTGAATGTTTTTAAGGCACGTCTGCACGAGATGCTTTCTGACACTATGGGTGTTTGTAAGTGTTGGTGAATATGTAAATATGATGTCCTCTATTGTTTGTTTTTATGTTGTTTTTATGTTTCATGTGGAACTAAATTGATGCAGGTCTCCCTTGTAAAAGAGATCCATGATCTCAAGGGACCTATCTGTCTAAATAAAGGTTTGAAATGAAATGAAATGAAAACATCTCTCATCCTTTTTAGTATTTCAACTTTTCTCATACGTCTTTATTTAATGTCTGTTTCAGACACATTTTATCACTCTCCATCCTTAATACCACGAGCTCTCATGAACCCAATTCTTCAACATCAAAACAATTGTAATTTTTATCCCCATAACCAACTTACTGTTGATCTTCTTCCAAGGACAACAAACTTTTTATTTACTATAACATTATTTATTTTGCGTCCGTAAGCTTAAACATTTCAATTCAAATAACATCCTTTTAAAATGTACAAACATTCTTTTTCAACTGTCCATAACCTTTTACACAGGTAAATGTTTATTCAACTTTTAAATAATTAATATAATGACATAAAGTAAAAATAAGCCCTAAAGAGTTTGGTTGTGTCCCCAACAAGGTAGACAGGGACAACATTGCTGAAAAGGATTCTTCTTCTTGTACTTTAGGGCCGTCTTCATGTTAACGTTGATTTTGTTAACGTATTCCTGAGTGCAACACACATTTGCCTCAATGTTATTAACCATGGATCCCTGCTCCTCCACCAGCATTGCCATTTGCAGGAACAGTGAATGGACCTCCTTCAGCCGGACCTCCAGCTCCACCAGCTCCTTGTGTCGGCCTTTGATGTCAGACATCGCCGAGCGGGACGAGCGTGCACTTTGGATCTCCAGGCTCTGGGACAGCTCAGCCCATCCCTCACCACATTTGTCCACCATCAAATCCAGCTGGTCATCAGTGATTTCAGTCCCCATTATAGAGGCCTGCCTCTGAATCCTCCCCCGACATGTGTACCTCTGCATCTCTTCCGCCTTATTGTAATCACTCATGGCATCATGGAAGGCACGGGTCAGTGTGTCATACTGAGCTCGGGAAATGCGGCTCACAGCAGCATTTGGACCCTTTTTCTCCTCCAGCCGTCTGCTCTTCTTATCTAGAGCCTGAAGGCAGATATACAGGCCCTCCCCACGTTGCTGGATCCCCCTAGCGATGGAGTCAGAGTCCTTTTTGAGCAAGGTGAGATGCCGCACAGTGGTGCCAAAGCGTTCATTGTGGGTGCTCAGACGCTGTATCTCCGATTGGAGCAGGGAGATCTCCTTTCTTATTGAGTGGGCCTCCCCCAGGATGTTGTCAATGTCAGAGGAGTTCTCAAACACCACTGCCTCTTGAGACAGAGTCACCTTGTCTACATCGTACTCAGGTTCGTAGCAGTCTGACTCGTCGTCCTCCTGCCCCTCACTGATGGTCTGCAGCCTCTCCAGCATGTCCAACATCCTGCCTGAGAGACCCATGTAAAAAAATATGTTGATAATTTCAAGTCTACATTATATTAAAGAAAGGCTTTTATCTGAAGTGTCTATCAAGAGTCTCGCTTTGGTTCTTGTGTACTTTTGTGTTGAAAATACAATTCCATAGATAAGATTTATAATCATAGGTCTAATTATCGATCACATGGTTAAACATTTATAAATGCCTGTATTTCCTGTCAACTCAGTTCAAAATGTGGCTTTGACTGCATTTGTTGGTATTGTCCATCTTATTTCTTGGCGTTTGTAACTTGAGTTTTTCTTTATTTAGAATTGTTTGTATTTATTTAGGGATATGTGGATAGTACCAATACTGTGTACTGAAAAAAATGTTTCAGGTTCGACATACTTAAGCATACTCGTATTGGTATAACCTTCGATTCATACAATGTGAACATTTAAGAAAATATTTAACATTGAGTACCATGATGGCAACATGAATAGGTTCATATTTCATTTACCCAGGGAAACTAAACCACATACAGAGCTAACCTGTTAGGGTTATATATATATACACTCCAACAATAATGGGTCAGTTTCTCTGCAGTATTTTCTACTTTAACAACTTATAACAATGACAGCAGTGACAGCTCAAAGCACTTTTTAAAACCAGGAACAAGGAAGGCAAGGCTTGTTGAAAATCAGATATTTCCATTGAAAGTGGGGTTAGACAGAAAATATTGTTAGACGATATATGTTTTAGAAGTATCTCAGTAAAAACTGTTTGTAGACTGCATGTTGCAAAACCTTTCAAAATGGTGGGTCTTGCTTTAATATCTGTCTTGTATTCTCTCGTAGTCTCATTCTGTCAATAGACTGAATAAAATCAATTTCCCCATGTCACAATAGTAAAACAATTGAAGAAAATTACATTTATTGTCACAATGTGTGAAAATGTTTATTATATATTGTCTTCTTTATGTCCATTACATTAATCCCATCTTTCTGCACTATGTATGTCCAGTTAATCTCCTGGTCTCCAGATGCTTTGCTACACATAAAACCCCCCAAAATGCTGTAAATTCAAACTTTCTTACCTCTTGTGAGTGGCTCCCACAAAAACAGGAAGCAAGTAATTTCCTTCAAAGTGTATTTTGCTGATTAATTTGTTCCAAGGTGCCTGGGCAATGCATATTTTATTCTGAGAAAGGAAGTTGTCTGGTCGCTTTGTGTTCAGCATGTCTGTGACTGACGCCCCTCCTCAGGTGACCAACATGGGCACTCCTACTGCAACACTCAATACTTCCTTGAAGGAAGACGCATTTTTCTATTTGGTTAATTGACTGTTCACTTCAGGAAGCGAAAGGATTCACTAACATTCAGTGTGTTCATGAAAAAGTTATTCTGGATATCTGAAGCTATACTTAAATATTTGATAGTGCACCACTGGGCTAATGCAATGCTAGCTGCCATAAGTTTGTAAAGTGATGACACCTGTGTGTGTGTGTGTGTGTGTGTGTGTGTGTGTGTGTGTGTGTGTGTGTGTGTGTGTGTGTGTGTGTGTGTGTGTGTGTGTGTGTGTGTGTGGATGACTCAAAGGGCTCAGGCCTATTTCCTGAACAATTATAGGGTTTATAATTGCAGTAGTGGAAACTAACTACATTTACTCAAGTACTGAATTTACGTGCAATTTTCAAGTACTTTAACTTTACATACAGTATTTAAATGTTATGCTAGTTTATACTTCTACTACTAAAACTCAGGGAAATCTATTACTATTTACAGTACTTTACAGGCTAAGATTATACAAACAAAACATTTGATGAATTATTATAATATTATACTTTAAAATTAAACTGTCCAACAATATAAGATATGGAGTTAAAATGTGCTCCAACGTGATCATATTTGAATAACGTAATTATATAAGTACTTTTACTCAAATGTTTAGAGAACATTCAGATGTTAATACTTAAGCACACAGGTTAATTTCACCAGCTTTTAATATAACTATTTATGTAATATATGACACCACAGAAGAAAGGTATTATCATACAATCAATCATAAAATAGCAGTGCATAGTAAAAGATCCAGGTACATAACAATGCGACTGACGGGCTGCTGTAATGTATGCCTACTGGTGGTAAAATAAACAGTAAAGATAAGACAATAATGGGAGATGGGGAGGAGTGTAATGCTAAATGGTAATCACAAAAAGGCTGATTTCTTTTGACCCAATATTATGATTATATATATATATATATATAGAAAAGAATGCAGAATATATTAACAATTTAATCAAAAATCAAGTCAAATTTATTTCAGCCGTAAGTCAAGAATAGCAGTTTTTACCAGTGAATTGAGATGAAGTGACACATTTAATTACCCTTTAATTTAAGGCTTCATAAGACACAACACAATATAACCTCAGAAACAATTGCATACATTAATTTACTTGTTGCAGTCATTGCATTATGATAAATCCCTCACATGTGGAAACTCAGCAGACATTCAAAACAAACATTTTCAAATACCATTTGCTCGAGGTATGCATGACACCTGCATCATAGGGGAATGAATTTGGATTTGAGATGCCCGTCTCAAACATTTCATACAAACATTAGAGGTCGAGGGATCACTTAAATACAATATTACAAATATGTTACCCTTGTCTTTAAATCTAGACACAAGAGTTTTAACCTTTATCAATATTGAAGTTTGTACAATTGAAACATACAGAAAATGTTCTTAAAATTCCCCACTTTTCCTTGTCTAGACAGCATTGTAATTTCTAAATCACTACCCATGTTTGTACTGTAGTCATTAGTCGACGCAGGGGAAACAGCTGCAAAACATCTTTCTAAAGGGGTTGTTTTTGTCGTGACGTTGGGCCCTGCCGAGTTTAACGAGTGCCTCCTGTATGCTTTCATCGGTCTTCTGCACGTTGGTTTGGATGGCATTCAGCATGGGGCCCTGCTCCTCAACCAGCATGGCAATGTCCAGGAAAATCTCATGGATGCCTTGGATACGTGACTCCAGGTCAATCAACTCTTGATGGCGTTTCTCAATCTGGGACAGAGCTGATCGAGCCGTTTTACCTTCAGCAATAATGTTGTCATTAAAGATGTGTAACTGACCTTTCTCGATCATCTCCTCCACTTCCTCTCCTGTAACCTCGCGTCCCACTATCTCCATTTGCCTCTGGATCTGGGCTTTACAGTTTTCTCGATGGCTCATCTCAGCCTCATTATAGTCAAACATGGTGTCGCGGAAACCATTGCTGAGGCTAGCATACTGGGTTCTCGCAATTCGTGTTACGGCGGAATTTGAGCCATATTCTTCTTCAAGCTTTTTTGCCTTGCCGTCCATGACCTGCAGGCGTGCCAGCACCTCCTCAGCTCGAGACTTTATGTCAGCACCAATAGCGTTGGAGTCCCTTTTGATAATGCTCATGGTGGTGACACCACCGACCATGCGTGAGTTATGCTCGCGAAGCCTTTTGATATCCAGTCGGATGAGCTGGACCTCTCTGTGGATGTCCTGCGAATGGGAAAAAACCTCATCCAGAGCCGGGCTGTTGTCAAACACCACGGCCTCATGTGTCAACTCCTCCTCCAGGTCCACGGTACTGAAGGCCTCGGAGACAGTGGACTCGGCATACTCCATCTGCTCCACAGGTCCGCTGGACATTTCCTGCAGGTTGCTCAGTCTGTCCCTCATGGTTGGGCTGTAAATACACATGTCAAAATGTTTTTCTGGCTGGTTATCTTTCCTCTTCTAAAACACATTGATGAAGAGGAAACAACAAAACATATCTAATTTACAGCCATTGGAATGTGTTTACCATAGGTGGCTTGATAAAACAAAATGCAAAAAGTGACTCTGATAACATTTAAGATCCAAACTAAAAACATTTGAAAGTTCAAACACACCCATTCTCATTTAAGCTGTCGTGCCTGTTAAGAAGCCATTATTTCTTCCATCAGCCATCACGCACCGGCCTAACAGGTTCTCCTAAGAATAGTCAAAGGTGTTGCTCCTCACCAAACTAGTTATTTTAACTTGTGATGTGTCTGACTCTTTATCCAGACATTCATTTTGATTTATAATCTTACTGAGCAATCAGATGTAGCAGATATAGGCCTACCCTGGCTCATGTTTGAGCAATACTCTAAAATTAAAATATTTCCCATTTGAAAAAAGACAACAGGTAGGACATCATTACAAGGAAGTCTAAAAGGCTTCTCGACCCAAACTTTCTCAAACTTCAGGAACTCTTTACTTATCTTATGGTTGTCTTTAACCAGTTTCAGCTAAATCCTTAACAGTTTAATATAGTGGATAAAGTATTAAAATGTATGAACACATAATCTTGACAAGAGTGTGCCTGGTCATTATTTTAGAACCCATTACTGTAGCTCAATAATCCTGAAAAATTGGCTATATATACACATACTGTTGCTACCTATACAGTTAACACTACTACATTAATGGTACCAGCTTTAAGCAATATTATAGCTAAGCAATGTCATTTTAACAACATTATGTTAGCATTACGCCACGACTGTATTTTGTCAAGTATCTATCAACCCATGTATCTCAGGCACATTTCATGATAGACTACAACACAAACCAGATATAAAAGGTGACCCATTTCCTACAATTTCGCCCTGTTGCTTGTCAAAGGTGTTCTCAATGTAATGCAGGAGTGAAGGTTTAAAATAAAAGCTCCTTACCTGATGTGCTCCGCTGTTCACACAGATATCAAAGTTTGTCTATTAATGTCAGGTGGCCGTGGAGCCACAACACCATCCTACAGTTGGGAAGTCGACTGCTCAGGAACAAGCAGGGCCCTACTGCTGCAGTCTTTGGAGCCAGAACTGGTATTCAACTGTGATTTTGTTGAGGGATGGATTGCGCCACGCCATGCGCCTGTAATGACGTGATTTAAGGAATGAAGCTCGGTTGGTTTAGATCGGTTTGGCCTTTGCAGTGACGCTGCATGTCAGAAGCGTCAATCTGGTGGGAAGAGGCGTGAGCAGCTGGTGTATGAACCGGTACGAACCAGGGAAGTGCCAATTTCAATTTGTATCTTTATTCTAATACATCGGAATTGTTAGATAATCTTGAGCGTAGCCCAAGACAGGTGTCAATCACCAACTTTGTTTCTCGAACTGCCGTCATGGTGCAAGGCTAATAGCGTACCGTTTTGAGGTTCACTAATCTCAAGATGTTCTCAGCAAAACCCAGTTAGGCACGTGATGTGTGAGGGTGTGTGTGTGTGTGTGTGTTGATTGGCCTGTCAAGACATACAAGGACATTTAGCCTAAGAGCAAATGTTCATTAAGGTTGAGGCTGTAAAGTCATCCAACACTGTGCAGTAGACACATGAGATCACTTTAGCATTAATTCTATTTGGAATAACTTTATTTTCTTTTTACACAAATATATCTAATTCATTTTTATTGAAATATGTGTTAAACTTTAATAACATTTACTCCAAGCCTATTGCTCATCCTATTGTTTAATGAGTAGTCTTAACTAAATGTATATCATAGTCTATAAACCATGGATGTATAATGGAACTGACTTCGCCTCTCTCTTGTACATATCATATAGCACGTGAACGCGCACGCTCGTAACCGAGACCACATCCCTTCTTCTGAGGATGCTGCCTTCAAGTGTTGCTCGGAAATTTGATAGCTCTATTAATGGAAAAATACAGACCTTACGCCAAAACATTCTGATCGATAACTTTAATAATAACGTTTCGACGGGGAAGACAAATACTTCTTAAGTTATGAAGTTTACTTTTAAATTATTACATTGTAGAAGTTTTGAGAAAATAGAGACGAACCCTTCCTATATTTGTAAACAGCCAAAAATATCAACAAGAGAAGGGTGGGCTAACTCTCAACCATAGCTCCCAACATTCTGTTTACATCGTTTCACGCTGACACTGTCCAACTGTTGCTGTGTTGGTGTAAAGTGAATACCATGAAAAAACATAGAAAATGCACATACGTTGAACGCTAGTATTAAACCACACACAGTGGTGAATAATGTCCTAACGAAATCCTTAAAATTGTGCTGAATATTCAGTCACACGTTGTTGTGCTGTTTTCAAAAAGTGTGGGTTGTTCAAGCATGCCGAGTTTCAAAACTCCCACTCTCCCTGGAGACGACGTGCCTCCATCAGGACCCAGTTGCAGACTTTGTTTGTTCCTCCTATAGGTTGAATCCCTTGCTGACCACCGCAAGACACACACAGAGCAAACTTTAAACGACACGGGAAAAAAAACTTGAAGAAATAGCCATGAAGTTGTCGATGATTCGTAGTGCGTGTGGCAGCCTTCGGATACACCCAGCCCGTTCAGGAAGCAGGGTGAGCGGTTTTACGCGGAGATGCCCCCCGGTTGGTCCTGCTCACAGCCGGATGATCCTCCGGACCGCAAGCGCTACAAGCAGCGGGGGAACCAACCCGAAACTATCCGTCAACTTCGGGAAACTGTCCCAAAATGATGATGGGTTTGAATGCGACAGTTCCTTGAGGTGAGGAAGTAGTGTTTACATTGGAATAAGGGACCACAAATAACTGTATTAATGTTATATGTGTTAACCTAAAATAAATAAGTAATGTAGGTGTTTTTCCTAAGTTATGTACTTCCGGTCCGCCGGCGTGTGATGCTCATGGTTAGCATTCAGTTCATCACGTGCGATGTTAATATCAGAGAGACTCCAGAAAGCTGATGTAACTTTTCTTTGTTGTTGCTAAAAACACACGAGGCCAAAATGTGACTGTATTTATAAGCAGTAAACCTCACTACCTTCCCATGGGTTAAAAAATAGGTCCAGCTGAATACTTTTACTGTTGCATTTTTGCAACATCACCACTGCTTGTTTGCATAGTTTTTCATGGAAGTTGTATCGTACTTGATGGTGACAACATATGTATTTTACTACTACATGATATCGTACTTAACAGTACATGCATTGATACGACTAGGGCGATGTTGACGTTTTGACAACATGTAAGTCAGTGGGTTAACTGTTCACCATAACACACACCGTATCACGTGTAGTAAGGCGGCCAACGGATGCAACTTCCACCTAAGGGTTTTTTGATTCTATTATTTGACATATATTTCAATGTTTCCTTTGTTTTGTTCTTAGTAGATGTTGTATTCTTTCAACAGTAGCTAATATAGCCAAGCCACACTCTTTCCAATGTTTTTTATTTGAGTTACTGTTTATATTTGTATCTTATATCAAACTATTTTTGTCCACTTGAACTCAGTGTTGTTGGTAAATTCAAAACTTTGGATCCAGGCAAGTTTAAAAGAGTTTCACTAGGAGGATAATTATTTCATTTGAATAGGGTAAGTGAGAGCATATGAGGAATAATTTAGTGTTTCATCATTCCTACCAGCTCTCCAACAAGCAGAGAAGTTAGAAACGGTATACACTTTTTTGTTTAGGATACCTTTCCCCAAATGTTAAACAGAAAGTATATTTGACCTAATGTTTGTGATTTAATTCATCTTACAATCCTATGTGTAGCCTTAATGGATTAATGCAGATTCATTGCTAACAAGTTAATTTTCTTTCACAGGGAAGTGGTTCAGAGCACCAAGGAGGCAATGTTGGCCCTCCATAGAAGAAACCCAGCAATTCAACCCCTTTTAGCCATTATACAGGTATTGTAACAACAAAAAAGTAATATATATATATAATTTGTATTTGCCAATGTAGAACGAAAGACTGCGTAAGGACACAAGTTATAATTTTGTGGAAGGTTGCCTTGAAATATGATCTAGTCTAAAGCCAATTGGCTTTGGAGTTTTGTTGTGTGAGTGTTAGCGCTGTCTTAATTGACCGTTGACCTAAAGTTGGCCTCTTTTTACTGAAGTCATTGAAGATGCCTGTGTTATCAGGTCTGTGTTTTTTTTGTTTTTTTCTCAGTGTGCTCTTTTCATTTCAAAGGCAGGTGAAGTTGACGGCTTGTTGGAGATCAATAAGAAAATGGCAGTAAGGGTAAAGTCCTCTCTTGCTATTACTCTTAAGGAATTTTAAGAACTTTGTATTTTAAACAAATCAACATTATAATAATAATTCAAGTGTTCACCCTTTCCTTGTCTCTTTGCCTGCAGATTGGACTAAACATCACACAGATTTGTCTGGCAAAGGAGTGCAGTGAAGATGATGTAAGTGAAGCTGACTCAGGCATTTGGTTAATTTCCCTACATGCCTAAAACTAGAAAAACTCTTCCTAACCCCTTATTTTCATCAAGTCAGTGCTTGATTTAGCATATCCTGGATGTTTGTCTGTGTAGCATGTGATCATGGTGGTTGTGTGAAGCGCATCAAGGTAATCGGTGCCTAACATAAGCTTTGATGCAACTCTGTTGCAAGACTAATCCCTGATTTCCTAATATACTTTGTCACTCTTTGGGGTTCTGTTTTCACTTCTTTTTTCACTTCATAGTATTTTCAGCATCTAAGTTTTACTCTCTTTAACCAGGTTTTAGTCAATGCATGAGGCATAGAGAACGGATAAACCTCTGTGAATAGCTTGGCGGTTTCAGCTGAGAGAGAATGGATTTACATTACAATTCCTGGCCCAAAGGGTTCTACTGATTCACTGATCCTCTGCTCCACTTTCACATATCTTTCCTCTGTTTAAGAAATCTTCCCCTCTGTCACACTATTACTCCCTCGGAAATCACTGTGTATGCTCAGTCAAAAGCACTGGCCTTAAATTTGATGTTGAGTTTATTGATTCACCTCGTCGCATGTTTTGAATCACTTCTTTATTCAAATAAAATATGTTAGATTAAGATCATTAGGTTTCAAAAACTTTACCTTGAGATGTGAAGGCCTTTTTTAAACCATAGAGACAGTAGTCATACCATTACTATTGGAAATGTGACTTGTTTCACATCTTCTGTTATGTGTATTTTGTCTTTGTGTGAATGTGTGTAGATTGTTGAGGAGGTTTTGAAGCTGAATGAAGACCCCAGGGTGCACGGAGTCTACCTCCACCTCCCCCCTGCTTCCCTCACCACTCGAGTGTTGAACACACTCAAACCTGAGAAGGACGTAGATGGGTAAAAACGGCACTAACCAAATGGATCATTGAATTTAAAACTGCAGATTATTTTTTCTGTCCCAAAGAGAGACATAACAGTGAAGAGCATATATTTTATAAATGGCACATGCTGTTAAACGGTACTTAACTTAGATGATTTATGATTGTTTGTATTCCCTTTGAAAATGGCCTGACATGTTATTTCATGTCTGCATTGGACATTTCATGTCGTAGTCAGCCAGGTATCAGCTTTGCGTGTTTCTATGTCCCATCAGAGACAAATGCATTTACTCACATGGTACACTAAATCAGAACGGGCTGCACAGAATTAAGACTCGCTAAATCTAAATGCAAAATGTGTGACTTCAGCAGCCAAGCGGTTAAGAAAATGTGCAACGCACCCTTTTTAATTATCACAAATGATAGATAACTGGTTCAACCAAGGTCTAATTACGAAAAGCACGTCCGTAAAGTAAGTGAGGTTGTCCTATGAGAAACTCATGTAATATTTTACTTTACTCAGGAAGCTACTTTGTTTAATATTTTACTCTCCAGTGTTTTATAGATTTATAATTAACTGACATGTGCATCAGCTGTATCACATTTTTCTGAATGTTGTTGAAAATATCATCCATATCACTTGACAAAAAAAGTGACTAGCCTCTAGAGAAAAGAGTGATGTATTTATTTAGATATTATATTTATATCCATTTTTTTCCTTATAGGATATCCAATTTGAACATTGGCCGTCTGGTGCGAGGAGACCTGAGCAAAGGCTTCGTGCCGCCCATAGCCAGCGCTGTGCTGGATCTGCTGGAGAAACATGGTAAATACATTTGCTTCTACCGGGACTCTATTCGGAGACGGCAATGCATGCAAAATGCAGGTGTAGTTAATAAAAGTAAAGAGAGTGTAAGTTTGAGTGCTGTTACCGTAGCTTACTGTCCCTTGTTACGGCAGGAAAAGTATAGGTTTTTTCAAATAACACTATCAATGACTCTATTTTATTTAAATGTTCCAGTAAGAGTAACACTGTAGCTAGCATGCCTGAATTTAAAACAGCTTCCCACGTGAAAATGTCTCAACTTCAGGAAGAAAATTAAGCTAAAATACCCACTGTTATTACAATGCATTTTGAGGAACTATATGGGCATCTTAAACTTCAGTACAATAACATTTTTACTATTCGGACACAATAAAAAAATGCTGACTGATCAGAATAACTGCTGAGTTTGGGACTCATTTAACATTCACCCTGGGGTTCAAAGGGTACGGGTCAAAGTTCAGGGGTCACTGTTATTCTAAGAGTCCATGATACAAAAAGTAGAGATCTACTGACATGTGAAAAAGTGTTGCAACACAGATGTATTGAAAGTAAAGAATTGTGTCTTGTTTGTCTGCATCTGACTGTAATACTTCTAGATCAGGGGTCGGCAACCCCTGGCACACTAGGAATAAGTGTGCAAAATATTTAAATTGTATTTTCGGATCCTGAACGAGACCGCCGCCAGAGCGCGTCTCCCCGTTACCTGCAGAAGGAAGCCATGCAGCAGCGTAGCCCCGTTCTCTTTAACTCCAGCTGACTTTCTGCCGCTTTCCTCCGTGGTGCAGTGCTGATCGTTTCACCACGGAGGAAAGCACTTCACTAATTGCAGTACCCATAAGGAGCTGTACAAATGCCGCAGTTTTTGCGTGGCTGTGTATTTAGTTGAAAGCCCAGTGGCGATCTGCTCATCTCTCATCGAAATAATATGCTACAAAGGGGCGGACTGGCCATCTGTGTGTTGAACTTTCCTGTCGGCTCCCGGACCGTAGTCGAGGAGGGCAGAAGCAACAAGATTCAGGTTCAATAACCCACTTTAGCTTCAATGACTGGAGAGAGGCGAGCTCCTCTTGGGAGGCCGTTGCATTTATTTAGCTGTTCTTCTGTTTCACAAAAGACATCACAGACCTCTGTTTTTCTGCTGCCTCGTTTCACTTCCAGAAACAAACACACGTTCCCTCACTGTCGCTCTACCATCCACACACATGCACAAGCCACACCTCTCTCTCTCTCTCTCTCTCTCTCTCTCTCTCTCTCTCTCTCTCTCTCTCTCAAAGGGACAGCGATCTCATCTCACCCTAATATCATAACATGTGTGTTCTGGAGAATCACAGAACGGACGATCGTCCTTATTATTATGCCGTTTAAACCAATTATTTAAATGTGTTTGTTAAATTCGGCATCATGTAAGTTGCGCTGACAGGTCCACACACTGCTTCCCCGCAGCGAGGCTCCCCCGCCCTCCTGCTGATAGTTGACGAGCGTCAAGCTCTTCAACCGCCCGCCCCCCCGTTGATAATATATCGATCGTTGGCACGCTGATAACAATTAATTTTTTGAATGGCACTTCATATCAAAAAGGTTGCCGACCCCTGTTCTAGATAATGGAAATGTGGACAATGTTGACAGTTTAGTAGCTTATGTGCAGTCACTTAATGATCACAGAAGATTATGTCCTAATGTTACATTTCTGCAGATGCTTCTTTGGAAATGAAAACTGTGCTGCTGGTTGGCGGAGAAGGACCCCTTGGGGTGTCCCTGCAGTGCCTGATTGAAAGAAGTGGAATGGTAGTTCTCAAGAGTCATTGGAGCTCCAATAACTTACAAAGACAGGTGTGTGTTTATGTGTGTTGGTGAGATTCTTTTTTTTTTTTTTTAAACACTACATTTTTTATGACTGGAGTTTGAATCACTCATCTCCAGTAGTTTTCGTTGTCCGCTTGACATTTTTAGTTTTCCGTGTGTTCTTTTAATAGTGTTTTACGTGTCATTGGCTTAAAAAAAGCTCTGTTAAGGCATGGCTTGATGAAAAGCCTTCTGATGTTCCAAATATGTTTTGTCATTATTCAGTTGCACCAGCTGCATTATCTGCAGTTTTAGTGGCCGACCACATGGAGTCAGTCTCTGCTTTATAAAATGCAATGCTATTAAACGTGATCAGTTATAGATGTAACTGTTTTGCTAGTTGAAAGCCTTTTGTTAATATGATCAGTCACACGTTAGGGTTCACTTGTCTTAAAAGTGATAATGCCTGAACTACACATAAAATACTCTTCAATTGTCCGAACTCAACAATATTCTTTACTTAAACGTTTGCTTTTCTTGCTTGACGTTTTTTCTTTTCTGTAAATGTTTCACTTTCCTCTTTTGTTCATATCTAAATGTCTTTCCTCTCCATATTTCCTAGGTGATGCAGGCTGATGCTGTGGTTCTGTTCGGAGCAGGGAATATGGAAGTCCCACCCGCCTGGGTTAATGCGGGGGCTGCTCTAATCCGCTGTGAGCCCACCCTAGAGACAGGTATTGTTAACATATTACGATAGTCATGATAATATAGTATGACAAAAAATTAAGTATTGACGTTTTGTAATATTTGATGCAGCCTTACACAACATTACATTACAGTTTTTTCTGTTTTAGATGAACATGCCATCGAGACTGGGATAGGATACCTCACAGCCGCCTACAGAACACAGGTGCGTCTTTTCGTTTTGGTCTCCTTTCTCACCCAATTGACCTACTCTATTCTTCTTTAACTTCCTACCTACCCCTCTGTCTCCTTTTTGTTTACTAGAATGTTGTGCGTAGTTGCAGTCGGTGGGTGCAGGAGCAGCAGTACCAACCCTGGCATCTACACAGCCTCAAACTGCAGCCCCTGACCCCTGTACCAAGGTATACCGTCTGTGAGGAATGTAACCACATCTATCTGGATCCTTTTCTCGTGTTATACTCTTCGTAGGTCTCTAAGTTGCATCTTAGAGACCTACACTAAGCTTACAATATAAATAAATGACATGTAATGCTTCCTTTGTTTGTCAGTGACATAGCGATTTCCAGAGCTCAGACTCCAAAGCCAGTGGACCAGCTGGCTGAGGAGATTGGTTTGCTGCCAGAAGAGCTTGAAGCCTATGGCAGGAGCAAAGCTAAGGTCCGTCTCTCCCTGTTAGACCGCCTCCACAAACAGCCTGATGGGAAATATGTACTGGTTGCTGGGTGTGTGTGACTTATTTTTCATCTAAATTCCTTTCCGTAACTATCATAATTATCATATTTCTTAAGTTTTCCTAATTGTTTAAATGTGTGATTTAAAATAAGTGAGCCTGGCTGGTTCTCAACAAGGGAACAAAGGCAATCGCTTAATCTATCCCTGCTTTCTTAAACCATTTTATCATTTATTTGGCTGCAAACTGAATGTTTATGATGTTAAACTGTTTTGTAATTTCCTTTCTGTCTAGTATCACTCCCACCCCACTGGGCGAAGGTAAAAGCACGGTGACCATCGGCCTAGTTCAGGCCCTCTCTGCCCATCTTCAGCTCAACTCCTTCGCCTGTCTCCGACAACCATCCCAAGGACCCACCTTTGGGGTTAAAGGTCAGCAATTAATACTTCATGGGTCCTTAGGTTAATTGTTAAAGAAATATTCTGGCTGAAAATAATACTTTGCCCTCTCTGTGCTCTTTGGACCTCATGGAAATACGACACAGTAGTCTCTTATTTTGTAGATAATCATTCCAAAGTTGTTTTGCATGAACGCTATCACATTTAATAACAGAGACTTTTTTTTTTTATGTTAGAAAAGATGTCCAACTATTTCAAAGGTAGGAGTTGTTTTGGAATGCAATTTCTGTTTTTCTTCCGATTCAAATACATTTAGTGAGATTTGGACAAGGCCACAGACAGGCGCCCAAACCAGCAGCTAGGTCTCCAGCAGTATCACTGTGTGATAGATAAGCTATCTTTGTCAGCGGGAGGCTAGCATTTCATACCCTGCTACATTTTGTGCAGGGATGGAGTAGTTCACTCAAAGTCCACCACTCGACATTCCTCCTTTGTGTGTCCCTGTTTGTCAGCCTCTGACTGTGCTACCTCTTCTTTGTGCCTAGGGGGAGCTGCAGGAGGGGGATATGCCCAGGTCATTCCTATGGAGGAGGTAAGACACACAGACACTCTCATTGCTCCCTAGCAGGACTAATGCTGGCTTCAAAGGCCTAAGACATGCAGGGATTCAAACTACTTTACACCCTGGAGCTGTAGCATAATATTGCCTGTGACTAAATCACTGTCTGTGAAGCAGGAAGGGGTGAGAGGAATGGAGTCTGATTTTTAAACTGCAGACACAGAGCCTGCAAGAAGGTAGCCTCCTTCTCTCATAACAAAACACTGGCTTTTTAAAGATTTATATTTTCTACCACTCCTACTCCTCACTACTTCAATTTTTTGTTTCCATTTAAATCAAAGGGCTGCTGCCAAAATGAGATAACATTTGTCATAATATTTGTAAAGAACTAGTGTCTGTATGAAGCAACATTAATCATGTGATACTAATGGTTTGATTTCAGCATCATAACCTCATCCTTGTTTTATCTCAACTTATCTAAACCAACAATGTGTACTTCAACATTACATCGATAGTGCTTTGATCTCTTGAGTCTAATCCCGTCATCTCTATTCCTCTCTTTTTTTGGCTTGTTGTTCCTCTTCTATCCCTTCAGTTCAACCTCCATCTGACTGGTGACATTCATGCCATCACAGCAGCCAACAACCTGGTGGCAGCAGCCATCGATGCCAGGATGCTGCACGAAGCAACGCAGACAGACAAGGTGACCATGTGATGATGTCACCCAGTATTACGTTATTCTTATACCACCAAACAAAGTAAAACTGTTATTTTGACCTGGATTGCTATTTTGATGTGTTATTCTGTGATTTATGAGTGGAAATAATGTCTTATTGTAAAATATTGAGTGTACATACTACAATATTTGTATCTTGGCATATCAATGAGTAGTCACAGGGAAGCCTCAAACATGTTTTACAGAAACAGTTTACCAATCTAATGATGCGATTGTGTATTTGCTGTGATACACGTTTTTTCTTCAAGATGCAATTAAATGTACTTTATATGCATATACACACATACATGTACTTAAATAGTTTTTCTTTTACCCTAAGGCCCTCTTCAATAGACTGGTCCCTTCAGTGAATGGAGCCAGAAGATTTTCCCCTATCCAAATCTCCAGGCTGAGGGTGAGTCCAAACACCGCAGTGCCAGAATCACTTGCGTCAACAATCATTACTAGCCAAAACCATTGTTGTTTTAAAAAAACAGTTTTGTCCACTAGGGGTCCTCGGTGAGCTTATCTTAAATACCCTCTTTTCGCCACCACATCCTTGTATGTGTTAATGTCTGCTGAAGCTACAACTATAAGCTGTTTTTGAGCTTTTAATACTAAAATCCTTAATAAAAGGTCGTAGTAGACAAGTTGAATATGACACATGTTATTGAGATAGGAGGGTGAAGCTTGAACATGGGAATGTTTGTTGTTATATGAAAGTCTCTGCGATGAGAAGTTAAAAGGACTATAAAATATTCATTGGTCTTAATGGACAGAGTGAGGGATAAAGAGATGTGTGTGTTTTTAAACATAGCACTCCCAGTGAACCTTTTGAACCTCACAGTAAGATGATTCACTCGTAGTCATTCAGGATTTGTACTAAACATTTTGGGATGATACGGTGTCCTGCTGATTATCCTGAAATATCAAATGCATGTCTGTGAAGCCAAGCATTATCCTCCAATCTTTCTCTCTTATAATTCCAGCGTCTAGGGATCAATAAAATAGATCCTGCGTCTCTATCACCCGAGGAAATCAGCACCTTTGTTCGTCTTGACCTTGACCCCTCCAAGATCACCTGGCAGAGAGGTATCTAAAGGAACATTCTGAATGTCCTCTCTACATTATCTCTGGTTGCCCTAACAATGGCTTAGAAAATAAAGTAGGTTGTATCTGTTACATGTTTACCAGGTTTGTTTTTGCTTCTTAATGTAGTCTCAACTGTTCTTATCACATGTAGATGGTGGTTTGAGTTGACGATATGATTAACAAAACAAGCAGCTTGCTGTTTTACTAAATGGTGACATTGTATGTTGTTGGCCGAGCACAAAGGCAAGAACATTTCTTAATAAAAGGGATGTTTTGATTTGGAGGAAGATGCAGAAGATTAGATTTTAAGCTTGATTTCATAGTGACGCATTTCCAGTGAGGATGAAATGGTCGTGCTAAAACTTAATAAAGAGTAAATAACATATAAAAGTCAAACTGAAAATAAGATACACAACGATCGGTATGACTATCATGCAAATCTAATTGCCGTTTTCTTGACCAACATCTCACGGTCCATAAACGCTTTCTTGAATTAAAATAGATTTTCTTTGATATAGCACGTTCTCAAATTAATATTCTCCGCACTTTGTTGCTATTCTCGTCTGAAAACTGACTATGATGGCTCTTTATGGCCCTTTTGTTCATATTGATTTCACACATCGAATGTAAAAGCGTCACAGTCATCAGTCACAGGGTAATAAATGTGTAGTGTGTGGCAGGAGTGGGAATAGTTACCTCAGTGGTAGTTGTGTTTGGTTTAAAGTTGTCAGTGAGAGCAGCCAGCCAGGTGCTGCTATGACTGATGTGGTATTTACTCCAGTCGCTCCAGAGGGCACTCTTAAAAGACGAACCCTGGAGATTAAAAACAGATTTACAATCGGGTGTGTCTGTGTGTCTATTCGTTCATGTAACAAACCATGTTTTTTCACTCTCCCTTCCATCACATCAAACCAACATGAGGATTGTGGTTTCCCGGTTCATTGTAAAAACATTATAGCCACAAATATCTGACCACACTATCAGACAGTAGGCTTAATGCTGAGCAAAGAAACTTCAAGAAGCAAATCCCAAGCACTTTTAACGTGTCATCACTTACTCGCCATTACCAATAAGAATCTGTCTTCTTTAAAGTTATCATGTCTGTGTGCGCAAGACTGTGGATGTGCCTTTGAGTTCATTTAACAACATGTGGGGAAATAGATTTTTAGGCTGTAAAAAATATAAAATGTTAGGGTCTGAGGTATCAGATCAAGTTTACTACTTTGAGAACAGTCACTGATGTTTTCTTAAACAATGCAGTGGATTTCAAGGACAAATGTTGCACGTAACTAACTTCTCTTTATGTTTTTCATTTTCCAGTTCTTGACACAAATGACCGTTTCTTGAGGAAGATCACAGTTGGACAGGCGAGCACCGAAAAAGGACAGGCCAGGGAGGTATGCGGCATTCATGCCTTCACAATCTTCATTCTCCTGAATATAAGATGCTTTTTGAATTTTTATAGAAAAATACAAGAAGATGCTTATTGTCATTACATGTTGTCAAACACTGCTGGCAGCCATCCACTCCACTAAATAACATGTATACATTAGAGATGTTAAGATTCACCGATTCGCATCGGTGCACCGGCATAAACGTTCAAGAAGCGAGTGCACCGGTTGAAAGAGTGCACACCGGCTACAGTTTGGGTTGAACCGGGTTGAACTCGCGATGCATCGATTGCGTAGGGTCTTTGCATCGGTAAAAAAACGATTCATTCATATAAAATCCCCTCATCTTGTCAACGCTCAGCAGAGACGATCTTTGATATTTGCTTCGCCACTACGGAGGCTGAGTCTCAGTTATCAACACACACGGAAGTTGAGGAGAAAGAGAAACGCAGCGCACCGAAAAATACCTACAAATTAAATGTTTGGCAATACTTCGGATTGTTCAAGAAAGACGGTGTAATAGTCCTTTATGCTCTATAGTTGACTGCAGGTCATGGAGAGTAATAAGGTATCCGTAGACCTTTGTATGAGGTATCTTTATTACTTAACAGGTCTCCAGCCATGATACATAGATCCGTCCTAGATGCGGGCTTGCATACACACAGTATCACTCCGCAGCCGCACCCCATCAGTAACGTCCTGATGGTATATGTGCGCGGCACTATATACTACAGACGGTCAACTTGAAAAATCGCTCGCAAATTGTTAACGATGCCGAGCCGCTTTAAAGTACACAAGTAGTACGAGGAACTTAGCGACGCACATAAAGAGGCGACATGGGGTCTGCGGCTGAAAAGAGAAACCTGAAAGTTAGACGTATATGAGTTAAATCACTCAGTGAGGTGTTCTGTCAGAGAGAGTGGTGTTTAGTTTACAGCAGCCTGTGACGGCCAATAATAATTTAAATGTCTTCCTCACTGTAAGCAGTTATGAAATATCTGTTTGTGAAAGGTTATTTGTATTCTTTATTGTTCATATAGAACCCACTGCTTTCTGCTCACTGGTGAGTCAGCCTCTGGATGAGTGTTAAGCACATCAGGCTGGCAGCTGGATGGGCATTGCACTATGGTAGCTGTTATTTGCACATTGTTAATCATGAGCAATGCATCCTTACATTGTTTAACTGTGAGGTGTTATACAATTGTACTGTACTCTAGAGAGCTTTTAAAGGTAAAAAAATAAACGCCATGATGGGATGTGCAGTACCAAATATGTAAAGCACTTTTTTGTTAATGTATGATTTGCTGCATATAAGGAATAAAACAAAAATCCTCTGTCGTACCATATTGAAGTATCATTATTTTTGCATCGTGTTGAATCGCATAATGTTGAATCAAATCGTATCGAACTGTATCGCAACAGGGGTGAATCGTATCGTATCGTATCGTATCGCCTGGTGTTTCAAATGTATCGTTAATGTATCGTATCGTGGCAACGTATCGAGATGCGCATCGCATCGGCCTCAGTGATGGAGATGCACATCCCTAGTAGACATGTCTTTAAAAAAAGCAAAAACCTGAACAAACATCTTAAAAGTCATACATTCACATACAGTTATATAATAAATTACCATGCCTAGATATGAAATTGTCATTATTGCACTCAATATTACAGTAATGGGGGCCAAAATACAACGTGTGTTTAATCAACGTGTCACAGGTTGCCTGTGCCTTTGAGTGATTGTACAGTAAAATGAGGATGAGTGTATAAAAACTTTCCCACACACCCAGACAGATCTCGCTCTCATTTGTCCATGATAAAGCCCAGATGTATTTCACCCAGATGTCTGTAGTAATGACAGCTAAACGAAAAAATCCTGTAAATAAACACTTCACCTCAATGGGAAGCAAGCGGCTTTAAGTGAAAGCAAATGTTTAAAGAAGGAGAAAAGTGACCTGCCCCCCCACACACACACACACACACACACACACACACACACACACACACACACACACACACACACACACACACACACACACACACACACACACACACACACACACACACAGCTGGAAAAGCCTCTGAGCTGGTTCAGCACATGTTTACATTTACTGCCATCAGTTCATCCATTCTGTTTCCCTTTTCATTCCCCTGTCCTCCACCTCCCTCCATCATTGGACACACTATAGTCCCTCAGGGTATTATCAATGGGAGTGGGAGTAGAACTGTTGTGGATTAATGTGGTTTAAGTTATGTTTCTTTTACTTGTGATGAAGAATGGTGACTGCTTTTTATTCCCTGTTGAAATCCCTCATTTGCTACTTTTACTTGTTTTCTTAGTTTCTTCCTGTTTCTGTTAGTTTGACATTGATCAATACAGAAAGTCCCATCAAAAAGTAGTTAAACATGTTAATGGTAATTTATTTCCCCATGATTATCACTCCAAAACTAGGCCATGATCATATGACTCGTATTCTCTGGCCCAAGTGATAAGGCTGCTCTGTCTCGATTATATCTTGTCTTCTAGCCAAAAGGTTCCCACTTTTGTTTCTTCCTACAGTGTGATTGTAATATTTGATGGAATCAGGGATGATACATTTAATTCCCTTTCTAAACTATCATACCTTTCCAAGAAGTCCTGGCCTATTAATATAAAGTCAAATCTATTTAGTCAAAAAGTGTAATCCTCTCAGGATTTCATACAAAACAACATTGCTGCGTTTCCATTTCACGGTGTGAATTCTCTGCAGGCCCCAGAACAAATACTTTAATGTGTTTTACAATGTGTGTAATGTTTCTGGTTTCCTCACTCTTCCTCAGACTGGGTTTGACATCGCCGTGGCCAGCGAGATCATGGCCATCCTGGCGCTGGCGGACAGCCTGGTGGACATGAAAAACCGACTGGCCCGCATGGTGGTGGGGACCAGCCGCTCAGGGCAGCCAATCACCGCAGAGGACCTGGTGGGTGTTACTGTGTGGTCGTGTCATTCAGAGAGAGTGGGGATTTTAATCCAGAAGAACTGGCGGGTTTTCCTCATTACATCTCCGAATTCAGTCTGCTGCAATCTCCAGATGAATCTTTCTATGTCTTTACTAAGCGGAAAGACGTGTGATGGTTAGGTATGTGCTACATTCTAGCTCGGGAAACCTGTGGCGTTGGAACCTTATGGGTGTTTCTGGGTGTACAGAATGAGTGAAACATAATTCATCATCGTCATCATTTTCTGTCAAATATGCAGCTTATGAATTCCCTCTTGTACCAGAAATACCAACGTACCACTTCCCCTCTTCACAACAGCACGTCTAATGTAGGTGTAACCTGCGATTAAGATGTAAACTAAAGCATGTTTTTCGCACCTCTCACCGGATCCATTAGAGGGGTCAGCTGGTTCTGGTTTCCCCCTGAAGACTGCGGTCTGTGTTGTTTCAGAGCTGTAGAGGAGGATCCTATATAAAGTTACATTAGTGTCCCTAATTAGGCTGAAAGCAAAAACATCACCACACCCCAGAGCCAACCCCCGGGGGAATATGACTGAATGCTAAATGTCTGTTGGTGTGTGGAGAGCGCTAAGAATGTTGGGATAGTAAGCTCATACAAATTGACTGTCTCAGTTATTATCATAACCATTTTACAAAAAAATAGTATTCTTGTGGTAACATATTATAACTTGTTCTTGTTTCCAACTTACAATTTCAATATCCTTTCTTCCTCCCTGTCAGGGTGTGAGCGGAGCGCTGGCGGTGTTAATGAAAGATGCCATCAAGCCCACGTTGATGCAGACCCTCGAGGTGAGTCACAAACATAAGCCCATTTAAATAGTCGTTATCCTTCTCTATTGAGCGTCTTCTGCTGAATATCCTGTAGAATGAATAGGCTGGCAGTCCACAGGGAAGTTTGACAGTTTGCAGTACTTCTACCTCTGCTGTCAGAGAAAAGAAAGTGAGGCCTCCACTGAGAGCTTTTAAGGAAAGGGTGATCGATTGCCTCCCATGGCTCTTTATCGTAACAGCAGTTTAGCAATGTGCAGAGGACAGGTGGCCCCCCCGAGGCCATCCAGATTCATACTGTCCTTAATTTGACTACTTATATCTAACTCCTCTTATAGCGTCTGGCTTTCATTTAGCGTTTTACCATTAGATAACTGGACATGTGTTCACACCGGCACATAAACAATTCATGATGTACACACTAAGACTAAGCTGACCCTTAGCAAGAGAAACAAGTCCAACCCTTAAGGTGATGGATGGAAAAATGGAGAGGAAGTTTAGTTTAGAGGTTTAAAGGATTGAATGAGCCGATAACAAACCAGACATCTAGAATGAATCTTTGGCCTCTCCGTTACAGCAGAAGCCCACTTGAAAGAAGTACCAAGTTCATAGAAGATACATTCATTTTTTTAAGAAGATCATCTTGTATTTATTGAAGAGGTGCTGCACTCGTAAACATGTTTTAGCTGCAAACTAAATGATAGGAGTGTACTGGGATGGAACACACCAATGCTTTTATTAACATTGACATTTTTACTACATTTCCTATTTATCTATCTCATATAGTTGGATTTAAAAACTTTTTTTTGTTGTTGAAAAATCCAGACAGTTGGAATCAATAAATTGAATACAAATGTATTATAAACATATTTGTCATTTAAATTATTCTACGAGTATATACATTTAATCAGAATTATTTATAGTTGATTTGCCATTATTGGTCTCAATAGTATACATTTTCTTCACGACATGGGTAAGACAAGCCAACAGGCCAGCTTTAACACTGAAAAATAAAAAAAATCCTTATTTGTCCTTGAAATGAGACTTTCTTCTTTTTAAATGTGATGCTGCAGTACTTACCGTCTTATTCTGGTGCCTTGGCAGTGTGTAAGAGTCTTTTCATCTAGACAAAGGCATCTGCTTTATCTTTGATGTTAAAGCTCTCGACTTACAATTTTCTAACTACAGTCTAAGTCACTGAGCTGTGGGCCAAAGGTTTTTCTGAACGAGCCGAGTGTATTTTCCTGATGGATTGATTTATGTCATTAAAGTTAACAATGTTAGCAGTCATGCTGTTTGCTAACGGCTTTTTGTTTTTGTTGCCTGGCTATTTTTCGTCTGTTTGTTCTGAACAGAAAGCTTGGTAAACTGGCTACTGGGTGGGGAGGATAAACACAGACTGTGTTTTCAGGGGGTGCAGAGGGGGCGGAGTGGTGCATGAAGCAGAGATTTGGTTACTCTATGTTTTTTTGGAGGAAGCATTGCGGTCCTGTTGTGTGAAACCGTTTCCTGTGTGGGTTTCCTGTCATTCTGGTCAGGGAGCTGGTATCGGGACTGTCAGGGCCTCTGAGCTCCGTGAGAACTTTCCATCCAGCTTGACCGCCTGTGCCCTTTTATGCCCTCTTCGCTTGTCATTGTTTGTGTTGAATACAGATGCACACATGAGAATAGAGTTGGCATATGGAAGCTGGTGTGTGTGTGTTAGACACATGTGTTATTTCAGATGGGGTTTAGAGGAAACATAGCACAAGAGAAAAATAGTCTTTTATCTCACTCTTTGCGTACGTGTGTATTAAGCGGGCCTCAGTCATCCTTTGCGTTTTTCAAACATCCTGTCTACGTGGCGTGCCGAAACGACCACATGCATCTTTCCTGGGGAGAAGCAGTAGAGCATATCAGACAATCAGACATGGGACTGCTCTTAGGTTTGCATCCCTGTGCCGTCTGAAAATAAGCTTGGGAATGTTTTGTTAGTGTAGCACTGGGCTGCAGCTGGCGTAGTGGACAGTACAAGAGATGCTCACAAAGAGGAAACCAGGACATGATCTCCATCTTCCTGTTTTTGTTCATTTCCCTAGTCTTTCTAATCCTCTTGTCCATCAGCTGAAGAGGGGACGCACTCTGCTTCTCATTGCTTTTCCCTTTCATTACCCTGTAGTGGCTTATTCATTGCCAGATACTATTTCCTTCATGGACTTACGTAGAAAGTCTACTGGGTCAAGTTAAAAGTTCAGGAGTTATAAACACACATGGAAATCCACGCTATGTATGAGGTGTGTTGTCTTTCCATTGGTATAAACAAAGAAATATGTTTCGACACGATAGGTACAAAAATGTTGCTTTATACTTTTTCTTCTTATGTGAATCATGTATCCATGTACTCTTTCTTTGTCTTAATGCAGTTTAATGCAGCTGTAATTTATACTACTACATTACATAGAGGAACAGACAGTGTTTGTCAGAGCGTTGTTAAATGGCTGATTTACTCCTCCGAGGGGAGGCTGTTTATGCTGGCAGTGGGAGAGGTATGCAAACAAAAGCTTTTTCCTCCCTCTCAAGGAATTCACATGCAGTGTAGTGTAGGTCAATTGCCTTTCCCCAGTTTTCTTCTTGACTAGTTTTCTTAGTAATTTCCTTTTTTAAAGTCGGTCATGAGTGCAGCGGAAGGATTGTGATGTGTTGCAGTCGACCTTTTCTCTGTATGCGTATTCTTTGTTGCCTTCTCTAAGTTACAGAGTTTGTCCCCTTAAGCATTTCAGCTCAGGTTTGCTTTTGTAAGCTGACAGCGGCTTTGAGCTTTAGCCTGTAGTGGCAGAGTTTCAACTAAGCTAAGAAGAATATACCCTTATTTGCTATTGTAAACAAATATTGAGGTATTTATATGTGTTGTCATGAACACTCTTAGATAGTTCTCCTTTTTAGACGGTAGTTTTGTTATTCTTTTAAACACTTGAATGCAAATGGCTTTAATGGATACAAAATCTTAAATCCAAGGTAACACATTAATGTTGTGAAAACACAACAAACCCAAAGAGATAACGGCACACTCGCAAAACATTGTGGTGAAAATATCATGCTATGAATATCCATCCATCCATTTTGAGAACATTTCTGTGAAGTCTCTAAACCAGCGGTTCCCAACCCTAGTGGTCCGCAAAGGCATTGCAAGTGGGCCACCAAATTATTATTTATTTTTTTGTACAGGCTAAAAACACAAACATGGACATAACAATAACATATAGGAGATGACATTCCAATCTCAGACAAAAACAGGAGAAATAAAGATGCAGTCAGTAGGATCACTTCAACATTTCACAAACAAAAATAGGTTGACCTCCAAAAACCTCCAAAAACACAACATAGCGAGCATATTTATTGTTCCTTTGATCCCACTCTTCGTTAAAGCTAATTATTTCCCATTTCATGGCGTGTTGAGCCACCCTTTGATCTTTTGTGGCAATAATTTTCTCAAAAAGAAATTGTATTTTTAATCTACTCTTCAAACACCTTAAATTAAGATTACTCCTTGATTGACTTTTAAAAATATGTATTTTAGCCAGAAGAATAGTTGTTTATTTAATTTATTAACTGTGTGCGGTCTTCATCTAAAAGCCCAAATAACATATTAAAGGGTGTAAATGTAAATTCAATATTTGCCGCCAAATAATTTGCAAAACATTATGATTTGTGTGGAAACATTTACATTTTTAATAAATGTTTTACCTTCTCTTTCTTGATCCTCCTTAGGAACGCCATTACAGTTCTTGACAGTGGTCTGTTCTACTGGATTAACAACGTGTCACATGTTCTGATTTGACCAATCAGAACTTTATTTAGCCTCCGTATTGTTTATGGTTGAATGTGGGCCGCGATAATGTTTTAGATTCTTAAGTGGACCCTTAGTTGAAAAAGGTTGGGAACCGCTGCTCTAAACCATTTAATTTCATTATTTATATTAAAGTCATTATTCCATTTATACTGTATACATATTGTGGCTATTTTAAATGTATGTTACTTGCATGGGTGGTTTCTGATAGAGAACTGGTATCTAAAGTTTACAGAGAAATTAACATTTAGACTGTGAGGTCTTAAAGTCAGAGTTCTACTTCAAAAAATGTGACCTATTGCATTTATTATCAGAACTTAGTGGGCATATAACATGATCATGAAGTGTATTGCATGTTGCACTGTCTCGCTGAAAGTTACTGTACTAGTCTGAGTGTCTGAAAGAGGCAGCAACCTTTAGTTTGTGTGTGTCTAGTCTTAAGGGAGTAATCCTAAAATCAGCAGGGGAAGGAAGCTTGGCCCACAGTCAGGCTGCCATGCCAGTCGAGCACCTCTTAACTTGTGTTGACTGTTTAGACAAACATGCTGCCAGCCTAAGTGCAACCACACTTCAATAAGCTTCTCAAAGATGTTGAATTTAGAATGAAAGAACGGGAAAGTCCTTATTTAAAGTTTTTAGAGTGAGTTCCTGTTTTCAATGTTTTCTCAACTCCTCCTGCATGTTTTGAGCCCCTCTAATTGTTGCAGGGTACGCCAGTGTTTGTCCATGCTGGGCCCTTTGCCAACATCGCCCATGGCAACTCCTCGGTGCTGGCAGACAAGCTGGCTTTGAAGTTGGTCGGTCGAGACGGCTTTGTGGGTAAGAACTCACCGTTCACGAGATACAGATCTCACACACACACAAGCTAAAGCAGATGCACACCCACAAAACCTGTGGGGATGACAGACAACAAGATGTTAACTGTAGAGTCTAGAAGCGCCAGATGTGGAATTTAATGCTTAAGCTTCCCTAGCAGGGTAGCTTAAATTATAATTTACAATTTTCTCCAGTCATGAACTTCAACTTGCTCCCCCGCTGCTGCAACCTTTGGCCTACATTCATCTTAGTTCTGGCTCTGTTCGAACTGACTTAGTGTGCTGCCCTGGTGTCTTGCCACTGCGCAACTTTCTCGGAAACAGTCGGAGAGATTGCGTAAAAAAAACACACCGGAGAGGAAGGAAGCTGATTGATAATCTTAAGAGCCCCTGGAATGCTTTAGAGTAAACCACACTAATCCCTTCAACGTCAAAGCATACTTGAATATTTCCATTTTTATCTGTCTATCTCTCCTGCTGCTCGCTTTCCGTCCTCCTTTACTTTGGCTGCAGAAATATGTGTGAAATTTGTCAGGTGAATTTGATGGACGTGCAAAGCTCATCAAAGCTTATATTTATGTGTATTTGGGAAAGGTTTTCTATGTAGGAGCAATAACGGGTAAAAGGAGAAGGGTAATACACAACATTTACACAGGCTGTCACCTGTGAGCTGGGCAGATGCAGCGTGAGCAGAGTGTTGGGTTTCACAACACTGGAGCAGGTTTTATTCCATCCACCTCTCCACCCCGCTCGTTCTCCATCTGTTCGTCTCGTTCCCTCCCTTCCCCGTCTGTGTGTTTGCTACCTGACTCTCAGGTATGCCAGGAACTCCACCTCCCTCCTCTTCCTCCCTCTGCAGCTGGGATGCATGTACCCCCCTCTTTCCGCTCAGGCTCTTTCCCTGATGCCTTTTTTAACTGGCAGCACTGAAAATAACACCACAGCAAAGTTAAGAAAATGTATAATTCTGCACAAAGTCTTGAACAACAAGTCAGCTCTTTGTTTTTTTACCAAGGTGTTATCTAGTGGTATGATCAAGTTTAAGGTTATAAACTGGATTTATATTCCGATTTAGAAAACTAGGTAATACAAAACAGATTTATCCTCTCACTTGATGATAAAATTAGAGAATTTACAGCTTGGGTCCTTATTTCTTAGTAATGGTCTTAGTTTTTATTGGTTTTGAGAACATTGTACACATCAAAGTAACGGTTAAGATCTTGAAACATGATGACAAAGTCAAACAGGATTTAGCTAAATCACTTTTGAGAGGGGCAATGGAAAGCACACTCACATGTTCAGTAGTGATTTATCATTGCACAAAAAACTTGCATAATAAAGGCAACTCCAAATAAAACAAGTATAGTCTGTAAACTGTAGTAGAATTACAACGTTACTTCTTTGTCTGCAGTTCATTTGTTTGGTTAACTCTAACTGGTCTCGACAAACTTGTTTCTGGCACAGCAGGCTGCCATTTGTAGAAAACGTAACTACTGACTGCAGAACATAGTCGAAGTTTGTAGGGACCAAAACAGACCTAACAGTAGAGTAAACTTGTATTGATGACTTATATAAACCACAAGGCCAGGAACATAACTCCAAATAAATGTGTATGCTGCTCCAATTCTGTTGGACGTGTGAATAAGCAATTGCCATCAAGTTTGCCATATCATCTTTCTTACATGTCATTTAAATAACCCGATATCACCAATTAAAAACGTTCTCAAATGTATAAATCCTCAAACCTGATTTAAAATAAGGAAGGAAGTACATAAACTCTCTGTGAACTCACTGAGGGTAGTTGGGGTGTGTCTCAACATACTCGTGGCCATGCTTCATCACGCTCTGTATTATTGTGTTTTTTTTCCTGTCACTTTGGAATCTGGACTTAAAATGGAGAAATGCTGCCAGTAGAGGGGTCGCTGGTGGATTTCACTTGCTAGATTTGAAGGATTCCTGCATCATTAACAGTCTGGAGTATTGAACGCAGATAACCCTCTGACACTGACTTACTGTAAGATTTCCCAAACCGCAGAGCCTCCCTAAACCCCGGTGGTCCGTGAGATATGATGATGATATGTTCAGCATGTCAAATATTTCAAGCTCTACACCCACATTTTAAAAACCATCTCAACATTACACCATTGCCATTGTTTTATCTTGTCTTTTAAGATATTCACTCCGATTAATTTGGTTATTTAAGTTAGTCAAATTGTCCTTAACTTCTTCATCTTAGATTTGTGTTTATAATGTGCATTTAAGCATGATTAGTGAATCAGAATCAGGACTTCATATGCAAACAGATACACGATAAATACATTCCTCACATAGTATAATGATGTGAATTTAAAAGTAATTGATTAGTTTGTTGTTGGGATAATTAATAAGAAACAATTGTTACGTAGAGAAAATGGGCCTCTTCCAATACATATTTGCTATTTTGATTTGTTGTATGTCATTGTAACTTTAATATCTTTGTTTTATTACATATTAAAGAAGACCACATTATTCAACAATGAAAATACCACCTTTTTTTCCAGCACAACTAAGCAAAATAAATCTAACCCCAAGCAGGAAATAGATGGTTGTGTTAGCCTACTTTCCAGTCCTTTCTGCAAGTGTTTTTTGGCACGGGTGCTGATACCAATGCTATGACTGTGGTAACACCATCCAGCTTCCTCTTCACTCACAACAACACCGACCTCTTCGTCCCCACCTGCTCTCGGTCAGTTCAAGGTTGCCCCGCAGAACAGGAAGCTTGTAAGTGTTTCCTCATGACATCCTCTGGGGTCAATCTCCTGCCTGGTGCACTGTTGTAGTGGAAAGCCTGTCATACTTACTGTCATTACATACTCATAGCCTTTGTTTTCACTATTCCCCCACCCCAATTTTTTTTTCTCTGCATACTCTTGTTCTCAGTTTTATGGAAATATACACAAATCATAAACTTAGGAATGTGAGCTTTATTGGAAATCTGGTTTAGTTTAGTATAAAAGCCAGAGCTCTAGTGTTGGGCTGACGGGAACAATACGCTCCGTCAGTGGCCAATTTGTAGCCAAATAAATGTATTTACATTCTTGTTCTCATCCCTTTAGGCTTTATTTGTTGCTCTTTACTTAGAAAGGCTTTTTGGCGATGGAGATGATGCAGCCAAGGCCACCCAAACTACAATTTCTGCGTAACGTCAACAATGTCATTTATATTCCCAGAAACTGTTAAAGGGCCAGTGTGTTGTACAGTGGAGTTTTTATATCTGCTTCTTGTCACTTCCCACTTATTTTCTCTCTTCCCACCTCTCTGCTAGCATCCTTACTTGAGTTGTTTTACTCTTGCATCTTTGGTGAAATAAATCATACTCTAAGTACTAATGCAGACAACTCCAAAGAGCATGCAGAGTGACGCATTCCTTATTTGAAACACTCACTAAAACCTCAAAGAGAAGGTCTTTTAATAAGCGTCAGCCACACGCACTTTAAGCTACAGTGAATAAGTCATTTCTTACTGGAATCTTTATGTAAACTATATAAAGTTGCACAATTTACTGTAAAGATCTAATGTTCTTTGCAAATGCACAAACACATTTAAAACAACATTCATTGAATTGATAACCTGATATGCTTCCGAGTCTAATTGCATTAATATCTTTCAAATTGAATTAAATGATATGAGGGTTCGCTGATGGTAATTGTGTCCAATACACAGGCTGCCCACACACAGATCATTGGTTGGACAGCATACATGTCTCACGTGTATCAGTTATATAAAGTTGTCGTATCTGCACTATAATTCCGCTTTTGGCTGCTTGTGTAATTCAAACGTTTCCAGTAACTCTAGACAAACTAAGAAAAGAATACTAGGACAAATACTGCTTCAACCAATATTTGTTTAGCCTTTCAAATAGAACATTTTCACTGTTTTCTTGCCGTACACGGAGGGAGTCACGCTTTTTTTTTTTTTGCCATATTCCTTAAAGAAAGCTGATTTTAAATGACGAAGCATAACACATTTTCTCCAACGAATCACTTTAAATGTAGTATTTTGTTTAGGAACAAACAACAGTTGATACAGTTATAGTGCTTTGTTTTTCTTGCTGAGAATTGTTGTTATGGTTATGAAATGGACTGTTTAAGCGTGTTTTATTGAAAACTAAGGGTTAAAACACACTTAATGTATACTTTTTGTGTTAGTTAAACATCAACATAAAGTTCTATTGATGGTTTAGGTGTCACAAATGTAAGTTGGTAACAAAGGGTCACATTGACAAATTAGTCTAGACATCACATGAAAATGTTGCCTTTCTTTTCATAAAAAAATAAACCGCCCAGAGAACACTAAAAAGCAGATCTGGAGGTCGACCTGTTTGCCGTTATATGTGCAGCTTTTTTCTCCCTCCTATGGTTCAAATACACCAGAAGTCGTTAAACCCTCGATACACAAGAAAGGCGTGAAATCAACCTTAACTCTAGCTTGAGCCCGCCAGCAAGTGTTCCAGTACAATGGTGCCACACACAACACACAATAAGTAACAGGAAACCTTATCTTAACAAGGCCTTCACTCCAGGTGGACTATTTGCTTTGCTTGGATCCTGTTCAAGAGGCCTGTGTGTAGGGACGTCCATATCAGAGGCGCTCCGTCTTTAGGGAACCTCACTGTGAATACATTACTCAGCTCGGTGTTGCTGTTCAGACAGAAACACAGTCGGACTCCCTCTTTTTCCCATGATTCTTTAAAGATGTCTGCCTGAACCCAGCTGTGAATATAAAGTTGGTTTGAAGATAAATGTCGTTAAAACATAATTACATTAAACAAAGAGATAGAGAGGATACTGAATGAGTAAATGTAGACAGATGAGATCAGCATATGTAACATATCACCATAACCCTCAACAACCTTTTTAATTCATGTGCAGGATTAACTTGGCAAATTCTTCACCTAAAGAGTACACACTGTTTACCTCCCTTTTGTATGCTGAACATAATCGTATTTAAACCCAGTAAACTTAGTTAGAAATGTTAATCTTTTGAAATCTGTTCCCTCACAGTGACAGAAGCTGGTTTTGGAGCAGACATCGGGATGGAGAAGTTTTTTAACATCAAGTGTCGGGCTTCAGGGCTGAGGCCAAATGCGGTGGTGCTGGTTGCAACAGTCCGAGCATTAAAGATGCATGGCGGTGGCCCAAATGTAAGTTTACATAACGCACTGTAATTTAATTCCACCAGATGTCTGTATATTTTCAGTCCATAATGCTGCCTGAGACTTTCATAATGTGGAATGCAGCCTGTCTTTCTCCCATACATTTTCTCAACAGATGTTGTACAATTAAACAATTGAAGGCATAGTTGTTTTCAAAAGCCTGAACTAGAATATCACACTGTTAATCACCCGACGTCAATGAAAATGTGCTTTGAGTGGTCATGATAAAAGCTGCTGGATGGTTAAAAACTGTAACTCAGTAGAAATTGATAAGTAAACTAGTTTATACAAAAAGTGTCCTTTTTAATGAATAAATACTCCATCCTCTCTGAAGAACCAGCACCTTACCGTGGTAGAGAGGTTTGTGTGCCCTGATGAACCTGGGGGCTGTGTTGTCTGGAACCTTGTGTTCCTGGTAGGGTCTCCCATGGCAAATTGGTCTCAGGCAAGGGGCCAGACTAAGATTGGTTCAAAAGACCTCATGAAAGAAACAACAAGAAGTGAGGATACCCGGCCCGGAGGAAGCCCGGGGTCCCCTTCTGGAGCCAGGCCCAGAAGGAGGACTCGTCGGCGAGCGTCTGGTGGCCGGGCTTGCCACGGAGCCCGGCCGGGCCCAGCCCGAAAAGGCAACGTGGGCAACACCTCCGCTTCTCCGTCCCGCGGGCCCACCACCTACGGGAAACATCGATGGGGTCGGGTGCGCTGCCAGAAGGGTGGCAGTGAAAGCGGAGGGTCTCGACGGACCAGACCCGGGCGGCAGAAGCTGGCTTTGGGGACGTGGAACGTCACCTCTCTGGGGGGGAAGGAGCCGGAGCTTGTGCGGGAGGTGGAGCGGTACCAGTTGGATCTGGTTGGGCTCACCTCTACGCACAGCGTCGGCTCTGGAACCTTACTTCTGGATAGGGGTTGGACTCTATTCTTCTCCGGAGTTGCTCAAGGTGTGAGGCGCCGGGCGGGTGTGGGGATACTCACAAGTCCCCGGTTAGGTGCTTCGTTGTTGGAGTTTACCCCAGTGGACGAGAGGGTCGCCTCCCTACGCCTGCGGGTTATGGGGGGGAAAACTCTGACTGTTGTGTGTGCTTATGCACCCAACAGCAGTTCAGAGTATTCGGCCTTCTTGGAGACCCTGGAAAGAGTCCTGTATGGGGCTCCTGAAGGGGACTCCTTAGTCTTGCTGGGAGACTTCAACGCACATGTGGGCAATGATGGAGACACTTGGAGGGGCGTGATTGGGAGGAACGGCCCCCCTGATCTGAACCGGAGTGGTGGTTTGTTACTGGACTTCTGTGCTAGTCATGGATTGGCCATAACAAACACCATGTTCGAACATAAGGATGCTCATAAGTGTACGTGGTACCAGAGCACCCTAGGCAGAAGGTCCATGATCGATTTCGTTATCGTATCATCGGACCTGAGGCCGTATGTTTTGGACACTCGGGTAAAGAGAGGGGCGGAGTTGTCAACTGATCACCATCTGGTGGTGAGTTGGGTCGAGTGGCGGGGGAAGCCTCTGGATAGACCTGGTAAGCCCAAACGTGTAGTTCGGGTGAACTGGGAACGTCTGGAGGAGGCCCAAGTTCAGGAGGCCTTCAACTCACACCTCCGGCGGAGCTTTTCGGGCATTCCTGTGGAGGTTGGGGACATTGAACCAGAGTGGTCGGTGTTCAAAGCCTCTATTGCCGAAGCCGCGGTGGGGAGCTGTGGTCTCAAGGTCCTAGGTGCCTCAAGGGGCGGTAACCCTCGAACCTCCTGGTGGACACCGGTGGTCAGGGAAGCCGTCCGACTGAAGAAGGAGGCCTTCAGGGATTTGTTATCCCGGGGGACTCCCGAGGCAGTTGCAAGGTACCGACAGGCCCGAAGGGCAGCAGCCTCATCCGTGGCCGAGGCAAAGCAGCGGGTGTGGGAGAAGTTTGGAGAAGACATGGAGAAGGACTTTCGGGCGGCACCAAAGTTGTTCTGGAAAACTGTCCGACACCTCAGGAGGGGGAAGCAGGGAACCATCCAAGCTGTGTACAGTAAGGATGGGACGTTGTTGACCTCAACTGATGGAGTGTTGGGGCGTTGGAAGGAACACTTTGAGGAACTCCTGAACCCGACAACTCCGCCCTCTATGTTAGAGGCAGAGCTGGAGTATGACGGGGGATCAACACCAATCTCCCGGTGGGAGGTCACTGAGGTCGTTAAACAACTCCACAGTGGCAAAGCCCCGGGGGTGGATGAGATCCGCCCGGAAATGCTGAAGGCTCTGGGTGTTGAGGGACTGTCATGGTTGACACGTCTCATCAACGTTGCGTGGAAGTCGGAAACAGTGCCGAAGGAGTGGCAGACCGGGGTGGTGGTCCCCCTTTTCAAAAAGGGGGATCAGAGGGTGTGTGCCAATTACAGAGGCATCACACTACTCAGCCTCCCCGGGAAAGTTTACTCCAAGGTACTTGAAAGGAGGGTCAGGCCGATTGTCGAACCTCAGATTGAGGAGGAACAATGCGGATTCCGTCCTGGTCGTGGAACGACGGATCAGCTTTTTACTCTCGCAAGGATCCTGGAGGGGGCCTGGGAGTACGCTTATCCGGTCTACATGTGTTTTGTAGACTTGGAGAAGGCGTATGACCGGGTTCCCAGGGAGTTACTGTGGGAGGTGCTGCGGGAGTATGGGGTGAGGGGGTCTCTACTCAGGGCCATCCAATCTCTGTACTCCCAAAGCGAGAGCTGTGTCCGGGTCCTCGGCAGTAAGTCGGACCCATTTCCGGTGAGGGTTGGCCTCCGCCAGGGCTGCGCTTTGTCACCAATCCTGTTTGTAATATACATGGATCGGATTTCGAGGCGTAGTCGTGGGGGGGGGGGTCTGCAGTTCGGTGGAGTAAGGATTGCACCACTGCTTTTTGCAGATGATGTGGTTCTGATGGCTTCATCGGTCTGCGACCTTCAGCACTCACTGGATCGGTTCGCAACCGAGTGTGAAGCGGCTGGGATGAGGATCAGCACCTCCAAATCTGAGGCCATGGTTCTCAGCAGGAAACCGATGGACTGTCCACTCCAAGTAGGGAATGAGTCCTTACCCCAAGTGAAGGAGTTCAAGTATCTCGGGGTCTTGTTCTCGAGTGAGGGAACAATGGAGCGTGAGATGGGCCGGAGAATCGGAGCAGCGGGAGCGGTATTGCAGTCGCTTTACCGCACCGTTGTGACGAAAAGGGAGCTGAGTCAGAAGGCAAAGCTCTCTGTCTACCGGGCCATTTTCGTTCCTACCCTCACCTATGGTCATGAAGGATGGGTCATGACCGAAAGAACGAGATCGCGGATACAAGCGGCCGAGATGGGTTTCCTCCGCCGGGTGGCTGGTGTCTCCCTTAGAGATAAGGTGAGAAGTTCGGTCATCAGGGAGGGACTCGGAGTTGAGCCGCTCCTCCTTCGCGTCGAAAGAAGCCAGTTGAGGTGGTTCGGGCACCTAGTTAGGATGCCACCTGGGCGCCTCCCTAGGGAGGTGTTCCAGGCACGTCCAGCTGGGAAGAGACCAAGGGGTAGACCTAGGACCAGGTGGAGGGATTATATCTCTTCGCTGGCCTGGGAGCGCCTTGGGATCCCCCAGTCAGAGCTGGTTGATGTCGCCAGGGAAAAGAAAGTTTGGGGCTCTCTGCTGGAACTGCTACCCCCGCGACCCGACCACGGATAAGCGGGAGAAGATGGATGGATGGAAATACTCCATCATGTGGTTAAATAAATATGGCCAAAAAACTAAACTAAATGCTATATATAATAGCGCACTGAAGAATGTGAGATAATACTGAAGTGTGTGTTTATTTGTTTTCTTTGTGTGTTTACAGGTGTCTGCAGGCGCACCTCTTGCTAAAGAGTACATTGATGAGGTATGAGCGAATAAGCATAAATCCACACACATATACACATTAAAATAGCCACTGTAACCAAAAGGAGTAAGAAAGGAAACATAATGACATCAACTTAAAGTCAAGTTAAGTAATGAACTGAGCTTGTTTTATTACATTTAGTGGTAACGGTCAGGATGTTCTGAGGAAATGTAAATCCTTCAAACGTCATCGGCTAATGCAAGGCTCCCATTATAGAACAATCATGTGCTCAATAACATCACGCTGTTTCTGTGACTGTGTGTTTTTGACTGACACGAGATCATGCGCTTGACATTCCCATCGTGACTTTAAAGAAAGAAAAGATCGGGATGACTTGCATGGAGGTGACTCACGACATATTGGTGCAACACAGTCAATACACACAATATTTCATATCACCTATCAAATCCTTTAGGCTAGGTGTGTGTGTAGCATTAGCCAAGGGAAATAAGCCATCATTCCACACATATATAGAGATCTTACAGAGATCAGCTGTATTCTCTCAGACATTTGATTCCCAGCCTACAAGCATACATACATCCCCCACTAACATGGTTAAGAGCACTTATTTGATCAACAGCACAAATACAACCTTTGCTTTGGGTTTCCGGGTTCGTGTTTTTTTGCAAAGTGGAGGTGGGATTCTTCCTGTGTATGAGTGTGTGTTAGTGTGGGTTGGAGCTCATATCTGGCTAATATCACTGGCCAGGTTCAGCTGAGTAAATAATGAAGCAGTATAAGTTAATTCTGAAGCCTGTAACAAGAACCAGAAGTACTGGGGGAAAACAGAGCCAGGGAAATTAATTTATGGGACCTTCATGGCCTTTCTGCTCTGAGCCAGGGGCTGCATGCACACACACGTGCACACACAGGCACACACACACACACAGTGCATGATTGGATTACTGTGGCCGAACTTGGGAGTATCTGGCTGCACAATATGCTATTAATGTGCTCTGTAGTAACTGGCCTCCTGCACATGGTAGTATACAATGTAAGAATGATACATGACTAACTGCCCACAGTAGGATACTACCCGTTTTATTCTATTAGGGTATTTCCAGAGTGGGAGGGGGTAGTCCACGTTATGCCGTGAACGACCAACAAGCAGTTTAAATACAATGATAAAGCGTTGACCTTTTGACCTCCTTCTGTCTTTTTCTCCTCTAGAATCTGAGTCTGGTTGCAGGCGGATGCCGCAGCAATCTCAGGAAGCAGATCCAGATAGCTCACCTGTTTGGGGTGCCGGTCGTGGTGGCGCTCAATGTCTTCAAGTAAGATGCATGCAGACACACACATTCACAAAATTATAAGCTAATACAAGTCACCAACCTTTCAATATATGCATAGAAATGGATCGTGAAGTAGTGGTAGTAAAGTGTTTCATGTAGTTGATTTGCAGGATTCGTTTTTTTATTCTTACTCAAGTACATCTGTAATAAAATATATTAACTACTACTCCAGTTACTTTGGGATACTCACTACTTTTAAAAAATGTTTACGATTTAGCTGAGTTTACACCACCAATTGACTGGCAGATTAGATAAGACTTTTTTAAGAGGTACATTTAAACTCTTTATTTTTTAATTTCACATGAGTCAATATAACTTGAAGTAAAAATACTTCTCTTTGAATAATACAACTACTTGAGTACTGGTTTCTGTTCTTTACCCACCACTAAGGAGCAGTAATAGGATAGTCTGCACATTCCCTGAGCACACAAAAGCACAATTTTGTAACTTTAATATGTATCTTAATCTCAATATGTAATTTGTCACCATTACAAACAAGCACTGCTTACAATGTTTCCTCTGGTGATCCTGTAGGACGGACACCCAGGCAGAGATTGACCTTGTGTGTGAGATAGCAAAAGAGTGTGGAGCATCTGAAGCTGTGCCGTGTCACCACTGGGCGCAGGGCGGCCGCGGCTCCATCCAGCTCGCCAAGGCTGTCCATGAGGCTGCCAGCAGAACCAGCGACTTCCAGTTCCTGTACAACACAGAGGTGAGAGCAGATACTGTAGAGGGAAAATCACAAAAAAGTCTGTTTTTCAGTTTATGTGCACTCTAGGCTTCAAGTCTCCACATCACACTTGATTTAGTTGCACATTGGACCAGGATTTGCAACCAAACTGCTCTCGATGTCATAAACTATGCTTGTGTGAAACTGAGATATAATTTGAGCACAACATAACTGAAAAACAAAACTCTGCACATACTGTAATGTACATCATTCTGTATAGTGAAGCTCACAAACCCAGGTAAAGTAACTATAAGCAAGCTGTGAATGATGCTGCTACCAGAATCAGGGACTGCAGAGAAAGATGAAAAACTAGAAAGTAACTCAACTTTTGCAGACCTACGCAACGGCCAAATATCACAAATTGAATAAAGAAATATTTTATGTTTTTGCCATATCCTCTCCAAATTGTAATGTGTTCTGCCGTGGCCATGCTATACCCTACCACACATTTTCATGAAAATTGTGTCAATAGTTTTTTCTGAAAAACAAACGGACTGAACCGAAAACATATCCGCCTCGATGAAGCTAACAAAGGAATGCAGTGTCTAGTATGAGACGCACAGTAAAAGTCAAACATGTTCAATTATTTCATTTGCACTGTGTAGCCCTGGTTAACCCTGACGTCACACGGACGTGTACTCACAAATCTAATTTGCTTGATTACTTCCTTTTGAGTGCACATGTTGTTTCCACCTGCTTCTCATGCAATGTTTCCCCCTTAGATGCCAATAGTGGAGAAGATCAGGACAATTGCCCAAAAAGTGTACGGAGCTGATGACATAGAGCTGACTCCAGAGGCCAAGGCTAAAATTGATTACTACAATCAACAGGTGAGATCATTATAAGCACTGACTTTCCCATTGTCGGCTGCTCACCTCCTTCTGTCTTTTTGTGTCTTTATAACTTATACACATGAAGACATATTAACCAATCTTGTTTCCTCCATCCTATATTTAGGGATATGGTTCATTGCCCATCTGCATGGCCAAGACTCACCTGTCCCTGTCCCACATGCCTAACAAGAAGGGCGTACCCACTGGATTCGTTTTGCCAATCCGAGATGTTCGTGCTAGCATTGGGGCTGGTTTCATTTACCCACTAGTGGGAACGGTACGTAACGGTATAGTGCAACAGCTCAGAGCAGTATGCTAATGTTGACTTCAGCCTGAGTGACTTATAGCTCACTGAGACAGAGTTTTCTTAAATTCCATTCAAAATGGCATTTTAAAAGTCTTAGTAGAAAATATGCCCGCAGGAAAATGAATGATTACATTTCTACGTAACTTCAGGTTGGGCAAATAAGCAGCCGTTTGCATCAAGTTCAACATATCAACTCAAACGTGATCATCTTCCAATAATTAAGTCAAATCTGAAACAAGTTGGGCATGTTTACCCTCAAAGATTTATATGCATTTTGTCTTTGAACCAAAGATTGTTGTATTGGTGCATTACAGATTATCTTTGAGAAGTCTTATGATAGAATTAGTTTTGACTGATGAGCGTCGTAAATAAACGGATGTGTGTTCAAATCAGTTGTCTTGGGAGCCTGGTCTTAAAGTGCCCGGACTTCAAAAATGTTTGTCTTGATTACTTCTTAAGTGTCTCCAGAGAGCTAGTAGTTATGTTCATGACTCCAGACGGCTCTGCGACCATCTCCCCACATGGGATCATGCAGGTGCAATAAACATTTCTCGTCATACTTCATCCTCTTGTTTTCCTGATGACCTTATTACTGAGCTGGTTAGAGGTGAGCTGGGCTAGCTGGAGCCTCTTTGCCGATGATAGGCCAGGCAGGAAGGAAGCAGCTTCCTGAGCGTTTTGCCTCCTGCTGTTTCACCAGCGTGCCCTGAGGGATGGACTTTGATACACTGAGGTTGAGGTGTCAAACGCCGGGCATGCTGGGGAAGGTATGGCAGTGTCTGTCCAGTCTCCAAACCCTTGCCTTTGATCTGCTGTGGCCCGCGGAGCCGCTGGCACGTTGACAACCCTTGAACTGCGACTCCTCACCCAAAGGAAGTCTCCAAAATGCTCTTTGAACTCATTGGCTTAGCCTCCGTCTACCAGACTGATCCAAAGAGATTCTCCAGCCAATGACAATTTGAACTTTTGTTTGGGTTAAAACGTCAAGGTTATTCAATTTTCCTGTCCTTTACAGTATCGCTAGAGGGTAATATTTCAGATTTTTTGAAAAGACGTTGAAAGAGACCCATTAGGAGGAAATGTAGCGGGTGAAAGTAAAGCAAGAACAGAGGCTAGCGTGTGAGCATCTGCATACTGTCACATGAACTTGAAGCAATCATCTCATTACATCAAATAAAAAGTGTATTATCTTCCTTTTTATTAAAAAGAAAACCTAAACATAATTGTGCTTCTTCATAATATGTTTTTTTCTTTTAATTACTAAACTCTGAAGTCATTAGAGACTCCAAAAAGTGGAAAAATCTCACCAGCCAAACTCCTGAAGCGGTTAGCGTGAGAGAAGAGGGAGAGTTTGAGGGGGTTAGGGGTCTTTACAGGGTGAAGAATCAGGAAGGGGCTGATGTCATTCTCCAGATATGTGAGGGAGGGGTCGCTAGCAGAACAATAGATCTCTTTAGAGTTCATATCCCGTTAGAGCTGCCCCACTGCAGATTTATAGAAACCCCCCCTCTATGGCTGGATATTCCAGGATTGGTTAATAATTGACAAGATGTAAATCGGCTAAAGCGCTGTGATAACATCTAAGAGAGAAAGCACACATAGGATGAAAGTAGACCTTCATTTATGTGGTGAGTTTAATGACCCAAAGACCAGCTAGCTCAGTAAATCCAGGCAGCTCTTCAACTGCAGTCTTACTTCAGTTACAGTAAAACTAATGTAGAGATGTAACATGACACTGCGGTTGTATTGATATATTTTTTTCTGGTAGTTAATATTTATGTAGTCACACTTAACCTGAGCCCTAAACAACACTCAGACTTGTCTCTGTGAAGTTCAAAGTGCTCCCTCTGGGAAGCAATTCACTCTCAGGTGAGAGTTCAAACTGCAGCCGTGAACTCTTCGATCTCATCAATGTAACTCCACCTGTCTAGTCACCAGGTAATTATGTTCATCCATTTTGACAAGAGTCATTGGATGAACTTACAGCCCAACATTAGAAGCATCAATGACCCGGTTTATTAAATGTTTACTCGCACGCTTGCCATTATTTTAACATTGATCTCCTTCTAACGCTCCATTAATTTTAAATGGTACGATTTTATAATCCCCCTCAATCCCCTTCTGTGCCTGTTGTTGACCGAGGCTCTCCTCCAGAATCAGTGGGGGGTAGATATCCAGCTACATTGTCTCCTCCAGGGTTTCCCCCCGACAAAGAAGCATTGTGTTTGGGCATAATGGAGGGACTGATTTGGCTGAGTGGAGTTTCCAACTTTAGCCACGGAGTGTTGTGTGTTTTTGCGAGTGCCAACTTGTTCTCAGGCTGGAGAGGAGCAGCAGAACAGCTCATCCTTTGTTGCTTTCAAACCTTGGCAGTTAGTCTTCACATTTAGCATCTTTTGATATTTAAATGTGCAGCCTGATACTGAGGACCAGAAAGCTGAGAGAAGTTTGGGCATCAAATGATTTCAAAGCACTTATTTTTTTAGTTTTCTTTTTGCGAGTTTAGAATGTCATTTCTTCCTCTGAGAGGTATAGTCCAACTGAAACAGTGGCGTCTTGGTGATGGGCGATGGTAGATATTTCTTTATTGCAGCTCTGCTTTGTTATTTATGATGGCAAGACGGGTGCATTGTCATGCTTTCTCACCACATTTGATGGTAATAGTAGCTCACTCTGTGGACAGAGGTCCTCTTTAGCAGTGTGAACTACAACCAGCATGGCCTACCTCCCGTTTGTTATTAACAATAAAGCAATGATTTTTACTTTGATCCATTAAATACATTTACAATATAGGAAACAATTATGGTATTATAGTTAGTCATTTTATTGTCTTATCGGACATTTGTATGGCCCTGCCATTTAATTTTTGAACAAAACACAGCGATATTAATAGAAAGAAAATCTGTAGATGTAGCTTTTTTTTGTACTTATCCTTCTATCTTGTGATATACACATGCTTGTACATCATGACTATTCAGGAAGAAAAAACACATCTTCTGATGCAGTTTAGTGATACTGCTTAACCTTGGAGTGTTTCATGCCAAACCGTATAATGTGCTTCAACAGTGAGTCACATGGCATTGTGTGGGAAAATGTAAGTTCATTTTATTTCAAAGACCAGGGACCTGATGGCAGAGGGATTACTTTACTTTTCTTTTAGTTGTAACATCACAACATCCAAACACTGCTGCGTGACGTCACTAAGGAATTGATCAGGGGGAGAAAGTAAAGTAATCCCTCTGCCGTCATTGTTCCTAATGTGTCCATTAGAATAAAGGGTGACGCATTGATATTGAATTCCTTTAATGCTGTTTTAGTCTGAGTCATCTTTAGTTAAAGCTGTATTGATGGTCGTGACCCAGAGCAGAGTCGGGAAACTGTGGCGGTCACTGTTGATATCAGACCAGCCAACAATAAGAGGGAGCCGTTGGCATCCGCTCTGTGGGATTATGTAAGCATGCACTCCTCATTCTGTCCCTTGGTTTACATGCAGTTTCCTCAGACAGGAAATTGGCTGGTCACTTCCTCCTGTCTTATGTCCACTAATGGGCCCATAAAAGTGGCCCTGGGTCAGAGGGAAGGAGGCACGCAAAGAATGTTGCTCCCTGTTTAATGAGCAAGATAATTACCTTTTTTAGCTTGCATGTGAATTGTACCGATTTTTTCTTTTCATCTGTCATACCACAGACACTACGGCAACTCATTTATTGATTGGAAACTTAAGATTCAAATTAGTTTCGGCACCCAAACCAAACTAAAAAAGCTCAGGCAATTAGGCTGTTAACTCTGGTCTCGCTGACTGTACTACATCGCCCCCCCTGATAGAAGTGAGCTATCAGCTGGTAATAGTAACACTCATGATCATATACAAACACACACACACACACATCTAAAAGTACCTTTATTTTCTTACGCTAATTTACATAAAAATGCAGCTTCTTTTAGCTTATTATCTATCCAATTAATCTCAATGTGATTCTTGAAACTCAGGAGTTTTGTCTGACCCCCGTCCTCGAGCAGTTTGATAGTCATTATCCCCAGTATGATTTTGGATATGGCCTTCAAACGTTGTCTTGTATCTGAGAGTTTTCCCCTTTTGTTATCTATATTTTGAAGACAGTTAAAACAAAGCCACCATTGTCTCAATTCATCACTGCTAAAGTAGAGGTTGTCTACACATTGATCCTCTGTCTGCCCAGAGTTAATGACTCTAGATTCTAGTTATTGAACCTGTAGGGGGTGATCCTCTCTGTCTCTGCAACGTTTCATACCAAGGCAGGGCGTATTGTCTTTGGGTTTAAAACAGCTGTGTTGTGGCAAAGGCTTTAATATGAGGTTACAGTTATTATCTTGATAGTAATCTTAACGTTCTTATATTGTTCTGATGTCACTGACATTTTGATGAGACAAAAATATAAACCATCTGCAAGTACTTGATCATCAGGGAGGTCCCTTCATTCAGCAGATAGAAGAAATAATGTGGTGTATTCTTTCATGTCATCTTTTGTTATCATTTATTTGAGATGTATAGGTATATTTATATTTTTCATAAATAAACTGCTTACAGTTTGCATGTGTGTGTGTAAAGCATATTTCAGTGCAGCTGCATTGTCTCCCACATAGCGTGTGTCTCTACGATAAGAACTCAAGGCTAAACATAAATTCACAGGGGACACTTTTTCACTTTTATTCAAGAAAGATCTGGAAAAATGTGTAATTATTTCTTTAAAGATAAGTAGAGTGTTTTTTTGTGTGCTTTAAAAGTAAAATACTTTAAATGGGAAAACATTTGGCTAGGGCAGCCAATCTAGCATTGCAAGTATTTTTGTACCATATTTGATTGGACCCAAACACCTGAAATGAAAGCCACATTTAAAAAATCACACGGTTTTACAAGATAAAGGATTACATCTTCATCTTAACCGTCATGATTTTTTTAATAAATCTAATTCTATTTACATGTAAACAGTTTACCTGCACTATTTGTATTGCACTATTGTATTATATGATATTGCTTCTTATGTCTTAGTTCCCTCCAGTTAAGTTCCCTGTCTCTGCTTGTATTGTGTCCTCAGATGAGCACCATGCCGGGCCTGCCAACCCGACCTTGTTTCTACGACATCGACCTTGACCCGGTCACAGAGGAGATCACTGGGCTCTTCTGAAGCGCTCTTCAAAGATAGATGTTGTCTCAGGTATCCTCTATTGCACATCAACATAAAATGTTCCATAAACCGTCCCAGCCTTTTTGAAGGATCATCCATTGTGTCATTATAAATATTTTACGAGCAGTCATTGTCTCTATTGCTAGACTTTATTTCCTCCCTGGAGTATTTAGTTTACTACCTCATTCACTCAGTGCCGAGACTCCAGTCTGTGAGGATACTCTCACTTATACACTCTTTAGATCATCATTCTGTTTTGTTTTTTTGTCCAGGTTCCTGCTCTGTACTCGTGATCCCCTGCTCCACGCGTGCACCATCAGACTCATCTATGCCCTCCATCTTTGACAGGAAGTGCTTTCTTTGCCCTCTATTTTCTGGTGGAAAAGATTACTGAAGCTTTAGCTTAATGCTGTATTTGCACATCTGTTTGACATGCCGAAGATGACCTCATACAGCCATATTAAGTGAATTTTATGTTTTATTTTTATGCTTTTGCTTTTATGCCGTTTTCAACTCATTGTCTTCTTTTGGGAACTTTTACTCAAATGTCTTATAACAGTGCCTTGTTTTTGACGCATGTCATACGTTTTTGACTTGAAATAGGCAGAGTTTGTGTATTTATTTACTACAATTCTGATGAACGCACACAATTCCATTATGTAACCTCTTTTGTCTTAACCTGCAGGATGCTGCTGAATATCCAATATGCTCTTGAAAAATCACTACAAGTTACACAAGTTTGACTCATCAGTTCAAATGATTGTGAGGGATACTTTTCAAGTATTACATTGTTGTGCTAATTGTTTTTGTTTAAGCAGGGGTGATGCATTTTAATATCAGTTTGGTGACTTTAATGACTTAAACAACAGCCTTTCCAGGTCATTGCTGTGTGGAATGGCTTTTCTGCTATTTTCTCTAAAGGTTAATACTTTATTAAATAAAGGTACAATGTTCAGCATGTGGTTCTTCTCCAAACAGCTGAATGTTACTCTGCTCTGACATTCTCAAATGGGCACATGTTTCTGTGTCCGAACCCTTTACTTACCCTGGGAAAGAGTGAATAAACAAGTCACAATTAAACTGCCGCTGTGACTGAAACTATGTTTAAAGTTGCATTGTTCAAACCCTAAGCCAAATGTTTTGTAACCAGTGTGAACCCCAACAGTGACTAAAAACAAGGTTAGATCTTCAGAGATAAAATGTGTGTGCCTTTCTAATAAACCTTTTATTTACTCCATAACTATGTATGTCTTTTCACACCCAGCAGTTGACTTGTGGTTCATGCCATCTGTTGTTTGAACTCATGCGCTCTCTTCCTGTTGTGAACCACAGCTCCAAAACAAACCTGTTTTTGTTAAGAAAAAAATAAAAGCTTCCTCTTTCTTTCGCACTCCAGTCACATATTAAAACATTTTCTACCATGTTTTTCTACCTGAGATGTCTTTCCTCCTTCAGGTAAGCGTGACTGAAAGCCAACGGTCAGCCCCCTCAGCAGCACCCCAGGGTGAAGCATCTGTCATTAGGAGGTGTTGGGGTTTACAACATGCAGCCGACATACTGTACATGTACGGTTTTACATGTGTGTGCCTGTCAAAGCTGGCATTCCACACCTGCTAGGTCTGTTATTCTGTGTGTTCACCAGGCATCGTCTGGCACTTTAACTACAGGCAAGCCTGCAGGAATGCTCTCATTTATACAGTAGTACTCCAACGGCATATTAAGTGTGTTTGTGTCAGACTGAGCCCTCTTGTTTTAACCTGATGACAGATTTGAAGACCTGGTTGATGAGGAGGGGGCTTCGTCATTGCTTTGTAATGTGCTGGAAAATCCCTGTTTTGCCATGTTGGAGTTATTTATGTAAAGCTTCTGTCTTGATCTGCAGAAGCCTCCAGGTGTTTGTGCTCTTAGCACTCATTATGTAATAGATTGGCTAATTTCAGTACCAAGGACAGGTCCCTGTGTTAATGTAACTCAAAGTGTAGCTGGAAAATAGCTTTGATTACCAAGCAGGCAGAGCAGGCAGCAGCTGGCCTCAGAGCGCCTGGCAGGGTCGGCTCTAGAACAAATCGAATGGGGGGGCAATCATTTACCAAGGGGGGGCACACACTGCCCTCAACAACCAACACACAAACACCAACGCAACTTCAATTAAAAAAAACATGCTGTAAAGTCTATTGTCTTTCACACACAGTTCAGGGTGTAGTGCTATTGTATAGCGCGCCTATGACTTGTGCATACATGCACGATTGTGGCACGACCACCAAAACAGAAACATATGGACATAGGCCACCATATTAAAAGTGTGCAAATGTATTTAGTATCCTATCCATGTGAACATGTTTTAGGTGGGGGTGGACCTAACCTCCTCTAGGGGGGTCCAGGGGGCATGCTCCCCCGGGAAGATGTTTTTTTAAATATTGAAGTGAAATGCATCAATCTGGTGCGCTTTGAGAGCAAAGTGAAGAGATCTATGGATCTCTGAGCATCCATATGAAACAGAACTGTAAACAGATTTACTTTTTCTTTATGGATATTTTACTAATCACTCCCCTTTAAACTGTATTCTTGTGTTACTGTCCTATAGTATTTCATACCTGTTTTTATTTATTCTCTTATTCTTTAATAACTATAATGATCATATAAAGGTATTCCTCGCAAATACTTGTTTACATAAATGACCACACCGTTTGAGACCCACTGAGATAACCTACACTAAAGTTAACTATCTAAACACTGAGAGAGTCCTTACCACTGAGCTGACGTTATACGATCCTCTCAGTCTGACAGGAGAGGACTCTCCTCCACCTTGGTGTAGAAACAGCTCTTTATATCCGTTAGCATAGCTAGCTAACCAGATGCTAACAACAACATTCCGCTCACGCACTCACAAAATGCACTCGTGCCACACACACAAACACAGAGCCGAGCTTGAATGAAACACAGAGACCCAGAGGTAGGCTACTTGTACTGTACTGTATATCATATTATTTTTTCGATGGCTTGTTTACTGTATAATCAGTGTAACCGATGAACAGATCGCCACTGGGCTTTCATCTAAACACACAGCCACGTAATGATAACAAAACAAAGGTCGCAAGCAACACACCAATCAGAGAGCAGCAGTGAGCACACCTCAGGCTGTGTTTTATATTTGTATTCTTTATTTCTGATGTATTTCACACAAAAAACCTTTAGTGGAAACGCTTTCACTTATATGATTACAAAATAAATAAACGGCAAAGTGGCAAGGCTTGCCCACCCTGCGTTGGGGGGGCACAGTGACTCATTTGGGGGGGGCATGGCCCGCGAATGACCCCCCATGACGCCGACCCTGGCTCCTGGGGCCCTTACAGTGTCTGATTCACTGTGTGACAGTTACCTTATGTTAATTTGACATGTTGCAGTCGAGTTCAAGGATTTTCAATCTAAACTTTGGAGAAAAATATCTTTATCAACCCGAATTTGAGAATATCAGTTTGTGTTGGAGTAAAAAGTCTGTTTCTGTTTGACACGCATGTCAAGCAATCATTATGCACAAATCTGTCTTTTTTACCCATCTTTTTAACAACCTGGCTTGTAACAAAATGGGAATGTGTCAGCCCCCTGGTGTGTCTTGGCGAGCCCCTCGCCCACGCAGCCATCAACCCTCAGGGCCACATTCTTCAACTCACCCTGTCCTGAAAAATACCCGACTTCCCACCATTTTACTGTTGCATTTAAAACGAAATTGCAGTATTCCATGTATCAACTGAGTCCTGTGGGAATGTCTCTCAAAGTTCTTAGGGATTTGCAGGCTGTAGCTGATGTAGTGATATCTCTTGTTACAAAATAGATTGTTACAGTTTTACTGTCTGCTAGTGCGGCCAAATGTCTCACACAAATTGAGTATCATCTGCTCATATTTAATAAGAATGATGTATTGCTTATTATGGTTTGCATTTCAATGTGTGTGGTCAGCACAAAACAATAGGGCAGTGGTATTTTGACAAAGTCATGGAGTCAATTCCCATTTCCCAGCATTAAAACAAGCAGGCAAGTGTTACACTGAGAATATATCTTTGTCAACGTTACTGACCCCTTTGACCTTTTTAAGTGTGTGTGTATGTGTGTATATATATATATGAGAGAGAGAGATCATGCTTTGTGCCTTTTCATGTCCCCTTGCATTACAGTTTTAGGAGCGGAGACCATGACATATCCGGAAAGGCTTTCCATTTAATGAGAACCTCCTTCCCCCTTCTTACTCCACTCTTCTGACAACCCTCCTTTATCATATGAGGTCAGCGTCTGTGCTAATGGGCCTGCTGAAGGTCGTTCACCAACACATGTATCTGCATACACTGAACAACTCTGATGAGGTTATCTATAGGTTTCCTGTCTTGCGGGTCAAAGGTTTGATTCGGTAAGTTTACAACAAGAGCAGCATGTTTTCTTTTCTATCTAGTCTTGGATCATATTGTGCAACAAAGATAATAAGAAATTAAATGTATACGGATTCTGGAGATTCAGTCATAAACAACATTTTGAATATTCCCCACTTTTAGTCAAATCAGAACAAGTTTTTGTTGTCAAATCAAATCTTATTTATATAGCACATTTTAAAACGATTTTTGGTCGAGCCAAAGTGCTGTACATATAAACACTTTACAACAAATACAACAGCACAAATAAAAAATCACACACGGAAATGTCAGGAGTCGTGCTCCGCTCAGACGAGAAGGCCAGAGAGAAGAAGTGAGTTTTAAGTGTAGATTTAAAAAACCCTAGGGTCTGGGCCGACCTCACACGGAGGGGCAGAGTGTTCCGGAGCCTAGGGCCAGCTGCTGCGAATGCTCGGTTTTGAGCCTGGTCTTGGGCACTATCAGCAGCAGCTGGTCAGCCCAACTTAAAGCTCTGGCTGGGGTGTAGCGATGGAGGAGTTCGGCTATATAGGCCGGAGCCAGCCCATTTAGTGCTTTAGGGAGTTTACAATCAGCGCCACGGTTTCCACAGATAAAATATTTGTATATATTTATTGTCAAAGCCTTTAATTTATTCATTGCTATCGGGGTGTTAAGAGCATTCCATGGAATATAACAACAAGTGTTTCTGAAGTGAATTACCTACCCAACCTTTAACTTACATTCACCAAAATAAAAGGGGACACCCACCCACCGCCTACATTACCCACAATGCACCCCAACAGTTGACCGTTTTTTTTAAATCGGAGAGAGGCGAAGTCCCTCCCTTTCCGGTGGACCTCATGGGACCCAGCGCCAGATATAGATATTCTATCCAGCATATATATGGCGCTGATTCTATCTATATGGCGCTGATGGGACCTTATTTCGGAAAAATTATATATTGAAGTCAATGGCGAGAGAAAACGTATCTTTCGATCCCGTTTGAATTGTGCCACGAATTACACAGTAATGTTTGTCAATCTTAAATCATTTCCATGTAAGTCGTTCATAGTAAAACTGTTGAAATATAAGACTATGAAAAATACACAACTAGAAAGACTACAAATCCCAGAGTTGTGTAAGTGATGTCATAATTGTTTTCCTCCACTAAATATAAGAGATAGCTAAGATAAGATAACTTTAACAATATGCCTGTTTGCTTTGTACCAGGTTATCATCAGAGATGGGGTCGTTACTAAAAAAAAAGCAATATATTACATATTACTTTAAAAAAAGTAATATATTACACTACTTCGTTACTCTCTACATAAAGTAACTCGTTACTTTACTCGTTACTTTACTCGCAGGGCCGGCCCGCCCCTCCCTGCAGGCAGATCACGCAGACTGCTAAAGTTTCAAATGTTCTCTTTAGTTCAGTTTCCATTGTCGCATAAGACTGATCCAGATAGCTCCTGAATGTTTTCCTATCTGACCATGGCTGTCCTCTCTCTCCTGCTATCTGTATTTTGCGCAGTATATCTCTGCTCACGCTGTTGCGTCAGCGTGTTCTCCTGCGTGTTGGCCATGTGTTGCACTGGAACACAAGACTTCAGCCGAGCACGTACAAACTGCGCATGCGTGAGTGGCAATAACTCTCCTTACCAGCAGGCGGCGGTAGTGTGTATTCGTCATTCAAAAGAGGCAACAACCGGAAAACAGAGAAGAAGAACAGGCTACGTGATATAAACAAACAACAAATAGCTGTGCGTTAGCTTCACCTTAGCATGTGTTCTTTGCAGATGTTTGATTATGACTGATTTTAGTAAGTAACGAAGTAACGCGTGTCGGGGCAATGTTAGTAACTGTAGTGTGATTACTGAATTATAAAAGTAGCGCGTTACACTACTCCGTTACCGACAAAAGTAATATTATTACAGTAACGCGTTACACCCAACTCTGGTTATCATCATACCAGCAATGAGTCTTGCTCGTTCTTTCGCTTCCCCTCTGATGAAAGGACTAAGAGTGGCTGGATCAAGTTAGCTAACTAGCTAGTAGCAAGCACGTTAGTTAGCATTACAGCCTTAGCCTTGTCATTTGTATTAGCCTTAACATGAAGTAACTAAAATGTTAAACAGTAAGAGTAGTAGTTTATATTTCGTGAACCCTTTGAAGAGTACTGTCACACCAGTGTGATCATTCTAGAATACACCGTTTAAGCCCGGATGCCCCCGGGGGAGACATGCTAACGCTACATTAGTATCGGGGATCTTTTCTACTTCATGCTATCTGCATAAATGGTTAACATTGAACATTAAAAAGATCAGGCAGTTCAGGGAGAATCGAAGGAAGGCAGGCAGCTTTGCATGACATTCTTCTGGACGTGTCAGTCATTGTGGTGAGGGTAGGCTACTCAATCCCTTGTTTGGCAAGACAGTAGTGACGGCCATCTTGGTGTGTTGTTGTGCGAGACCAGAGGTGTAGTTCATTGAGCGGTTTCACAAAAAAAAAAGTCTTTCTTCACATTTAAAAAAGATTATCTTTTAAATTGACAAACATCATATGTGTAATTCGTGGCACAATTCAAACGGAATCGAAAGATAACTTTTCTCTCGCCATTGACTTCAATACATAATTCTTCCGAAATAAGGTCCCATGGAGGTCCACCGGAAAGGGAGGGACTTCGCCTCTAGGAAGCTATGCTAGCAAGCTAATCGCGCCTTGGAGTGGGGCACACACTGGTAAACTCACTGCTTTTTAAACTTTAACGTTGTTAAAACGTGTTATCTTTAAACCCAACTCACGTTACGATGTATCAGATTTGGTATAGGCATGCAGCTCTCTCTGGAGTCACAAAGACTTTACACTAGGTTTCCCACATTATGCACTCCCTAACACCTGTAACGGTAAACGCACTGATGTGTACAATGTGTGACACTGTCCTGCTAATGTTTTAGTTTCCGCGGTTTTACCTGTCATAAACAAAAATTCAAGAATATTTATTTTTTCAAGACAAGTCAAGTAAAGTCTTTAGTAATTAAGTCTCAAGTAGGCTAGCTAAATCAACTCTGTCCAGATCACAACATGGCAGTCAAAGAGTTATGTCCATTTTTGTGAACTGCACATACATTACTTGTCAACATTTCTATACAAACAGTGGCCAGAGACGAATGTGTCACATCAATGCACTTCTTTGGAAGTTTATAGATTCTGTACTACCAACTATAAACTCACCTCTTTGCACTGGCTTTTAATACTAGTTGAACATAACATTTTGATATTTGTGTTTTTATATGTTTCTAGTTATTGTGCTTTGTATCTTGTTTTTAATTATTGTTTTATTATTTTACTCCTATTGTGTTATTTTATATTTGTTCCCTGCAGAGCACTTTGGTCAACTGAGGTTGTTTTAAATGTGCTATAAATACAGATTGAGATTGAGATCAACTGCAGAGTTCTTTCATTAAAAAGCTGACATATCTTACTATATATATATTTATTATTGTTATGTTATTTATTACTAGCCTATGTTTCTTTATTTTTGTAATACTTGCTTTTATTTATCTATGTTAATGTTGTGTACCACTAGAAAATTCCTTTCATGTGAAAGACAACTTGGCAATACACCTGATTCTGAGAGTGCATACTAGGCCATAACGATGAATTATGATTTAAGTCTGACTCAAGATAACTTTTTCTCCCCAACATATGTAAACAATGTTTTTATAGTGACTTTCAGGTCAATGCACCGATTCACAACATTACCACCTCACCTCCTATAATGTGATATAATGTTTGTTAGTGTTGTCTCAGTGTGTTTTTCTGCAGAGACCCTCAGAGTATGGGCCTGTTTCAACTTGGCTTTGAACACTGAGGTTGTAATTTGTGCGTTTTTAAAATTCCAAACAAAATGGTACGTGGGTCACCGTGCAATTAACTAAACCTAAACATCATCTCCATATGAGCAGCAGAGACACCACAGCTATATACCAACAACAATGTTTTGAGTCTGTGTTGCGTGGAAAGAGGGGGTGATGAAAGTGATCAAAAATTAATATAAAAGTATCTTTACCATAATTGAATAACATTTTATTAGGCTAAGAAATTGGCTTAATGTGATTTTATTTTGAATAAAAAAGTCTTGATACAAGTCTTGATCCATGGTGATCATTTTGTATGAAATATCCTTATTGTTTTACCTGTGTCCTGTGGTCTAATGACCACAACTAATTATGCAATGCACTGCAAGGCCATCTTTATATTTTTAGACCTTTTTGCAGCTTATTATTTTGTTCAAAAAACCTTTATTCTGCTAAGAATACATACACACATCATCTGATTCCCATTTTAAATTAAGTAAAGTTAAGTACAAGTCTGCAAACACTCAAAATAAGTTATACAACTGCAGGACTTTTACCTGGATATACCTGCTACCAAATCCCATATAATGACTTGTATTTTATACTCTTTTAATACACAGAGCATGTCTCTCACGTGCAATGCCTTTTATTACTCCAATCTGGCATTACATGTTTTTATGTTGGCAAGGGATCCCTCTAAAATGTGCAGGCTTTCTTCCTCCACTCACTGTATTCACTGTATAACAGCTCAGTTGAATCCCTCAAGATACATATTATTCCTGTTATCGCGAATACACGATGCTTCAGGCGTTAAATGTTTCATTTTCTTTATGAACCGCCTTCCTCTTCTCTCACTCTGTCCTCCATCAGCACCGTCTCTGATGCTGCAAGGCGTGCCATGTGATACTGAGGGGAGGTGCGGGCGTCCTGACAGAGTTAGCTGGTCCTCATACTTCACATCTCTCCAGATCAAGGCCACCCCGGGGCGGAGCTGCACTGTAGAGCTCGTAATTTGGACGCTTTGGATACTCGCTGCTTGCTGTAACACAGTCGTGCCATCTTGGACGGCTGCTGTTTGTTTTTTAGAGACCTAATTTCACCTTCTTGTGATTGTGCGCCATGGGAGCAGAGAGCTCAGTGCCGCGGGATGGGAAGAGCCAGGAAGATGCCCCAGCTTCAGCCTCAGCCTCCGGCGGGGATCTCAGTGCGGAGGGGTCTGTGCTCCAGGAAAGGAGCAGCGTCACCGACAGCAAGGTAGAGCGCAAAGGCTTTTATTTGTATTTTTCTAATCATATCCCTGTGGGTGTTTCCTAAACCTTCGTGCAAAGTGTTCAATTCTGTTTATTCTGTTTCCTGGTATCTGTTGTAAGTTATTTTTTATAGTTTACGTCTTTGTTTGCAAACATCTGTCGTCATCCCCCTCCCCCCCCCCTTCCCCCTGCGCATCAGCAACTTGCTGCAGCCTCCATGTGCGCCTGACGCGGTTTTTTTGCTGAGTAATGGGTCGTGTTGTCTGCAGTCCCGCAGTAATAAAACGAAAGCAGCTCAGCCCGGCGCAGAAAGGTCACCTGGGCTCAGTCTGAGGCATGAACAGTCTTGTATTTCATTTTTTATAGTTTTGGAGCTTTTGGGCCAAGCACATGAGCAGTGAAGCAGTTCGACGCGGCAACACATTGACAAGTGTTCATGTGACTGCTGATTGCATTTATTTTATCATCATGCATTATAGTTTATGTTTTGGTTGATCAAAGAATAATGGTTTAACAATATTTTCCCCACTAAATCAAAAACATATATTTTTTAAATATTTTATATATAGACATATTTTACTTTTTAAATAAATATGAAGAGGAAATTGTTGACATTTTCATATATTTGTAGGCCTAGTATAAAACAAGGTAGACATTTTAACGATGTTTTGAAGGATTAAAAAAGAAGAAAATGGTTACATTCGGCTTAAGTTGAAGAGTCATGAAAATTGCAAAAAACATATTGAAATCATTAAAAAAAACATGAAAGTAACGTGTGCAAATAAACAACAATTTTATACCCTGTGTGATATCAAGTTGATATTATAAAAGTCCCATAAATATGAATAATTTAAAACCTCATTGCATCACAATAACCACCTACTTCCTCTCTAACACTTTCATCTATATAATAATACATCGCATCCTCTGCTACCAGTCGGTAGACCCAACCTCATTTATTTACATAAAATAAATTAAAGTTGAGCATTTTGACCTCATACCACCAGAGTTTGACAAACAATGAATGAATAATAGATTAAAATAGGCACATTTCCAGCCTATATGTGTGACCTGACACCATAAACAGCTGTCAACCAGTCCCAGTAGCAGCACAGGACACTGAGATTATAAAGAATACCAGATTATAAACTTCTTTAATGCTTATTTGGAATGATGCAACAACTGAAATCATACTTGTAAGAGTACATTTGCCCTTTCGTTTCCTGTGCTCTGCACCATGTTGTGGTGCAGCTGCCATCATCTGAGCACCTTGCCGACTGCACTGTTACCTTGGTGCACATTTGCTCAGCGTTGTGTGAATGAATGTTTGGAAAGAGCATACTAATGAATATGCATGTCTTGCCACCTGCTCTGTTCATGCCTCATATAAATTATTGGCTTTATTGACTTTTTGTGGGCCATAGGTCACCAGGTCAGATTTGGTGGCTCATCTCTGATCTTAAAGGTCAGCAGAAAGGTTGAATGACACTGAGGGAGACATAAAGTGAGACAGAAAGCCCAGAGGGTTTTAACATTAGGTCAAGAGTTGAATCAAAGCTACATCTGTTCACCCTTTTTCTTTCTTAAAGATGTGATTTTGCTTGTGTTTTTACATGCTGGCATGCTGGTTTTTTATTGAATTGACTCCACTGTGTGTATGTTTTGTTAAGCTTTGAGCTGTTATCGCAGGTATCATCGCAGAGGCAGTGTTTGCTCTCATATTTGACCACTGGCGCTGGAATGTGTGATATTAAATGTTTTAATCTGCGAGTTCGTGCCTTGAGATTTCAGCTGAAATGGATACATACAGTTTGTGGAGACCCACGTTTCTGCCACTGAAACTGTGTCTCTCCAGGTAGCATGTAGCTGTTAATGATTGTGAGGTTGTTAAACAATGACTGTGCTGTCCTCGCCTGATCCCGGCTTAACTAACAGCCACTGTCATATTTTATTGTTGCACATACTGGAATTTCCTTTTTTTAATTAAAGCAATACAAAACGGTTGTTGACGCAAATGCTCGGGATTTCTCGGGTAGATTTAATTCATTAGCTTAATTTGTACGATAAATACGCCAGTCCTCCTAACCAGTAAACAAAATGATTCCACATCCATGCAGAGACCATCTACTCCTTCATAATTAAACTCACCAGAGATTAAACCATTGGCTCTCAACCTGTTTGGCTTGTGACCCTTTTAATAAATAATTAACCATCTTATATTTACTTATGCAATAGCAAATCACTCGCAGGGGGCATTTTCTGCAGATTGAGTACTGAGAAAGAGAAGGGGAACAGACAAATGCAGATTAAACTGTGCCATGTTCTCTCTGTAAATGATACACTTATATTTAAGATGAAAACAGATTTTGCGATCATTGTCGCATTAAAAGGTAAATGTAGACATTGTTGTCTTGAGACAAATGGTTTATAAATTATAGATTTTTGCTGCAGATTGATTTGATCATGCATTTAGTTGGGATTATGTTGTCCTCTCCAAAGATTTATGTTGTTCAATTAAAAACGTGATTCCCCATCCACAGCACCCTAAACACCTTAAGACAAAACTGGCTAAAGAAGTCTATTGGGACCATTATTATTACCTGCAACTGGACACTGTGTTATGACACTACGGTAGGTTTCAAGTTTCGAGGCATTTATTGTCATGTGTGCATAGCTACAGTGTTGTTATGACAATGGAAATCTTAGGTCACAGGCTCCCCCAACAGTGCAACACAATAAAACAGATAACATAGTACAAGTAAATAGAATATAATAGAAACAGAATATGATAGAAACTGTGCAGAATAGTAGGAATCATTGTTTCCCATTACCTCCACAAACGAACAAACACACAGCACAAATATCCACCTGAACATGAGACATGCATCACATGACTCCAATGATCCCACAGCATGTTATGTAATGTCATGTGTGCTGATTAAGGCTGGTGCGTTCCTGGATAATGAGCCGCAGCTGATCAGATGCTGCTGTGGCTTTGATTATCTTGTCAAGCACTGTTAGCACAGAGAGAGAGAGAGAGAGAGAGAGAGAGAGAGAGAGAGAGAGAGGCGGGAGGGGTCAAACAGAGAATCCATTGAGGATGGCCCGGGACGGGGACAAGCCGGGGGCCCCTGTGTGCAAGAGGAAGGAACCAACAGGGGAGCGGGGGGAGCAGCGTTTTGGGTGGGCAGGGAAAGAAGTGTAGAGCCCAGAGAGAGGGAAAAAAGAATGAGCAAGAGAGAGAGTGAGAGAGGAACCTGCCAGAGTGACATGAAGAGATGAATCAGCCGATTGTTCCCCCAGTCCTCCCTCCTGCCTGATTTTAAAAGGACCCTGATGACAGAAGTTGGGTTGAAAATGGGCCCAGGTACCAAAAAAAAGCATCAGTATAGGCAGTAGTGTTTTTGAATGTGTGTTAAAGGTGGAGGTATGGGAACTCCTCTTATCAAAATGTAAACAAAAAACCCCAAACTCTGCTCAACTCCGCTGAGTCGGTGGAATCTTGACTACATTTATACCATGTTTCGTACGTAAAGAACAACAATTACATTAACCTTAAAGTTTGTTTATTGAGGAGTTGTTATAAGGGAAGAGAAAATGATGGGACAAAATATCTGCATAGAAGCATTTGTTATCGTCAAATCTTTGCTTATTGCGGAAAATAAAAGCTAAGTCTATAGTAAACTATTATAAACATCGGATAATGAACTTCCCATGATGATTATTTTTGTCTGCGAAATCAAATCAAATGTATTGTCCTTTTGAAGAGTAACAGGAAATCGTTTTTTTTGTGAATTAATCCCTCTAATGCTGCTTCCTATCTCTCAAATTCACTGCCAGTAAAAAACAGACGTGGGTTTGAGGATGTGAATAAAAGGAAATCCTTTGTTCCTCTCCCCTCTTTGCCCCTACAAATTAGACTTCACTCCAATACTTGGATCTAATAATGAGTTCACATGGCAATATCAAATCCCCAAATGGCAACAACATCAAAATGTTACATAATCTTAGAGGGTTTTGTTTGTTGTGTTTACTGTGTCTGTGAGCGGTTCCCAGATAATTGTTTCTGCTGTTACCCATTATTTTTCTAAACTGCAGGTTTTTTTTTTCATTCTTCTCACAAATAATAAAAACGAGAAGACTGACCACACTAAAAACCATGACGTTTAATATATTTACTACATATACATGTTGCTGTTTTGCTTTGAAACCTGGTTGTTGTTGTTGTTGTTGTCAGTTTGTACAACCGCATTAGAGAATGCTGTCCAAATCTAATTATTTTCCACTTTGATGTCTCAAAAGTCCCACAAATGTTATTTTAACCCATGACTCCGCATGACATCCATTTTGTAGATGCATTGAGACCATAAATTGCCATATTTCATCTTCATTCCTGTGATTTAGGGCAGAAGGTCCTGTGGGTCATGTTGGCAACATAAATCTGAGGGGTGTTGAAATGATTTAGAGAACAACAAATCTAAAGTATGTTTTTATTTTGTATATTGCCTTAGAGATTAAAGAAAGCAAGACTGTTTCACATATTGACGTGTTTGTTGTTGGTCCCCAGTTAAATTGAAGATTTGTCCGGAATTGCGTTAACACAAATTGGAAAGTTTGCTTTTAATTCAATTTAGAAGTTACCAGTAAGATGAACTTCCACGTTACACAAACACACATGACCATCCTGTGCAAGGGCCCCCCTCCCGTGTTGATGGTGGAGGTGTCAGGAGGGGATTTCCTCCCTGGAAGCATTGTCCTACAGTAAAGATTTGTTATTGAATATGGGAGGACGCTGCTCTGTCCTAATCCATCATTATGATCGGGAGATTCTGCCACATGAGCATCCTCAATGCACTGCCTTTCTTTATGGCTTCACCTGCTTCAGTTAGTTGTGTCAAAGGAGGTTTGAAGGCCCTCAGAACAGAATAATAAACAAGGAAATGTCTCCTTGCATTATAGAGATTGTGATCATGCACACAATCTGATCACAGTATAATTACTTTGTGTCTCATAATGACTTCTCGTAATAATATAGAAATGAGCTACTCCTCTCTGCCCCATCGTCCTGGCTATAAAACAGAAGGTTTGACAGATTCAAGACTTTTATATATTCACTCCCTGAAGCAATGTCTGTAAATTACAACTGACGAAGAGTCTTGTGTTTTTTTGCATGTTCTGAATTTAAGCACAGATCTCCACTTTTATCTAAGTCTGCGCTGGCTCCTCACTGCGACACTGCTCAAAATAACTCTTTCCTCCATTACATCACGAGCTCCTCCATCTTGCCTGGACTTTCTAACGCCCTCTTCTATTTTAGTCCCATGATTCATCATTTTTTTATCGTACGAAGAAGCACCTGTTAGTTCTTTGCTCTTCACTCTGTAAAAACATGCATGAAAATCTGCTGGGTTTTTGCCTTTTTTGCATGGCATCACTTCTTACACTTTCTGAAACAAATGACTCTTCCATGACCCCACATTGCTCATGCAAAGCAGATACAACCAGTTTCAAGTATACAGTGTAGTTGTTCAACTGGCTTGAATATACTGACGGTGCAGGAGACAGGCCATTATCAAACTGTGCATCTTGACTGGAGTATGACCTACTCTTATTTGCAAGTATTCAAAATCCAGACGTGGGATGAAGTGTATTAAATTGCACCTTTTTTACCCGGGTTTGAGACATTTGATATTTACCGAGACAGGTTTTACAACGTGTTACTGACACTGAAAAAGAACAGTTATTATTTTCTGGACTCTAAAGGACACTGGGAAGGAAAACATTCAGATATAGAGCCTTCTCCTTGAATTGGGGGTTTTCAGCTTTGCATTAAGTTTTTTATTTACGGCTGTAAGAGGTATGCTCGTCCTCTCATAGTGAACTCATTCTCCTCTCTTGCTTCCTTCTGTTGCTATTTTTGGAACATCCATTTTTCATCAGCTTTGGTCCTGACGCAGCACTAACTGCTTCAGCCAGCACAGTGGAAAGGGTGTGTGTATGCATATGTGTGTGAGTTTTGTACCTGTGTGTCTACAGTGCTGGTGGGAGTGGGAGCTTTTGAAGGACAAACTGTGAATCATCGCCTGTGTGCAGCTGCAGGACGGTGTAGCCGCTCTTATCTCTACAGCTGAGATTTACCGTATTGACCAAACACAAGACTTGTATATCAGAACAGTAAAACATTGACCTGCAGTGGTAAAGCCTGTATACACAGTTTTCAATTTCATTCATACATCTTCTTCAACGCATTGGAGGAAACAATTTGTTCTAATCTACATTTGTCTGCCAGCTAATAATCATATAAAGTAATAAAAGATACAGAATATGACGCTGTGTGACAAAGAAAAATGAACTAACAGACGGTATATTAAAAACTTGTTTAAATTACACCCACTTAAGAGATTCAGATTCAACCAGAAAGTGCTGTTTATTTGCAAATGCATTAAAATACTGAAAACATTATAATACAGAGCCTTTACCTTGAATACTCACATTTGTCCTCCTAATATTTAAATAGTTTTAATTCATATTAAGACATTTGATTGACATAGTAGTGCTATGGACCAGACCAAGCGTTACAGCACTAACTAAGGGAGGCAGATTTCCAAAAACGCAAAACATGTCACTTCCTCCAACAACTGAACAGATTCAAACACAATGGGAGGAGTCGTGACTGGTCTGAAGAAGTGCTTTTGTCACATACCACATTCTATAGTCACCTCCTACGCCAAATCCACTTTTTCATGTCTTTTATACATAAATATGTGTCCCTTCTGTGTAAAGGCCTCCATGACTCCATGACGCCTCTGAGAGGCGTCATGGAGTTTGGCAGTTCATTTGCATTTAAAGCTACAAACACAAAATCAGTACTTTTGAAACAGGGCTGAAACAGAGGGGGTTATGGGATGCTACAATGATCTGTAGGGATTTAGAGCCAAACACTTCAGACACATGTTTTTTTTATATCTTAGACCTATAATGTATTGTTGAAAAAGAGTATAGGGGACCTTTAACTCAGAATACTGTGGCATTGACTCTGTAAGTGGTGTCTTATGATGCCCACTGCTGTCTCAGCATAATTACTAACATACAGTGCACCTCTCAAACATCTGCATGATGTATTGAGACAACAAGAAGCCATGACTTAACATGTGCTTGTTTTTGATTAAGCCAATCCTACTCTTTTTTTTAGATCATGTAATTGCGTTAGAGGACTAAAACACATAGTGTTCTTGGCTTGCTCCACTCAGCAGATGAAATTATAGTAATCAGCCAATCAGAAAACACTAAAGGGTTGTGTTGTGGCAAGAAAACTGACCTCTATATAAAGCTAATTTATTTCACATGTTTCTGTTTTACTGCGTTTAAAGTCCAATGGTACCCAACAACATGTGGCAGGGCAGCTTTATCTAAATAGTGCATTTTATTACATCGAAACTCAGTGTGCTTTAAAATAGACTTATATACTGTCTGCTAATGTGTTGTGTCTGCACGTTTTTTTAATTTCCCAAACTAGTCGAAACATCAGTTAATGCAGCTTTAACTTAACGGGTTAAACCGATTATATGGTTGTCCAAGCTACTTTATGCATGTTTTTTCTATTTAATATAGCCCACCACTATAGTTAAGCTTGTAAAAAACAGCTGTTGTAAAACGTCCAGCTTGTATGGTTCCCCTGTTCAGATTGACATTGCTAATGAAGGCGGTTTAAAATAGAGACCTTTTTGTATTATTTTGACAACATTTTGCACAAAACATACAACTGAAAGCAGCCGTCTTTATGTCGTTGAATGACACATCTGTGTGAATACTTTGCTTATGTATATTTAGGCTGGTGTTTGTAATGTGTTTTTTTTTATTCTATTAACTGTGTTTCTGTGACACGTCTGTTTTCTATTCAGTAATTACATTAATCCGAGAGAACAAAAGCAGCTCTGAATGTTCAACATGAACTTCAAGTTAGCTTGTTTATTGACTTAAATTTAACAAATGTTGCAACAATTCCAGCAAAGTATGCAGCATTGCAAGAATTCATTGTCTGTGCTAATAAATAATTGATTAAGATCATTTACCCCAAATCCTCTTATGCTCAGGTTATGGTTTCCCTGTATTTATTGTATTGTGAACTTGATTTCACCTCATGCTGTGGTTCTCCTCAATCACATGCACCAAATGTCCAAAAATACCTGAGTTTGGAAACTTTTCTTCAGACTATTTGGATAGCTCAGAGTTACGCATTTGACCCCTCATGTTGATTCTGTGCCAAAACTCAGAATGTATAGACATTAGTAGGGCAATAATCTAAAAGTAATTTGAGGCCTAAATCCAGAAACAACAGTCTGGTTTAAATATCTCACTAATTAAAGCCATGTTTAAAGCGTTTGTGTGCGTTCCAGACACCCTCTCTCACCAGTCATCTTCTTTTCTCACATATGACTCTGGAGCTCAGATGCTTATCGGGGCTCAGAGATATTTAGAGATTCATGACAGGAGGGTCAGCAAAGGGGGTGGATTTGTTATTTCAACCCAGCTAGAGAGCCAGGCTGTGGGGTCATACGCTGGCCAGTGTGGCCTGATTATGATCGTGTCCTGGGGGGTCTTTCCTGCAACCAATGCAGGCTGTTGTTGTTGTTTGGCTCCGTTTGCTGTTCAAGTGTAGCAGCCGCACAGATGAAGGGACGGGGGTGATGAAAAACAGACAACTTGTGGGAGGTATAGAGACTGTGGGTTAAGGGGTTAGTGATGCACAGATGGAGGTAGAGGAGGAAAACCTGGTTTCATCTGTTGGGCTAAAATGGCAGCTAACAGGTGTGTGACTCTATGGGGTCACTGAGTCTTTTGGTTTGCATTTCTTTTTGTCTTCTCTAGTTCTCCTAAATATACACATATGTGAGTCTTATTATCCGTCTACTGCTTTATTTATCTAATTCAGTCCGCCTCAGGTTCTCTTCTCGCGTCATCTATACGAACGACATGTTGAGACCTATTACAGCACAGTGTTTTATATAACTGAGAGGGAGGCCTTTCAATGCAAAGGCCCAATGTTTAAATATTCAAAGTCTAAAGCACCGCTCCTTTGGGATTAGCACATTCTGATACATCTCATAAACTGTTGCAGTGACATTTTCAAATGTTCCCAAATGATAACTCTGTTGATCCCCTGACTGTTCCTCTTGTGACTTCCAAGGGGCCAAATGCAAAATTAAAACAAATTGTTTTTGAACTTTTAGCCAACATCAGACTGGATCAATAGATAAACTAATACAATATCTGGCAACCTCACCTTGGCCACAAACAGAGCGTACGGGGGATTTTCCACATTCAGCTTGTGACTTTGAGTTGGCGAGTGAAAAGTTGACATATTTATTGTGAAGGATGCCTTCCTGAAAACCGCCATGAATACAATCACGCAGTCAAACCTGCTCTCTTTATGAAGCGGTGGTGGAGGAGACAACTGGAATAAAAGGGGGGAAAGATAAAGAGAGGAAAAGGAAAGAAGAGACTCTTATTATTATTCTTGTAAACGTATAACACATCTGGATATGACTTGAGGTTGTCCGATCTGGCCTCGTCCAAATGTTTGAGGGATTACTAAGAAAAATCCTTTTATTTAGGAAGCAACACACACACACACACACACACACACACACACACACACACACACACACACACACACACACACACACACACACACACACACACACACACACACACACACACACACACACACACACACACACACACACACACACACACACACACACACACACACACACACACACACACACACACACACACACACACACACTGAAGCACAGGTACTCCCTGTCTGAGCACCTGAGCAACATTAAAGGATAGTGGAAAGAGTGAGAGTGCTCTTTAGGGGTCTTGTCAGGCTTTGATCTTTGGTATGTACTGAATGTGGGGGTCAGGGATAATAGATTGGGGGCTGGCAGGGATGAAGAGACATGAAGAGACATGAAGAGAGAGGGAGACAGACATGCTGGTCACACCGGCCCTGGATCCTGCTGGTAGACTGAGGTGAATGTTTTTTGGCAAATACCTCTCGCATCTCGTTTTGACCCGTTTGGAATATTTTCTTGGTGCAGTTTGATTCACCTCTTTAAGGCATTTGGGGAGCTACTAATGACCAAACTTTATCCACAAGGAAAATGTTCAAACTCACTTTTAAATGTTCTTCTTAATTTGTAGATAAAGCTTGCTTTATTGCTTTATTTTGAGACAATTGTTTATTTATTCTGTAGAAGAATTGAAATAGATAAGCAATAAGTTGGGACAGGTTAAGATAATTTCTTAGCTTGGAACTGCGACTATGCTAAGCTAAGCTAACTGACTGCTGGCCATAGCTACATATTTTTTATACAGACATTAAATCGTCTTATCCAACTGTTGGCCAGAAGGTGAATTAGACTTATTCCCAAAATGTCTGACCATTTCCTTCTCCTTTCCGAGGACAAAGAGGACCTTTTCTCTCACAACAATGATGTGACATCTGGGTAAACATTGTTTGAGTCTTCCTCTTTAAAAAATCGGAACAATTATTCCTAGTTTAATACTCTAACTTGATAATTAACTGAACATAATATGCCGTTAAAATAAAAACTACCTTGGACTACTTGCACTCCAATTTCTGGGGCTCTCTGTTTCTCATCACCTCTCTCTTTCTATCTCCACATCTCTGCTTCAACCTCCTCTTCTCCATCTTTATCTCTTCGCACACCATTCTCCCGGTCGCCCCCTCCAACGGCATCATCCTCCTTTCGTCTGCTGCGAGACTCTGTCCACACCTCAGAGGTCGCAAGGTTAACTTCCACATACAAACTACGACCCCACAGAGAGTCTTTAAGCCTGTTATCTCCTGCTGCGACTTTGCTCGTGTGTGCATATGTTCACTGGGGAGAACTCTAAATGAGATGGCTTGTTTTTCTAAACTATAACAGTCATTCACTGACACAGCAGAATCTGAATGTAAGTGTCACGTCACTTTTTACTTTTATTTTTGTGCAAAAGAAACATTTTAATAACTTTTAAGCAGCAGATTTTCTCCTGGTGCATTTTCAGCTGCACCTCGCTGAGTCACTGGCAACATACACGGCCGCTGTTTCCACCTCAAAGTTATTGTGCTCCGCTTTGTGATTGACAAGGACAGCTAGTTTCCTGGTGAGCAGGAAAATATTAGCCCACTGCATCTTATATCTGCTTATTTCTACAAGGATTATCAAACGTATTCAATCCATTAAGGCTACATTGATCTACCATTCGTGTGCATAGACCTACTGTTTAGGTACATAAGGACTCCTAAATCAATTTGTGTTATTTGGTATTCCTGCGGCCTATTATATGAGCCTCTTCTGTTTCATTTAAGTGGATCAGATCCAAACAAAGGTCAACAAAGCTCTTTGTTGCCTACTGCCTATTCTGAGACAAGATACCTGAGTTTGGGATGTCATCCGCCAGCTGCGTCACCCTCTTCTTTTCCATTAACCCCCTCCTCCGGTGCTCTGTGTTTGGTTTAGGGATATAAATCTCCTCGGCTGGCCTCCACAGAGTGATTTAGGAGACAGCGGGTTGTCTCCCTCGTGGAGCCGCTGAGTAAAGAACAGCAGCCAATAGTTAAATCAGAGAGAGGAACATAGGGGAAAATAAGAATCATAGATAAATTCAGGATAAAAGTGATAGCAGAAAGAGTGAAGTCAGTGAAAAGATCAAGGCTAAGGAGATAATCTAATCTTTCCTCCAGTGCTGATCCTGAAAATGTAGGTCATTCTCATTGTTGATAATCCGATAGGAAGGATTTCAAGTTTATCCGAGGGCTTTATTGAACACAGTTGACTGACTAATTCGACTTTGGAGTATTCTTTGTCAATAAGGAGCTCAAAAAGAAAGTTTCTCACATAGAGTTAACTATAAGGCAGATCTGACCAGTGATTTTAAGTTTGTTAAAGTTTAACGGCACCCAAGCTTTCCTGTCTTGGAAAAATCTTTTTCTGAGTAAGAACATTTTCGAGTCTTCAATGTAAACAAAACAGAAACGATGACCAAATAAATGCAGATATATCAGACTTGAACAGAAGACACTGTGAAACCTGTGTCTTTTGACATTTCTACTCTACAACTGAAGATGTAAATAAGGGTCAGAAATATTTCATCTTTTAAAAAAAAAAAAGGTTACGTTATTTCCTAAAACAGCTTTTAGCAAATGTAAGAAGAACATTCATGTGGGACTTTTTTCAGTGGTGGATTAATACAAAAGATGGGGTTTAATATTTTAAGATACATGGGTCTAGTATTACCTTTAAAATAAACTTCAGTGAACATGTTCATCCTAATGAAGGAATATGAAGTCAGCCACTGCAGCATTGCGGCTCATTGATGAGTTTTTTTTATAGTTTTTGGACAACAATGGATCGCTATGGCACAAAATAAATGGTCAATTTTGAAGTGATTTGTTGTCAAAAAGAGATACCACCAGCCTTAAAGGGGACCTATCATGAAAAATGCACTTTTTTATGTCTTTTATACATAAATATGTGTCCCCGGTGTGTCGGGGAACTCACGCAGCGTCAGAAAATAAAACCCTCTCTCTTTTCCTCCGTACCCAAATCTCTAGAAACGGGGGTACCACGGAGCTGATCCAGATTTGCGTCCGATATGACGTAATATCGGAAATGTGGACCCACGGCCCCATCAGAAAGTTGCTATCAGAAACAATGCCCGACTGTTTTGGACGTAATATGGTCGGTGTTTACATTAGCATCGCTAACACTCAGAGCTAACCTGTACTACACAGAGCATGTGTGTGAAGAAGCAGGAAATACAAAGGAACTCACCTTGTGGTATAACCGGCAAGAGAGAAAGCCTTTGAGCTCCATACTGTTTCAGAAATAATCCTTGATAATCCATGATATGGCGTTTCATCACCGCAGCATTTAGTTTAGACAGTAGCTGCCGGGTCCTGATTGAGCTCAGCCCCCTCCTTTTTTATTTTTTATCAATCTTTTTATTTTTTTAAAGCTTTATACCCAATATCAGCACTTTTGAAACAGGAAGTGAAGTAGAGGGATATGAGGCATGGCTAAAATGGGTGACCTGTTCGGTATTTTGAGCAAAACACTTCATAGACATGTTTTTTATATTTTTTTAAATATCTGATACCTATGCTATTGCCTAAAAATAGCATGATATGTGACATTTAATGTTTAAAGTTTGAATCAGTGATTTGTGGTTCAACTGTTTTAAAGTGTATTTCCTTGTCCAGGTTAACTTTACCTGTCTGCCACTCACTGTAATTACCTGTTTAAACAATTGGATTTAAGTTGGATTTAACAAACAATGGTTATTTATAAGTCTGCATAGTGGCTCAGCAATTAGTGTAAGTGCCACACAGGTCTGCTGGGAGACAGATAGATGTGCCTAAAAGGTGTTCAAACACAGAAGGGAAAAGGTTCAGAAAGAGAACAAGGGAGATAAAATTGTTCTTTCTTTAGCGTATAAATCAAAATGAGACCAAGAACCAATGAAAAGGGTTGAAATGGTTAATAAGAGAGGATGGACATGTAAAAAGACTACAGTGCCTTCTGTTAATTCAATACATATATAATATAATGCAGCAAGATTGAAAAATGACATATTTTCCTGATTAAGGATGAGTCTTCTCAAGTGTTTTTCCCCCAGTAAGATACATTAAATCAGATCACATTACACAGACAGAAAACAAATTCTTTTTTCCCTGCTGTTGTTTTGTTTAGCGGATGTTTTGTTTTGTGACCAGCAGGTCTAAGTCTGTTTTTGTGGCAGACCATGTTGACCAGACAGACATTAAAAAATGCACAACTGGCAGCGAAGCTTCAACATTTTCCTTCTGGGAACTCCCAAAGGAATTCAAGGCATTTCAGGCGACGCAATACCTTTCAGATTTTGGGTCAGATCAGTTCACTGGGATGATAATCACGGCCTTCACTCTCAATCATTTCTATATGTGTGGGTTACCAGATCCTCCCTATGAGGAAAATCCTCCTTCTTTACCCGGTTACATAAGAATTTTAAGTATTCACAGGCCGATTTATATTGAACATTTTAGTCAATCTATTCTAGACAATATATAATCTTTTTTTTCCCCAAGCTCTGTTTCTGTAATTTTTTACTTTGAAATATAGGTTAGGTGAATCACTCTGAGTCCTCCTGACGGTGCTGATTGTTGTCATAATCATTGTCTATATAATCCATAATGCTATATGTCAACACTTGCATGTAGATAAAATGGTGTCAAATACCATGCAGCATATTCAGACATATTGCCTTTCGTATTCTTAGCCTTCTTCATCCTTGTCAAAACCTTACCTTACATTACCCACAGTGCACTTTGTCCATTGACAGGTTTAGAGATTTAGATGTGTTTGGATCAGCTTAAAATATCCTGACAACTGAGGAGCAGGCCACTGAAGCCTTTTACCCTCAATTATTAAAGTCCCACCAGCTTTCTGTCACTTTAAAACTCATAGTCTTTTGCCGCAAGTGACATCATTTGAGGCAATTTATTGGACTTCACACTTCCAATATGGACACAGTTCCCAGGGTACTGGGTTGGGTTTCCTGGTCTATATTATGACCCAGGAGGCTCATTCATCCTGATCCGGAAACACACTCTGCCATTGCTCTTGAAGAATTCTTCCTGAGTCCAACACTGAGAAAGTAGAAGCAGCATTCTGACGCCCAGAGGAAGGAGTGGCATTTGATAGGGTCAGAGGGGTAAGGTAACTTAAGGACAGAAGTGGTCAAAGGGTGTCTATTTAGAGGAGTTAGGGCAGTTTCAGGTGTTAAGGAGGGATTTGTGGAATTTTTGGAGAAGATGACAAGGAATGTTAGGAATGCCGCTCACGAGGTGGGCCAGGAGGGCAGGACCATGCAGGTCTGGAGGTCAGCTGATGGCTCTCACACCCAAATCTGATCGGGTCCTGATGGCTTTAAAAGGACAGAATTGACTTCTGAAATTGATTGAAAGGAGGGGAAGTGATCTCATCTTGCAAATTACAGCTTGCATGTTATGATTTCTGTTTGCTTGGTTTGAGCACATGGAAGCAAGCAAACAGGCGTAAAGAGTGTGGCTGTATTATGTTTTTGCAGTATATTTGCTATATGATTTCTAAGTGCATCTGCAATCAATTATGACCACAATATTATCCATACCACCTCATCAGACTGTTGGAAATAAAATGGAGCATCTGTCAAAAAAAGCATTCACAAAACAGTCTCTGTACGAAAAATATTTCAGGGAATTTCCTTAATCATACTTGAAAATGTGTCTTAATCATTTGGACTGAAATGGGAACATATTTCCACTTTACAAACTAATCTAAAGTGATAGTCTTTGCCTGTTTGCCAGACCACAGTCACATTGAACCTTTGTTACAACACCATGTAGGACAGCCTTTAGCTCTCACTTTCTTTTTCTCATCTTTTTTGTAAGAGTGTCTCCTCAGTGGTGTCATTTTTCAGGGCTTTCCTGGAGGAGTTTGTGCTGATGGGAGTGGAGCCTGAGTTGTCCATTAGTTAGATTAGCAGCTCTATGGGGAGGCTCTGGTTCCCTCTCCCCTGGCCGGGACAGACAAAGCTCTGCTCTGCCTGCCATTGTACGGCTGTCAGTCGGATCTGGTCAATACCAGAAAAAACTCTGTGAGGAATAAGAAGCTGATTATCCTCTGATAAGAAGCTGTGAGCCAGACTGTGTGTTAACAAGTAAATTACACACAGTCCATAACGGCTGCAAACTTTCATTTTTGGTGGTATATTAGATTAGTTTGTAAAATACTTACTTCAATTAGGGGATTTATCGCATGTCTGTCTCTTATCTTTCTGTCGTTTAATCATGCATTTTATTACCTTCTATTAAAATAGTTCAAGATGTGTATCATAGTGTCATCATATAAGGATCTAATAGCATCCTGGGTCAATGATCATAAAACATTATGGATCAGTTGGGAGAATGGAAAATATTTGGTGGTTGGCAATCTTTGAAAACTTTTATAGAGTGTATGTATTGTGAGTGTCAATTTGCTGCTGTTCGAAATGATAGATTAGATTAAACTTTATTGTCCTTTCAGAATACATTATAAGTAGAGTTATACAGATACTACTTTCAAAGGTTTTATTGTCATATGCACTTAAGATACAGTGTAGAAATGGCAATGAAAATCTTATGACCCGAGATCCTCTAACGATGCAACATGTATAATAAAATACAAATTATACTATAATAGGCCGTTTGTGATTCAACCATAAGTGCAAAAAGCATTACAGTTATTGTACAGAACAATGTCAATCAACATATTTGCCATTTTAATGCTGTAGTGAAGGCTTGGTGCTTTTTAAGTAAAATATATTTTTTTAAATAGCCTTATTAACTTTATTGTAAAGAATAGTTAAGTGGTACCAATCGTCACATGTTAAAATATGAATACTTGTCTTTTTCATGATGTCAAACTATCCCTCCAGAGGAACAACCTAATCACCCATGTGGCTTAAAGTATGTACACTAATGCAAAATAATTATGTTTTTATTACAATTCTTCTCTTTGTCTTTTTCAGCCTCTGGCGAAAAATGGACAAATCTCCAGCATGACGAGTCTGAATGGTCACTCGGAGGACAACACCCTGGCAGAAGGTGTGTTTTCTGTGTGTGCGTATGTCCCGTCAACAATGTGTATTTACAGTGTGTGACTTTGGGTAATGTTCTTGCGGTCGGTGGGATAAGAAGCGGCGATGTTTGTATTTGTTTGTGTCTGGGATTTTGTAGTTTCTTCAGCAGTGGTCAAAGGTAAGCTTGTTTGTGTGGGGTCAGTTTTCCCTCTGCAGATGTCTTCGTGGCTCTGGGAGATTTACTTGATCCTTTAATAATCCTTTTGTCAACACATGGGGGACACCTTTTCTCATAGGAGCCACACACACTACAACACACCCAAATACTGTTCTCTATCCTGTGTATTCCTTTAACCATTCAAATGGAAAACGAATGGACGTCAATGTACACTCTCATGCATACCGCCATTTTATATCCTTTTTGTACTCAATGAACATTCGGTTTGTTAGTGGTTTAAAAAAAAAAATCACTTAACATTTGGCCAAAAATAATCTTCCACTACCTTTCAAATAGTTTTTAAAATACGTATTTTTTCTACTAAAAGCAAATGAACACAAGAGTACGTTTTCTCACAGTTTATTGGCAATTTAAAGATGTTAGCATTTAGAGGGTCTCTGAAGGGCACAATGCACATTTTAAAGTCAGTAATCTGAGATAATCATTAACTAGTAATAACCTGGGCCAAATAGATTTCTGCTACCTTAATATGTGCACCAACCTGCTCTGTCCATCTCCTGCAGCCCCTCCTCTCACCAGAGCTGCGTTTGTTTATTTTCTTTGCCATGTCTATCGTGTCTCCCTCAATCTGGGCGGGCTGCAGGGGCCTGTGCTCCCACCCTAAATATTTAGCAGGCCGTGACCCAGGCCCCGCACAATGCAACCTGCGCACTTCATAATATGTTATGGCCCAGGGGAAAGGGTAACCCTATACTACTTAAAACACAGAGATATGTCACATACCACTCTGTCAAATGACCTATTTAATAAGCTATTTAATGAAGCGATTCTGTCCGTTTATAGAGAAACCCAATACCCTCTTCAGAGCAGAGATACAGAGTGTATCAGTTGATGTGGCAAGTAGAATGAAGGGGAGTATTTGGGTTTTTAAATGGTCTCTTTGGTCATGTACTGTAAGTTAATTAGTAACGTGGAAAGATGTAGGACAGAAAAGAGGGGAGCCACATATTTGCCATGTCTCCAATTCTTAGATCTTGTGCACTCATGCATACACAAATAGAAGCTGCAGACCATTGGCTTTTAACCCAAAGGTTAATACAATGAAAACCTTTTGAACACAAAAAGCAAAACATGTAACTTTTCGTTCACACGCACTTTTTCTGAGCTGATATTCTACAAGAGATCAGTCTTACTCGTGTGAAATGCTGTTGTTTATATTGAACCAAACAGTCAATCTATTCCTACCAAAATATAACCTTGTTTCTTCTGATATGGGTTACTGTTGCAGAACTGTAGTGAGTTCATCCAATTATGAATTTCAGCCCAGATTGAATGATTAGAACAATAACCTTCCTGTGGCCCTCGATGCACTCATTGCGCGTTACCAACATCTTTCACAAGCTGCGATGATACTTTTAGAGGCTTTGAAAAGCAGGCCTGAAAGTACTGGTTGCAAATATGCCACATTTCCCATCAGTGATACTTACCCATGAGCAACAGGATGCTAATAAACCTGATACAACTCGGAACAGAGTGGAACCTGTAAATCTAACCTGACCTACCAGTGAACCAGCCAGCTGACTAATATTGTCCTCGGAGAGACTGTTTCTCTCACCAATCGGGACTAAAAAAACGGGAGACAAACAACAGAAAACGTTGTGAAAGACTTTCAAGGCTACAGATTGAAGAAGAGCAGAGGGAGTGAAAGGAAGGGAGTCGCTATGTGGAAAAGTGAAAAGATACAGGAGTGGAAGTTATGGAGGGGTTTCACATCCAATCACTTCTGTACCTCTTGTGAAGCCTGATAAAGACAGCAGTGCATTATGGGAGACAGGAAGAGAAGAGGACTCTCTCTGATAACAACGGAAAACAACATAAGACAGGCGGCAGATCAAAATGCTGATGCATGAGCAACAACACACACCCATAAACACACGCACACATAAAAACACACATCTCTCTCTATCGGGTACACCAGAGTGTTTACAGTTTAGGGAGCAGCCCGGTGAACCAACAAACACATCACACATCAATCTGGATAACATGACGACGGACAGTGTTGTTTAATGTATTGTAGCGAATGAAGACAACATGAGGCAACAAAAACCCAATAACTCTTAGTTCTGTGATATTTTTTTATTTTTTGATATCTGGGAATTCACTGGAAAAAGTCCAATAAAAAGAGAAGTAAATGAGTCTAATCCTCATTGAATGTTGAATTAACAGTAAACATGTATTTAAAATGGTATCAAAGTACAAGGATGGTGTGTGTGGTTGCATCATCCAGCATTCCCGTCAGTAGTGGACCTTTCTGTGAAAACAAACTCTTAATCTTCTGCCTGCCTGTTTTGAATAAAAGCGACTTACGGGCTAAGATGCTGTTGAAAATCTCTCTTAAAGACATTTTCAACTCTCTTTGTTTACTCTCTGACTGAGGTTTAGGAATGCAGAGTTTGCTCCAAGTTTTCACACAAAAAGGAACTAAATACATATTACATGGCAGCAGAGCTTTTTAGATAACGTTTTTTTCAATAGAAAGCGAAGAGCTAGAGCCAGGAGGATAAAGAGAGAAAGACAGTAATTCACATCCATGAATGATGTCAGACTGTAACGAAGTGCATCATTCCTACTAATTGAGTCAAAATGTGACCTTAGATGTCTTTGTGTGTACAGAAATAAATCATGTGTTTTTAAAGAAACCATGCTGTACCATTCACATGTTAATCACATTAGTCACAGTAAGACGTGTTGTGTGTCCGTGTAGAGATGCATACTCCGGCCGGCATGTGTGTTTGGGTTGCTAGTTTAAGGGGTGCTGGCCCAAAGACTGACATCATGGCTGACGTAATTCACTGGCCGATGCGTTGACGGTCCCTCCCAGATGGTTTACAGGCTCCAAGAGAGGACTGAGGAAGTTTCTTGAAAGCTTGGAGGGAGAGAGAATGCTGACAGCTTGTGTTTATTTGTAGGAATGCTGGAAATCAAATCCTGCATGTGTGTTTGTTTCATCTTACTCACAGGACCTGATGGTTGCTCTCCACTACATTTCATTAGTTAATTGTGTTAAAGTTTGTGTACAAATTAATTTCAGATACTTTTAAGTTGTTTGGCCAAAAGAGAAACAGAGAACATCTGTCACTCATTTTACTTGAACAATTAATCAAACACAGTTGATTTGACAGAAAACACATTTTTATGGATTTGTCCAAGTACTCCAGGGTGGGTTTTGCAATTTTTCTTTGTCATATTATTGAAAATTCCTTTAGGTTTTTCAGCTGTTTCTCGGAACAGAAAAACTGAGCAACTGGAAATCACTTTAGGTTATGGGAGCCTGTGATGGGCAGCTTTATGAATGTTATAGACTAAACTAAATGTTTTAATCGCAGACATATTAATCAATAATGAAAGCAAGGAGAAGTTGCCATCCACTTGAATGTGTCATATTATACTACAAACTGCAGCAATCTAAGTGTGTCAAGAAGTCCGACTATTACTAGGGGTGTTATGAACTGTCAGGAATGATTCACCAGTCCCGGTCTCTGCTACAGTTGTATGTCTTTTTGGTTGCAGGTGTTAACTTTTACGAGGCGAACAAACTGCGTGCGTGCGTGCGTGTGGTTATGATTTAATTCCAGGGTGGACTCACTTAGACTCGGCTTGGGGGAAATCATAGTGGTGCCAGAACGTGCATCATGCCTGTGGAAGGGACCTCTCCCTTCACTTAAGTTCTGTCTGATCTCTGCCAATAAGGCTGTACAGTCATCTTAACACAATCCAGCCGCCAGATTGTTCCTGTTAGATTTTTGCCCGTATTCCTTTTACATTCCAGCTGACAACACTCATTACAGATTTTATTAAAATGTTCGTGTGCGTCTTTTTCTACTGTACTCGCACAACTGGGAGGAATTATTTTGTTCTTGGTTTGTATTTGCGCAGATGCTGATCCATCAACTGGCTGCAAGACGTCAGAATGATTTCTTCCCCTCAGAGAAAGGAAGTGATCCCAGAGGAAAGGGTTAGGGAGGGAGAGTTTTTAGATTGGAGTGCCTAAAAGGCCCCCACAATCCCTCAAGATCCATCATTGTCCTGTCACTAGTTAAATTATGTTCATCAGTGCAGCATGTTTTATTCAGTTATTTGTTATGAAGTGGGTACTTTACTGCAGGGCAAGAGAGGATAGGAGAACTCTATTAGAAAGCTGTTAGTCATCACTTAGTCAGCCTTTAAAATGATCAGACCGAAAGTTATTTTTCCTCCTGATCCAAACAAGGTGCAGCTCTAAGGTTTGCAAATAACAGAAGCAACCTAAATGAAGCTTGAGTAACTTCTGATAGGTCACAATATCGGCTCTAACCAGAGAAGATTAACCTCCACAGCCAATTACTCAATTTGCTTTTGGTTGGTGTCTCTACGGACTTAACACCCAGCTTCCTTCGACTTCTTAAGCGTTTGTCATGGTTTAACTGTTGTCATGGTTTAACTTGGATTTTGGATTAGGTTCAACTGTTCTAACCGGACACCAATGCGCATAACAGCCAGTTATTGCTGATCTATTGGAGTAGGTGTGTGTATGGTGCCCTTCTCCACTATAGTTACAGCAGTGAGATTTGTCCCAGCAGCTAGTCTTCTTAGCTTTGTGAAGTCCGATAAATAAAAACAACTCACAAAATGACTTAAAGAAAATAATCCTACACCTACGACGTATATTTTGCTGAGTTGCAGCTTCTAATTGCACTTCAGAGGCAGACCATTAAATTAGCAAAAAAAAGTTACCGCACCAAAACAACAACTTGCTAACATATTTGTCCAACCCCCCATCATTAGTTTGATCAGCATATCATATTATCAAAGAACCAAATTGCACAGCTGGGATTTTCTGTATCAAGACAAACTAGCAGCTCTGTGACACATCGTGCTTTGAGTTAAACGCTGACTCGGCATGCTAATATATTTAGCAGGGAGTGCAGCCCAACCAAATAATTTCAAGTAAACTTGAGCTTTAGGAGTTTTAGGAGTAGTGTCCCAGGTAAAGAGGGCCTACAATTCAGTAATAAGGTCAAACTCATGGTAGACTCCCATCAGGGCTCTCAGACCCCCCCCGGACCCTCTCGTCTCCGCAGGCACTGCTCTCTCATCTTTCCCGGCATCAGGGAACCTAATAGCCCTCCTCAACCCGTAACCTCCCCCAGGCACATGGAGGACTGAGAGAATGGACCAGGAATGTGACTAACCCCTCCTTCTCCTCCTTCTCCTCCTTCTCCTCCTTCTTTAATAGAGTTATGGCCTCTGCTACATTGTAGCAATTATCCATATGCCATAATAATTCCGTTTTACCTTGCAATTAATGATACAAAATCTTCTTTAAATATGTGCCAGGAACGTGACAGTGAGGTCAAGTGTAATCCTCTTGGTGCTGGATATGTGATACTTCAGCGATCTTCCTCCGCCCTGCCTTCAGTTACCCACATTTGTTTCAAGAAAAGTCTCAAAATAAGTATAACTGTTGTGTCAACAAGTGCAATTAATCACTCCATCGAGTTATGACAGTTGCGAGAAAAAAATTATTTCAACACTCAGTTGGGATCAGTTTACTTGTAAAGATGTCTTTGGGTAGTTTTAAGTGTAGATGAAGAACACATGAATGGATTGCTGCCAAATCCCAATATCAAGCAGACACTGAGGTAAGGAAAAGGAACTAAAAGCCAAGAAGAGCATGAAGGTTAAGAGTAATTGTTTTCATGAAGTACAGCTGGGTAGGGAGTGGGAACCCTCTTCTTTGGCTCAAAAACAAGATGAGACACTTTTTGAGTTTAACTAATGCATTTTACCAGCCTGTCTCCACATATACACACTTTGACATTTCTGTGGATCTTGTTGAACGAGCAAGTCGACAAGCTGATAAGTCCTTTTCACTCAACTTTCACACTCGTTTGTAAATGTTGTCTATTTCCATGACCTTTTCAAACTTTGGGAGGGGCGTCTTTAGATCGACCCTTCCCTATTTTTCACAATACTGTCTACTGGCAGACAAGACGATTCATAACAACAACTGGAATGCCAAATTGCTGGGGCAGATATTCCAGGAATGCAAATATAACAGATGGTGAAACTGGGTAAACATACCTCTCTGGAAGAAATGTTGCTCTTCACTAAATTTAAAATAACAGTGCTGCTTATAGGACTTGAAAATGAGTGTTAGGATGACCAATACTAACAGAAGCACACATTCTTGATCTGAAATTGTTTCCTGTTGCGTGCAAGATAAGATTGATTTTATGGAAGCAACACCTTCCGTCTCAATGCTGATTGCTGTAAACATGTTCTCCATTGTTTTACAGCAACATTTTTCAGAATAAACTGTTACAAAACATGCACATTTTGGATGTCACATCTTCAATCTTAATCTCATTACGCTACATCATGTTATGGACAGACACAATGTCAGCAAGAAAAGGCGGAAAGGTTGTTGGACGGACTGTGCCGAGTACAGAATGAAGTGTATTTCGAGGAAACAGGCGAAAGGAAGAGGAAACAGTGATGTCAAGAAATGACTGCGTTTCCTGTCCGACATTCTTTATCCATCCCTCCGGCCCACACACAAACCAGGAGGAGGGGTGTGATGGGGTCTCAAAGGGTTAGAAGAGACAGAGGGGAAAGTTGTGGATAAGGATTAAAGAGGACTGGGGTGTGGATTCGGGAGATAAAAACAAAGGTGTGAAAGGAGCAATAGTGAATAAAAATGGAGAAGAAAGGAGACGTACTGAATGAAAAATCTCTGATCTCGGGCAGTTTCACACACACTCACGGCCCTCGTTTCCCTTTCTTCCAATTATTTCAACATCATCCTATCCAGTTCTTGGAAGAGAGTAGGAGGGCTTTTTTTCTGCGCTGTCCGGTGATGTCATTCATTCTTTAACAGGCAACAAAAACCTGCTCCACCCGGCACCCCAACCCCCCACCCAACAGACCATTGAAAACCCCTCCTCAAACATTCCTGAATTCAGGCACGTTTTCTGATTTATCGAGATATTTTGGGTGTCACCCTCCCAGGCCTGGTCCTGTGTTATCCTGATTTAACTGCGGTTTAATACAGAATACACTCCAGTTTATTTAGTGGTGTGATAGAAACCTATTAGAATTAAATGAGCTTTAATCTACCTACCTAAAACAGAAGATGGCAAAATTCATAGAGTCCAGCTTGTCAGACATCAATATGTAATTGTTAAATTGATATCTTTGGGCTAGGAAATGTTGACTAGACTAAGCTAAAGTTAAAAATGGCTGTGGGTATGTGTCCGGCTGCAGATTAGTTTGGCAGGACAGATCAAGATCGTAAGGTTCAAGTGGTTATTAAATTAGCCCTGAGACAAAAGAGGGAGAACAACATTTATGTGAATGTACTGTATTAGTGGTTTATATCTCATCTTTCTAACTTCATAATAATAAAGGAGTATTCAGTACAAACATGTGGTTCTTTAATATGTTTAAAGAGTTTATGGATAATAAAGTTGGCATCAGTGAAATCTGTCCAAGGCAACTTCTAGAAACATTAGTCAGCAGGATGAAGTCGAAGCTGGGTAATATGCTCATAGGATTTGTTGATTATAAAGCTTCTACAAAATGGCCAGCCTTGTCATGATGAAGCGCATGAATTCCTCACGACATTTTTTCCATACAGCTCAGCCTAGCCTGAAGCTGTCCCTAAATTAAAATCTTTCAGTATGTATGGAAGTCTAGGAATGTGAATGGTGTGAGTCATATGAAGGAAGTTGGGAGGGGGAAAGGAAGATGTGTGCTCCCCCAACAGAGATACTCCCATTATGCTTTCAATTCCCGATTCTGACTCACTGTCCACTCAGCATAACATAAAGTCATAGTGGTCATTATACTACTGATAGTGAAATATCGACCAGATGAGTCACTGCAATATCAGACAGCTTCACTGTTGTGTCAGAATACATTCTTGGTAAATTACTGTGATCCATTGAAAGGGTTTTGGATGTTAAACCCATAGGATTCCACTCCTAACTTGCTGCTACCTATTAATTCATGGATGGAATTTAATTATATACTTAGACCTGAAACATGTAACTTAGTTACTAGGGCTAGATAAAAGAGCAGAATGTCTAACAACCTTTTGCCTTTGAAAAAGAAAAGCGTGAGTTTATCAGTAATCTTATGAAGATTAATTTAATCAACCTCTAACTTTCTCCTGAAAATATAAAAGACCTCTGGCTGTTATCTTTCTTCCCCCCCCCCCTTTTTTTTCTCACTTTTCCCAGCTGTAATAAAAAACATGAAGTATTCCGGTAATGGGCATTGAACTCTGAATTTAATTTAATAGGTCTGAAGAAACGCTCAGAAAGATGTTTCTGATAAAAGAGTAAATACAATTATTTGTTTCGTTAACATTTTGTCCCAGAGCTTTTCTTTTTTGTCTAGTTTTGGCCTAATTTGATTTAAGTCTGTTTAGTTTGAGACTTTCTCGAAAAATAACACTGTACCGATTGTACTCACGTTTTCCTATTGTTTTCAAAGAGACTGCTGACACTTCTTGAATCTAGCACATTGTGCTGTTTCTAGCATTATTATTGGATCCATGCTTTTTATCAATAATTTTCTGCAGTATGAGTGCACATTTGAAAGCAGTCAGACTTTGGTTGAGGTGGGCTTTCAGACGATACTTGATTACTGCTTATCACCCATTTGGGAGTCTTCTGGATGGAATTCACACATTCCTCTGGGACAATGCTGATGTGTGACAGATCTGATTATGCTGGTATTTACCTGAGGATTTATCTGCATTCCTTTTAGTCTCCCCCCCCCCCCCCCCCCCTAGACAAAAGCTGAATTAAATGTGTCTGTATTGGCGTAATTGAGAGGGGCCTATTAACATTCACAGGGGGCAGGCAGCAACTCAATGGCACTCCCGTTCATGTTAGTTTTGGGTTTAAGCTCACAGTATGAACTTTGCCTCAGAAACAGTGATCTGTTGGGGAGTTTTGGGGCTGTGTTGTTAATCTATTGAACTTTAAAGAATTGAGATTGGGAATTCAAAAATGACCTTAAAAAAATCCGGAAATGGAGAATGAAAAATCCCAATTTCCAAAGTAAAGTCCTGGAATTCACTCTGGTGTACCTCTGTCAACATTCCTCCACACCACTAGTGACATGAGCCATGAGATACGGGGGAGAGTGTGTTGCCTCCTTGTAAAAGGGGGGAGAGAATGTGTGGCGTGTGGCGTGTGCTTAAGACTGTTTTTCAGTTTTTAATGTGTGAGTTACTGCATTTTGAGGACACAGAAGGGTATTAAGGCCATAGAAGGTGACTGAACCCCCCCCCCCCCCCCCAAACAATGCATGAGGAATTAAAGGAGTGGGAGGGGGGGGGGGGTTATATGTAGTTTACAACTGTACAATAGTTACTGGGGTTTTTTGTTTAGGGATGAGTGCCAAATGCTTCCTTGAAAGATCACATGATGAGCTCCAGTCATCCCGGCTGGACGTTGGAAGTCTGAGGGAGGATGAGTGGTGAAAAAGGAGGGGGAGGGATAGGGGGAACACATGGAGGAGGGGGGGCTCATTCAGAACAGCTGAAGAAAGGAGAGGGAGGTGGCAGGAAGAGGGAGGGAGGGGTGGTCCTAACATGACATGTGTGTCAGTCTGTTAAAATGTGTGTAGAGCCCTCTCTTCTGTTCATACTGGCTGAGAAGAGCTGGGAGGGAGAGACACAACTTCTGCACTCAGGCTGAGTTCACCAGAGAGGACGGAGCCAACAAGCAAATCTTATTTTACTGAGTGAGCACAGAAGTAAAGGAAAACTTAATTACTTTATACGCTTTTCCAAAATATACTTTTATCCTCTTGTTTTTTTTATTAACTTTTTTGAAGAAAGACATTTTGGATTTTTACAAATGCTGGGAACAATAACTTTAACAGGTAAGATCATTTACTTTATTTGAGGGTTTTGTTTTGTACTCTTCTCAAAGATGTGGCTGTTTTACTGTGAGGTACTAATGTGATTTGTTAAAAAGCATTTTTGAGGATTTGTCTAAAACCCAAAGTAGGGGTTTCTCCTTAGATAGCTGAAGGCATTGTTGTCCTGAGGGTGTGGTTAGTTAGCATTGTGGTTCGTAGATGTCTCGGCTTTGTGGGTGTTTGCTTTGGTTTCTGCAGAGCCTCATCATGTTTACAGTTATATGATGTTTAAATGCTGTACAATTCTTATTTCAATAACTTTATGTTATCCTGTTTATCAGTAAAATGTATATTTTAGCGTACATCATTCTTTCATTTATCACCTGTAGATTTACAATGCAAACAAGAAAACATCCCCCCTTTTAATCCCCTTTACAGTAGCCCTCTAGTTAAAACCTGTTTATCGACTATTCAGTTATTTGCCAAAGCCAACTGCTGAGTGCCCTGATCTCTGAAGTGTACTTTTCCTACCACTGCCAAACGTCTTGGTGGGAAAATAATTTTTCACACCGGGACAGCTGGCAGCAGACATATATGAAGATGCATTTAGAAAACTTTTTCAAACCCTGCTTTAAGCTCACTTCTCTGTCGGAGCCAGTCCCCCGTCTCCCGTCATGTGAAGCATTTCATTAGATTAGAGTGGGATCCTAATTCCCAGTAGGTTTATTGAGTTTAGCCGCAGAGGTTATGGAGGGAGGAGAAAGGGGTGTATGAAATTAATTGCTTGCCAGAACCAATTCGTCTTTAGTTCATAACTGGGAGTGATGGCTCAAACAAAGCTGGTCTAAAATATTGTTGCTCTGTGGTTACCTCAAGGTTTTTGCACATAAATGCAATATGGAATATATAGATATTTAGTTTTTGTATTTTGCTGTTGGTTATTCACATCACACTGTCTTGATGTTAATGGGAAAAGTGGTGCCACAGTGGGTGTTGTTAGTGCTATGGATGTGTCGCGTCCCCCGGAGCTTTGGAGACACTTTGACCACACCTTTGATAGAGGGGACGCTAGGGGGACTGTTGGGGGAGGGTGTGGTGGTGTCTCCGTGCCCTCATTTTAACTGACTTCTTTTGTTTACTGACCCTGTGCTCCAGACAGTGCAAGGATTTGCATATATTTGACAAAGTTTGTAAATAATGGCTTAAAGAATAGCTGCATTCATCTTCCCCCCCTTTTCAAATACACAAACACATACTAGGGCTGGAACAACCACAACAGAAACATTATCTGATCTCACTGGTGTAGATTTACTACAATCATTTTTTTTTTTGGGCTGCGGAAATGACATTTAATATGAGAGCATCATCTTACCTCATGCTCTCACACATAAACAAAGCTTGTCTCCAGCAGAGAGAAGCATTTCAACTATGAATATGTGTGTGTCAGATATGTAACACCCTCTAAAGTGTGTGGGCTCCGGCCCCAGGGCAGACCCCCTTCCCCCTCAAGGCCGTCCCTTCATCAAAGTCTCACATTCTTTCTGGTACAGTCTGTATTCAAAACAGCCCCCCCCCCCCCCCGACACACATTAACCCCCCCCACCACATTAACCAAATCAAACTAAGGACGGTAACAGTTGTGTGCCTGTAAAAGACAACAAGTTGAGCTGGAAAACAAAGATCAAAAAGAAGGGAGAGATGCCAGTAGTCTGTTAAATCAACATGGGTCCTGTTTTATTGTCCTTCCTACACAGTACACATGCCTATAGTTGCACCTTACTGCACAAAAACCTGGTGAATATATGCCTTTGAGATTAATTAATGTTTACTCAGGTTTGAACACCTCTATGTTTTTATATGGTTTGTTGATTTGGTTTTACTGGCTTGTTTAACAACCATGTGATTTAAATGCTCTCCAAGTGTGTTTAAAACAACGTGTATGTGAGAGCTGCCATGTGACACAGTTGTATTTATAGAAGTCACCCAGGCCTTTCTTTATTCGTCTTTACACCATATTGAGAAAGTCAGCAAAGTTCCCCCAAGCTGCAGTGTGTCTTTATAATAGAAAAGTTGACCACCCCCCTTCCTTTATTTTCAGAGGCCAGAGAGGGTTAGAAGGCTATTGTGTTTGCATTTTGTGTGCCTTTGGATGGGGGTGGGTCCCATCCATCCTGTGGTGGAATTTGGGTCAAGGAGATTGGTCGGTTTTAAGGAGGGTTTGTGGTGGAGGACTGTATTGTCTGGGTTTGAATCCTACATGGGCACAGTCCAGACATTTCAACCCAAAACAATTAAACATTGTGAACGTACCCTGCCATTTAAATTCAGATTATGTTTAGAGCATCCTAATTTATTTTTGAACAGCATAGCTCACGCATAGCTGTCGTCAAATACAAAGATACTTATACCATTAGTTTATAAAAGCACTTCTTTATTTTATCATACATGCTAATTGTAAAGTGATGCAGTGTTTTGTGAGCTTTTTACATAATTTTGTCAAATAATAGTTATAGTAGTTATAGTCTATTTTTAAGCTAAAATATTCTAGGAATGCAGTACTACTCAGAAAAACTTCATGCCTATAATTTAGGAAAAAGTATGTGGGCACATATTTGTACATGTTTGTGGGAGACAAGAAATTAGAGTCATCTTTCACAGAATTATTTACAAACTTGATCCAATGTTGATACCAAAATGAAAATAGTGTATCAAACACCTTATTTCTTTTTACAATTTCCTTCACATTTTGTGAAAGAGGTATTTCCCACAATATGTGATTTTAGTGAGTACTCACTTTCCCAGTGTGTGTAGTCAGGTAAGCTGATAGCTAGGCATTAGAAGTACTGGGAAGTTGTTTTTAGAATCCAGAGGTATCAGATGTTAGGTTTTTCCAGACTGTAGTGAGATCTGAGTAGAAAAGTACGAAAAAAAGGAAGGAAAGCTTTAAACACTGGCAGTTCATCACCCCCCCCCCCCCCCCCGCCTCCCTGTGTCAAAACACAGATAGACATGGCAGTTATACACTGTGTGTATGTTTTGCATGTGTGTGTTTGTCTCTTATCACATCTGACATGTGTCTTATTAGTTTAACAACCAAGGAACTACTCAGAATAATGAAACACGTAGTTAACCTAATGCACTGTTGCAAGGTTGTGGGTCGGCTAATAATCCACACATTTCTTAACTATTTCACTTAGTTCAACATTTCTTTCTCTGGGGATTAATTACATTTTGTCAAGGTCTTTTTTAGGCGTTTTTACATACCACAGGATTAGCTGGGCCAAATTGCAATCTAATTGTAAATAAATAGTCATATGCTTGATAAAATCCACTCAAGAGTCATGATCTCAGAGAATACTTTCTTAAAATGGTCTCTGATTAAATTCAGATGAGATATCCTCTTGTTCTGTGTCCTTTGAGTAATGCCATACAGAATTTAATTCACAACAGATTGATGTCCTAATCATCACTTAAATATGTTTAATTGCAAGTTACAAATGGACAAAACATGTGTATGCGAATAACGTGATTGTTGTTAGTGTTCTAATCCATGTTGCACAGAGGGAGCTGTATAGATGTTAATCAAACTAAAGTCGTGAAACTGATCTTAACTAAAGTTCCTTATTTTCTTGTAATTTCAGTCGGCCAGCCGGATGGTGTGGTTCAGAAGGAGGAGGCGCCTGAGACCATGGACACCATTCAGGGAGAAGTGGTTCCTCAAGTGAACGGCGAGAAAGTGGAGAAAGAGTCTCCCGATGCCAATGACATCTCTGCTGTTGAGGAGAAAGCAGCGGAGGAGAAACCTGGTGATGCCAATGAAGTCGGCTTCAAGAAGATCTTCCGCTTTGTGGGCTTTAAGTTCACACTGAAGAAGGACAAGAGTGAGGACAAGGATCCTGTGAAGCTTCTCACAGTCAAAGATAAGGAGGAGGAGGTGAGTGGGACTGATGAACCTACAAAGGAGCAGGAAGAGGAGAAGAGCACCACAGAAGAAAAGGAGGCTGACACAGATGTATCTACTGCTGAGGCGGAGGTCATTAAAGATGATAAAGCTGAATCTAGCGATGCCCCAGCTGAGGGCACTGCCGCTGAAGCTACTGATGAAGCAGTCAAGGAGGGAGCAGCTGAGAAGGAAGGCGAGATCACTTTGTCCCCCTTCAGGAAGCTCTTTAGTACAGGACTCTTCTCTAACCTGAGAAAGAAAGCCAGTGTCAAGAAGACGAAAGAGGAGGAAGACAAGGAGGCAGCTGTTGAGGAGGAGGCAACAAAGACGGAAGAAACGGCTGATGCTGTGGAGGACAAAGAAGAGAAAGATGAGGCGAAGCAAGAAACTAATGAGGAGGCACCAGCAGCTCCAGAGGAAGAGAAAACAGAGACGTCCCCAGAGGCCACAGATGAAACTAATGCTGCTGAAACTACTGATGACACCAAACAAGAAGAGGAAAAGGCTGAAGCAGAGGTGACTTCTGAGGCTGAGCTGCTGTCATCACAGGAGAAGGTGAAATCCCAGGGAAGCCCCCTGAAGAAGCTTTTCACTGGAGCTGGCTTGAAGAAGCTCTCAACTAAGAAACAGAGGGCCAAGAGGGAAGCTGAGAAGAAGCTCACTGAGTCTGGGGAGCAGGCAGGTGAGCAGCTTCAATCCTCCACTGAGTCAGGAGAGGCACCAAAGACTGACAGTGGGCCCACATCCCCCGAAGAGTCTGTGGAGGTGACACAGATTGAATCCAGCCAAGAGACTGACGGCGAAGTTGCCTCCGATGGAGAGAAGAAAAAAGATGGTATCATCGCCTGGTCCTCATTCAAGAAACTAGTGACACCCAAGAAGCTTGTAAAAAGGACTTCTGAAAGCGATGATGAAGCCACAGGTGAGAAACCAGCAAAGTCAGCCACCCTGTCCTCTTCTGAGAGTGCCCCGTTAGCAGATACAAGTGTTGAAGAGGAGGCTCAGGAGGATAAGCCAACTGAGGAAGAGCCAAAAACCGAAAACACAGAGAAACTGGTCAGCAGCACGGAGGAGCCGAAAAGGAAAATGGACACCTCTGTCTCCTGGGAGGCCCTAATGTGTATGGGTGGACCCAAGAAGAGGACAAGGAAGACCTCTGATTCTGACGATGAGGAGACCAAGGTTGAAGAGGAACCTGCAGCAGAGGCAGCGGTAGAAGGAGAGGAGCAGGAGGTAGAAGCTGAGGCTGCCATTGTCACTTCCCAAAACTCTGAAAGTGATGCTGAAGTTGCTTCTTCCCCTGAACCTTCATGCCCCACCCTTGAGAGAGAGTCCACCTGGGACACACTGAAGCGCATGGTTATGCCAAAGAATAAGGCCAAAGTTGAGGAGAAGCCTGAGGAGGCTGCAGAACAAGTCCTGTCAGACAGTGAAGCGCCAAAAGACGAGTCATCTTTCTCGTTGAGGAAGCTCTTCCCTGGACGCAGGAAGAAGAAGGCTGAAAAACAGGCCTCCACTGAACAGGGTGAGGAGGACTCTGACACCCCAGCTGTGGTTCCCCTCTCAGAGTATGAAGACCAAGTTGAAGCTGAACAGGAAGCACAAGAAGAGGAAGCCCCAGCAGAACCTACTGAGGTCCAGATTAAAGTAACCGCTGAAGATAGATCCCCTTCATGGATCGCAGCCGCCGTCGAGGAAGGTGATGACACACACGATCAGCTGAGTGACATACCAGAGGAGGCTGAGAACGCTGCCACGCCTAAATCTGTTGACACTGACATCGCAGAGGATGAAGACAAGGAGTCATCCCCTAAACCCCCCAGGCGTGCTGGGCGCAGACTCTCCACGGCTGAGGTAATGCCTTTCGCTCCAGCTCTAACGGCGGAAACCACTCCTGTTCCTCAGGGTCCCAACGCAGAAAGTGCTGTAGCGGTTTTGGAGGGCATTAAGGCTCAAGTTACCGAAATTCCACCCCAGGTAGATGTGACTGTTGAAGATGTACTAACTGAGGAAGCCTCTGAGAAAACTGAGTATGAACCACCAACTGAGAAGGTTGAGACCAGCACATGTACTATCCTGCAGCCACACGCTTGTGACGAGGCCATGGCTATCTGCACTGGCCTAGGAACCAAGGAGATCGCCAAAGTGCCTATGGAGACACCAGCAATGCCCATCGCAGAGTGTGTGGCCGTGATCCATGATAGTGTAAGCACAGAAATGGCAGCGATGCAGAAGCCACCAAGTGCAGAAGAAGCCATTGATTCAGAAGATGCCGTGCTCATTGCCCAAGTGCACCAAGTAGAGGCTACCGAGCTCGAGCCTATGATTGAAAGTCCACAGAGTGATTCGTCCGACCTTCAGGCGGCCAGTGTGAGCCTGGAACCAGGGCTGGATCAGGTTGGAATTGTCAGTGTTCAGGAGTCTGAAATCATCAGGCCTGCTTCATTGACCGGGAACTCTCCTAACGTTTTTGTGGCGGATCCCATTACACCAACATCTGAAACAGCTGTTTGCACTCAGAGCGTAGCAGTCACTGAGCCAACTGTGGAGACCAAGGAAATCAATTTGGATGTGGAGCAGCTTGCTGCCACTGAAGACAACACTGGAAAAGAGGTAGTTCAGAGTGTGACTGAAGAGATTGCTGCTACCATTTGTGAAACCATTTGTGAAAGAGTAGAGACCAGCATCACAGAGGAGACCGAGCCAGCCACCCACCTCATCGTACCAAGTGAGGAGGTTGTTATTGCCGAAACACTGGTGCTTGTGGCCCCAACCAATGAAGACGCATCAGAAATTGAAAATGCACCTGAGACAGTCGTGGAAAAGGTGGAGGAAATCATCGAGCAGACCAGCGAAATTGAAGCTCAGAGTATGGTCATTGCCCATAATGTCATTCAGGATGCCGTGGATAAAGTTTCAGAAGACAAGCCTGAATCCGAAGATTTCGACACCCCAGCACCAGACAAGGCCATCGCAACAACAGAGGAAGAGATTGAGATCTCAACCGAGAGCCCTGTTATTACAGAGACCCCTGTTGCTGTTGAGTGCAAAGCCCCAAAGTCACCCAAGCTGCTTCATGTTGCCATGGAGGTCATTGACACAACCATCATAGAAGTTACAGGGAGCCTTGATGCCTCTGTAGAAGAGAACACACCAGAAGAAGAGTTGAAGAAAGATGTGGAGGTAAAAGTAGGTGAAGAAACGATCGTATTGGAAGAAGTGGTTGAGATAAAGTCAGAGAGTCAGACGGAGGAGGAGCTTGAAGAGGTCAAAGAAGAACAGAGCAAAGAAGAAGCAGAGGTTAAGGAAGTAGAGGTCGAAGAGAAAGCTGAGGAAGTGGAACCACAATCAGAGGAAGAAAAGTCAGATTCCCCTTCAGAAGAGAACAAAGAGAACGTGCTTGAGATTCACATGCCAGTCCAAGTGGTTCTGCAGACGGCGCAGGTGTTCGAGGAACCATCGGTGGAAGAAGAGGCCGCGGTGGAATTTGACAGCGACGGCCCTGTGGCTGAAGACACCAGCGTAAAACCAAAGAAGGCTGAAGAAGAACACCAACTCTCAACGCTGTCAGAAGAGCCCCAGGTGCCAGCTGCAGCAGAGATTTCCACTCCCAGCCAGGACACAGAGGCAGAGGCACCGGGAGCACCGTCGGGGAAGTGTGCAGAGGTGATGGCGCAGGTGATGGAGGTGATCGAGGAGGCTGTGAAGGAGATCGAGCCTGTGTCCACAGAGATCACAGCAGCATCATGAGCAGGTGAGACCGATCTTACAACAGTGATATTACATTCGAATGACAACTGTTATTTATTTAGGGTTCCTATTGAAATCCTATAATTGCGATGAGGAACTTAAATAAGTGGTGAATTGTAATTACTGTCGATACATTATTCTTTTACTACAGATGTAAGCGGCTGGAAAAGCTTAAATGCTCCTTTAAGTGCTTGAAAAAAATATTGAACTTGGCTAAAACAAATAATAGTAATGAATAAATTGGAGCTAAGAACAAATTAAAGTAAATGAAATGGGCAATGAGTTAACAAACAGTAAAGAAAGAAAAAAAGGTCGTTATTTTTTCTAATTCCTTTGTTGGCCTATCAAGCAATCTTCTCATAGTGGCTTTTTTTTAAACATCAATGGGCCCTACTTTTATTAGGGAGTAGGGGAGGGGGTTTGCCCACTGACCAGATGAAAAAGCTTTTGTTTGGGGTATGAGTAACCAGGGGACCTTTGATATCAAAGCAGGAATGCCGCCGTTGACCCCTTCTTTGTAGACTGGGCTCTTAAAGGGAAGCGGTGTGTGAGGGGCAGATGAACTTGTGCTGAAAGACTGATTATGATTCCTCCGCTCCCTCCTCCTGGTTTCCTTCTATAACAGGCTCAGTATGGAGTCAAGAAACCATGTCGGAGCATGCATTTGTTAGTTTCAATTACAAAGCCTCAAAGGGCTCAAGCTGTTGTTGTTTCAGTTGTTTTGCTTAAATTATCTGGATGTGTAATAACGTTTCAGTGTCACTAATGTAATCTGATCTCACCAATGTGGAGGAGGGAAAAACCGGGCGTCCTACACTCTAATATTTATTAGGCAGTCAGCAGCTTTGCAGCGGCTGAAGAGGGATACAGCAGGGAGAGAAAATAGCTTGATGTGTTACAGCAGTGTGATCGCAACACTTAATGTTTACCGATTCATATAAATAAACCTTGAAGCAACAAAAAAAAGAAAGGAAAAGCTAAAAAGAGGGCTAAATAATTTTGCAGGGAACTCAAAAATATTATGCAGTAATATATATGTACAGTTTATAAATTACTTTTCATGGCATATATTATTTATCAACGCAGCCGAATATAGCAGTCCATCCCATGAAAAATGAACACATTGGTGGTGAACATAGCAGGTTACAAAAAAGGCTTGAACATCCTGAATCACTATATGATGTTTCCATCCATACCTCTCACCACCTCTAGTGTTAATATAACCTTTAAATTAAGCTTTTAAAGGATATTCTGGTCCTGCAACCTAGCATACCAACGGATAAAGATATTTATAAATGTGATGTCAATCTCAGATGGTTTATTCTCAAAAGCGGAAGATCAAGTATTTGCTTATTCCTAATATCATGTTTTTGTTCCTCCATTACAGCTGGAGATACATTACTGATGCCTGGGAGACACACTGTCTGGACCAGGAAGTGAGTGATGAGGGAACGAGAGAGAAAGAGAAAGAGAGAGAGAGAATGAAAGAGGCTGGGACCGGGCTCCTCCCATCCCACCTAGAGAGACTGAGTGACTGAGCAACAGCTCCGCCATTCTCTCCACCTCCCAACCAACTGTACTCCAACCCCATCCTGCAGCCCAGTCACCGCTAAACGTGACGTCCCACCGCTATGTCCTCACCCTTCACCCGCTCTCATACACACGCACACACTAAAGCATGTCCTGGCTTGTCATCAGTGTGATGTGTGTTCAGTGACTTTCCATTGCCCTTGCTGCGTAAGACGAGAGTCTGCAACCTGGTCGAGTGTGTATCTGTTCATATGTGTGTTGTATGTGTATAGTACGGAGAGTAGGCTGGTGTCAGAAGGTGATGAGATGGAGGATTATTATCTTGTATATTGTATTTATATCTTGAATATTCTTTCATTCACCCCTATTTTTTTTTTGTCTGAACATTGTTACCTTGTTGTTTTTAAAATCCCCAAATGATACTGTGATACATCAGGTATTTGTTTGAGCAACATTATGATGAAAGGGTAGTGAATAGAAACATCAATAAAGTATAATTTCCGCAAATAAATGTGACTGCCTATAAGTAGCTGATGCATCACAGGTTTTAATGGTCATATTTGTTCAATAATGATTTCAGTAGCAGAATAGCTAAACCATGGTACAAGTGTGATTCCACTGACAGTAAGTGATAACAGAGAGTTTATTATCATCCACCGGAAACACTCTATTCTCTTGTCACAATGTGTTCTCACTCTGCACCCAACAAAATACTTAATAAGCTTCATGTAGATAAGACCAACAATCACTGCCTGATTTACTGTGAAAAATACATTGTTTTATGTAATAATACAATAAAATACTATTATAACACCCTCATGTGATCCTGTGACAGAGATATATGTGGTTAACAGTGACATGCAGAGAGATTAAAAATACTTATTTTTACACTGTCACACTGCATTGACATGTATCTGTTAGAAACACAAATATATCACAATATTTTAAGGCTATGTTTCTGAAGTTATGTGTCATACTGTATGTAATATTTGTAAAGTTTAACACCTTCCTTACTACACTATGTATTCTTCTTTATGAAAAGACAGTATGTTGATGCCCTCTGTTGCCCACAGAAAGTAGCGCACCCTTTAGTCCTCTGTCATTTGTTTCACTTTGGCTTAAACAATGTTTTAACAGAATGATAAAGTCCATGTTCTTTACTCAGCATGATGACTCAGGCATAGGTTGGGGATTTAGAGGCACGGACACTGACTGCATGGTACCAGAAGTGAAAATAAAATCTCCTTTAAAAGCCAAATTGAGTTAGGATCAATCAGGGAGTCATGGACTTTCCATTGCTCACAGGATAAGACATCAGTTGCATCCAATTAAAATCCTAAAGCATCTAAGGAGCTGCTATTGCTAGTTACTCATCAAACCTAAGTCACATGGTCAGGCTTTCTTGTGCTTTGGCAAAGTGAGACGATTAGGGTAAACTCCTTGGTTCCAGTTTGACCACCAAAGCAAAGGTTACACTGGTATTTGTTTATGTGTTACCAAATTGGCAAACTTGCACTGTGTCAATCCTTCAGACATCATGAGAATGAACATTCTTCTATAATCCACTGATACAAATTTGACACGAGCAGCTCTAGACGCTCACGTTTCACTCAGCTTTATGACCAAACAAGAGAAAGGTCAGGAAGTATGAGCCCTTGTTAGGTCACCACTTCCCTTTATTTTGACTCTAGAGGGTGTGCCACGTCCATACTTGCTTTATGTAAAATAAATGATTAGAGAAATCACAATGTGAGCTTACGACTTTTGCTATTGTTGCATAATGTAAAGCATTTAGTTGGGCCACGCGCCCACTCTAGTCCTCCCCTGCTTTTTGTAACACTTAACTGTGAACCTGTTAACATTTGTACAGATTGTATACTTATTGTATGTACTTAAAAATCATATTGTTGTTATATTAACCTGCAGGCATTTAGCTTAATATTCATGTAGCATGGTCTTACTGGTCTTTTATATTTCCCAAGCTGTTAATAGTAAGGATACAGAAACGTGTCTATATTTCATTCAATAAAGGTAGAGAAAATGTATTGAGTGATTGTGCTTTTATTCATCCCTGGTTCTTTTATCACATAATATGCCAATTTAAAGACATGAATTACCACTGGTGCAAAGACAGAAATCTGACCAATCCCTACCAACCCAATATAGCATTTCTAAGCAGCATACAAAACATTGAATTAATGCGTTATTTTATTTATTATTAGGCAGATAGGCAGTAACTGTATTTGCCAATGATAACCTCTTTGAGCCATACGACTATGAACATACCCTATTATAAATCATGTGTAATGATTTATAAAGCATCTCCTCATTGCAGCAGTGATATTTGTTACATTAGACACTTGAATGTGCGTTTTACTTCTCATTTGTGTACTATCGAACAGATTGTTTGAATACTATTTTAATTGACTATAAATGGATGGACAAAAAGAATAGTGATTATCTCTTGAAGCGGATGAGTTGGGGTAAAGATGAGGACAATGATGAAGGTCCACAATGATAAAAAAAGATATGTTTTTATTGTTCATTCAAGAAAACAAAACATGACAATTGTTTATACAGAAAATACCTCACATCCCTGAGAACACAGACTGATCACAGTACATGTCAGTTGGCCATCGGGGAGCACGGATATGGGTTTGAAATAATAGTTTGGACAGAAACCACAATGTCAAACTCGGTGTCTTCCTGAGACACGGAGATGTTTAACACAAACCATTACATTACAAGACTGGTGTGGCAGGAGAACAGAAGGGTTTAAACCTTTCATAAAGCTGTGCATATGTATGTGTTTCAATTAAACTCTGATAAATTAATGTCAGTAGTCCAGCGTTCAGTTGCCTCAACAAAACAAGCTTGAATAAAAGAAACAAACAAGAATCCTTTTTATTGGTCAACACTAAACACTTAAGAATAAATTCACAGACATGTGTGGGTTTCTTTTATGGTAAGGACTAATGAAACATGGCAAATATGGTCATATATGTGGCCAACAAATCACAAAAACATTTGTAAAGATATTACTTCAAATTGGACAGCCTCACTAAACCTGAGTAGACCAATAAGACAAACAGCTCCACCTAGCTGACCACCGGGCTCATTGTATCACAGCAGCTCCTGCTATTCAATACCTAATATAGTTGGATTTTTTATTGAAAATGGGCTTCATCCCCCACTGTCACAAGCTGAATCCAATTGGCATAAAAGAAAAAAAATCTATGAATATGAAACATACTAGGGATGGGCATATTTCTACATTCAAAATACCTTCTACTTTACATATGATTGAGCTTCTCCATGGCACAATAAGTCTTCTGAATTGTTAATTTGGTCTCTAGGATAACTAGCTCTCGTGACAACTCTGGCAGTAAGATTAGGAAGACAAATGCCGGACTAAGAAATGTGTTTTGGTTTTTGTAGCCTTAAGTGTTGGTTCGTTTTTGCAGCAAAAAAGTAATTGCAATAACGATACAATGTAGAATTTATTTTTCATTTAAAAAAACAATAACAATAAAGGTTTTAACAAGTCTCCCTAAAATATTGTTCATCTTGATATGCAAAAAAACATAATCTCAGTTCAAAGGGGCCTTTTGAATGATGTTCCTGAATAACCTGAATTTTGCTTTTTGACTATGACATGTTTCATCGTGACAAATCACATTACTGGACATGTTTGTATAGATTTTAGCATTTTCAAGTAATCGGTAGTTCCTGTTTATTGTTTTGTTCATCAGCGACATTTGATGTAATAATTATTATACCATATTTGATAGTCCTACAACATATTTAAGCTACCGCCTGAGTTTATACGACTTCCACACCAACAGATGGAGCACATCAACTCATCACAGTTCATCATCATGTTGATCTAAAAAAATAAATAAACGTTTTTAATAAATGACTTATAATTAATACTTTTCTTCTGATTTCTTAAATTATAAAAATGTCAGACGGTAAGATTAAAACATTTCTCTTAGCACACAATGGTCAAGAAGCTTACCATTTGGCACACATTTGGCAAGGGGGCGAGGCTTAAAACACAAAATAACGTTTTTAATTCTAATGGATCTCTTTAAGAAGTTAAAACATACATGTATCATGCCCATCCTTAATACATACATTTTTGCTAAACGAAATGTAATCTGTAGTCTATGTAAAACTATATGTCTACTAATAGAAACCTTTGCAATATAAAGTAATCTTTGTAAATATAGCATTGTATAAAAGCATGTCAAACCAAAATGTAAGGACTTTAAGATTAAGGCAAATTATACAAAGACAAGATGTCAAATCTTTTACAGGACAGCTTCCCATCAAGGTGTGTACATTTAGAAAAAGAATCAAAGTGGCTCAGCTGTAAACACAAGGAATGCTCTTACTTGTCGTTATCAATTTTCTGTGGCCAAACCCAAATTATGAAAAGCAATTGTGCTTTAATAAGATGTAAGGACATGGGAAACATAATCACACTTAGCACAGTGAACAAAACACAGATTAAAACAACTACATGTTTGCAGAGAAGGATGCATACAATGGTCATAAATAAACATTTCAAGTTATCAGTTTTTCTGGGCCATAAAGCCAACCAAAACATGAATGGAAGACACATTTACTTTCCTGCATATCGGGCTTCTACTAAAAAAAAAGAGCACGGATTGTCTCAGGTCTGAATATGTTTTGTGCTTTAAGATAGACTTATAATTTATACCTGATCTGCAGAATAAGCCTCAAAATGTATGACCATGAAGAAACAACTCTTCTGCGCAGCTCCAGACGGTTCTTTAATTGCAACTCTTTCTCCTCAAAAAGCTAGCACAGAAAACCCCTCTCACAGCATGCCGTTTCCGGAACTGAGCTTCCTCTTCCTCTTGTACTCAACATCTGCGTGTGCAGCCTTACCACAGCTTAATCTGTTAAGAACATTTCATTTGTAACAGCCTGACATATCAATGGATTATATCAATAACAATAAAATGATGAGAAGAAATAAAGTAACAATTACTTCATCTCCCTCATTTGTGTTCAACTTAGCCTTGAGTCAAATGTTAATATTTACTTTTCTAGAGATGCCTGACTTCCAGAGCGCTAAAGGCAATGCACTTTACAATTAATTCACTTTTAGTCATATTTAGGGTAAAAAAATTCCAAAAATACTGTCCCAAAAGAAAAGAAAAGAAAGGAAAAAGACAGTTTTAGTAGATTGAGAACCTCAAACATACATACCCTGACTAACTTCACCTTTAGCTTACCTATTAACCATAATTTAGAAAGTAAACACACATGTTAAAAAGGACCAACACACAGTTTTGGCACTACTCTACGAGGATTTCCTCAGTCTTTATGGGTTCCAGTGGGGTGCCAGAGTTGGACAAATCCGAGCCTTCATCTTTGGAGAACTCTTCGCGCTGCAGCAGCATCCCTGCGTCGGCGGCCCCCTGCAGCCCCACTAGCCCCCCTTGAGTAAAGCACAAGTGTTTGATCACCTCGTTGGGACTGGAGAAGGTGGTCGCACAAATGTTACACTTGTAAGGCTTCGACGAGCCCATGAACATGGCCTCCATCTGGCTGCTGTCGTCGCCGGCAGCGCACAGCTCCATGCTCTGCCGGTCCACCATGGTGTAGGAGTCCACCCCCTGGTTCAGGCACACATGGCGGGCCGCCTGGTTGGCCCGGCAGAAGCTCTTGCCACATGCGCTGCATTTAAAGGGCTTCCCCGTGTGGATGTACATGTGTTCGCGCCAGTGGCTCTTTTGAATAAACTTACGCCCGCAGGTGGAGCATTCGTACTTCCGCCGCTTCACTTCCCTGTCCAGGTCGGCGCTCTCCAGGTTGTCGATGTCTGCAATGTCTGACGGAGGCGGTGTGTCAGCCTGAGAGTTCATTCCCCCCACCCCCCAGCTGGAGGTGGACACCTCGGCCCGGGGAGAGTCTGAGTTGGTCCCTGAAACAGGCGTTTGCTCGCTGTCGCTGATCACCTCTACTGCTGTAGTGGCAGCCGAGGCACTGAACCCCGACTTGCATCCCTTCAGGATCCCCTCTAACTCGAGCATGCTATTATTTCGGCTCATGGTGGGCGAGAGAGCGTTGCTGGGCTCGCCCGGTGCCTGGTGTAGAGTCTGGGTGTGTTGGAAGAGATGTTCTCTCAGCAGGCTCCTCTGGTTGAATCGACTCCTGCACAGATGACAGGAGTAGTGCTTCCTGAAGGAGGAATTCCTCTTCATGATGCTGGGCTTTACATTGAGGATGGCGCTGGCTGAGGAACCATCTGCACTTAGCAAGTCCATTCCCCCCTCCTCCAATGCAGGCTTAGTGCCACTGGTCGAGGCCTCCATGTCCTGGGATGAGGAATTAAGCTTGGACAGTAAGGAGTTTGCGAATGAAGTTGTGGCGGCTGGAATGGACGGAAACTTCCCCTCCGAGCTGAGCTGCTCCATGTCGAAGGGAGAAGAGAGCTGCCGTCGAGTGGGCATTCGAGCCGACAGACCAACCTGCTGGTCCGATATCTGGATGCCGTAGAGGGAGGTGGACAGGTTGATGTTGTGCTGCTCAGAGTGTGCATACACAGACTGGCTGGCCTCCTGCAGTAGTGGGTAGGCATGCAGGAATCTGACCCCCTGCTCCAGGCGTGCAGGGTCTATCAGCTGGGGGGCTAGCTTGCCTGTGTACATCAGGTTGAGGAGGTAGCTGAAGATATCTGGCTGTATGTCCGCGGCCTTCAAGCGCACACAGTCACTGAAAGACAAAAAAAGTTACATTAAGCTAGTGACTAATGACAAGTGAGATCATGGTAGTGATAGATATTAGAATCCATTATAAGAGGAGTGACTGATTATTTATTTTTGATATGAGATCAAATCTGCTGAAGTGACTGGTCAAAGTTCGTGAAAACTGGCATGTAAGTATGTCTGATATGCTCAGTTAATCATTGATACTAGGGCAGTAGATACCATGTTTTGATCTTGATGCCCTTACAGACCCTCCAATTTGTCCCCTCAATCTGTTCCAATGATCAAACAATGACATTATTGATGGGTCATCACACTCAACAGATTTAGATACAGTCCAGTGCTCAACTACAGAGACAAAAGTCTTTCAATGTTTGACCACATGAGGGAGCTTTATTTTGACCACGTATCTGAGTGTTTTGGCAGCAGAATTTGGAATGGGACAAAAAGTATCTTGGTATTTAGCTAGTTTTAGTCATACAGTCTATGGTTTTAATACACTCCTGCTGTACCTGTCCTGATGAATGAAGAGCATTCTGAAGTAGTTTGAGAACGCAGCGAGGACAGCTTTGTGGGCCTTGAAGAAGACATCTCCAATAGCCACAGTGCAGTCGCACAGGAAGCCAAACTCCCTCTGAGCGTTAAGCTGCTGCAGCAGGATAAGACCATGGTTGGCCAACTCCATTCTTCAACCTGCACAAAAGGCACACAGAGACACACAAGCAGCAATGAGTTTCCTGTCTGGAAGGAGCCCAGAGTTTATTGTGACCACAGAGTGTCAGGCTGACGGGGGTGATCTAACGACCTTGTAAAGGCCGTCTCAACACAACAGTGAAGAATCACTTTGTGACACTGGAGACCATTTGCCTAGCACTAATGTCAGAGAAAGTATTGCTAATTAATTGCGTGGCTCAGCAAAACAAAAAGGTCTTATTTGTTAATTGTATGTACAAGTGGGTCAGCACAATGGTAAATCAATGATAACCACAGTGTTTCTCGTAGAAAAAAGTAAGTAAACCAGCTGTGTACATCAGCAGAAAGGGTTCCATATTGACAATTTCAAGAATTCTCCCATAATTGGTCAATGTCTTTGGATGGTGGTATGGTCAGGACTAAGCATGAATGCTGATAACAAAATATTGTCAAATTTTGTTCTGTTATAGGTACCAGTGAAAAAAGGGTAAACCTTTTCTGTATGACCCCTTAATGTACATCATTAAACCCACTTTGTAGCACCCACTTATCATTTAGAGACAACAAGTAGCTTTTTTGTTACTAGAGCTCTCATCTCTGGTCAGAAATTGGAGGAAACATCCTTGGTTCAGCTGGAGCCTCAACCGTCCCCAGACTCATCCTCAAGGGACATTTCAGAGCTATGCACGTTCTGCTGACCAATGGGGTGGTAGTTGCTGACCCTAAAAGGTCACTAGAGGGCTACAAGGGCTTCAGGGCATCACATGATCAGGGTTATGGCTGTTGACACACATTCCTCAAGCAGAACTGGTTCTACCCCCCTCCCAGAGGAGAATGAAAACAGCCTGTGGGCATGGCGAATCTCCTTCTCCAACACTTTCGCCACACCACACAGCCTAAGGTATGAAGCTACGAAGACGCAAGATGATGGATACAAAATCATCAGCCAATTGGCCTCAGATAATAAGAAATGTATAACTCTGCATGTCCCCGGTTTGTTGCAAAATTACTAGAAAAAGCCCCCTGCACATGTGTATTTCAGCAGAGAGGTCAGAGTGCAAAGATGTTGGCACTGCAGCACTCCAGGAAAAGGCTCGGTTTCCGTATCTTTTGCAAGGGGATACAGCAACAGCATTCACCAAGACGTAAAATACCCCTCAACCGAACTCGCCACACTTACTTCAATATAAATACTGTTTATTAGGTTGCCCTAGTTACAAATAAAGCTAATTTAAAAAATCCTGCAATGATTTCTATGTTCTACTTACTGAGGGTGGTTTTTAATAATTTATTGACTTCATTTATCAGTGAGCCTAAACTAAAGGAGGCTGACTTTTAAGTGCTATATATTTCAATGTTGAGTAAACATCTTACCAAAAACACTGTAGTAGCATGTGTTTTTTACCATTTAAAAAAGGTAAAAAGCAGATATAATTGATGGCATTCATTATAATGCAATTTGTTGTCAATAGGACTTGATATAACATTGTTTTGCTAAGTATTCTTCTATCTCTGTCTTTCTATGCACCACAAAGCATATTCGTTGTATGTGTAAACCTACTTGGTAATAAAATTGATTCTGATTCTAATTCTGACCTGCACCTCAATACAATGCTGCCATTATTCCCATTAACTTGAAAAAAGATACATGCGTTTCCCCCATTAAATATATTTCTATAACAATCTCTGGTTTACAGAGCCACTTCCAAGCATCTATCTCTTCCCTGCATAGTTTGGATTATTTCCAAATGGTTTAGGATTGCATAAAACATGGGCTAGTGTATTTTAGGGTAGCTACGGACTTTTATAGTAGTTTTATGTTTGATGATTGTCCCAGAAAGGCTTTTACTTAGTTTAGCAGTGGTAGTAAAACTCGAGAAAACATGACTATGGTTTGCTTCAGCCTAAACCCTGTAAAAAGGAGTATACATATATGTTTGATTGATATATATTGATTAACAGTACAACTATTGATCTATTGATGATGTGAATTAAGCTGGTATTCATACAATCCAGTTAGTTAGCCACAGCAACATGAGTTAATCAATACTAACTTGTTTGCAACAATAAAGCACCGCCCATGATGTGATATAGACACGTGGAACAGTTACTTCCGTAGTGAAATTTGCTGTTATCCTGAAAATACACTGTTAAAATTGCCCGCGAGGAGAGCACGTCAGGAAGGTAAACACGCAACCGGAATAAAACCGTTCAATAATGCGAACCGTAAATAGCAGCTAAAGTACATAGACTCACTGCCTTGGGTCTATCTCGGTTGCTATTGCTAGCGCGAGAAAACGGACAAGCACGCAACACACACACATGGGGGGGAAAGGGAGAGACGCAGGGGGATGGGGTTGGTCACGAATGCGTTTCTTTTAACTTCCCGTAACAAATACAGTTAACCGAAGCGCACACACGTAGCCAAATAACGAAACATTTGCAGTAAACGAACGGCTGAGTGTGTAGCTACAAACAGTCGTACCTGCACTCTGCGTAAATCCGTGGAGTTTGCCGTGTCGCCGTTGTTTGTTTGTTACCGGGTCCGTCCTCTCTGGGCTCGCAGCGGCTTCTACTGTTCCTCGCAAACGCTGCATTCGTTGGCGGCGGAGAGGGTCGTCCGTCGCTGTTTTCCGGTTAGGGGTTTTACGTTACAATCACATGACTGGGTAAAAAACACCCGTTGTAAAATCCGTTGAGCAAGGGGGCGGTTGAGTTAACGTTAATTTCCTGCTCTGTCTAACCGCCGTGGATCAACCCCCGCGAGCTTTTTGACAGCCGGTGAGTTTGAACATTAACAGCTAACAGAGTTACGCTGACTCACCGTATGGTAGTCTGCCTCTTCCGTTAACCGCACGATACACATTCAACCGAAGTGTGTGTGTTGTTGACCCTCACCATCTGTCACTGAAATAACGCAACCATATTTTGCCCATAGTTGCTTCACATTTGCATCAGTTTTTTTTTGGCAAAACCGACACCACGTTTATAAGATAACAAGACAAATATATGTATTTTGTAGCCTATCGTGCCCGTATCAAAGCATGGATGCAGTCTTGGTTACAAACATATTCACACAGTTTACCAAAATCCATTGACCTTTGCCATTTTTGACCTTACATAACTAATGAGTAATAATAACACACATTTTGATCATGAATATTACAAGGTTATTTAAAAAAAAAGAAAAAAAATAGATGGTCCCTATAGAACCAAAATGTCATTTAAATACTGTTAAACAAGCTTTATCAAAAAAATGTGGCTCTGAACACATATTATTCCACTTTTATGTATTTTTTATAATTATATTATTTTAACGCTACCATCTCCTCTTTTTTTTTTTTTAAACTAAGGACCCAAAATCCGTGTTTCTCTAACAGGGCTGCAAAAGAGGGGTTTGAGCAGTATGAGGCATGGCTACAATGGGTGAACTGTTTGGTATTTTAAGCAAAAAACATGTTTTGTATAGGTATGGCCCTACAATATATTTTTCCAATATAGCATAATAGGTCCACTTTAAGGATACAATTAATACCAAGCACACCTAATCTGATGGTAAATTCTATATAGGAAAAAGTACTATTGTTTTTTTGTTTCTCTGTTATGAACAGCATAACATGTGAGTTTACTTGATGAAACCTATGCCTAGTTGTAAACGGTTTCATAAACCTACTTAAACTAAAATTACCTTAAAATCACACACATAGCAACCAGTTGTTGTGTGTGTGTTAAAATAGTTATTACCCCTGTTTCTTGTAGCCCCTACACTGGGGTATTTGCAGCTGTTATTTTATGCTCCCAAAAAAAGAGTTAATGCCAAAAAGCCTGGGAATTAATCAAGTCAATTTATTTTTTTATAGAAATAAGTCCTAGAAGAGGGAAGCAGTGGAGGTCTGGAAATAGAGTTCAACTAAACCACACATTGCATAGCACAGGAAGTGTAGGAGGACCTTCGCACTAACGCACTTTGGAGTCACGTCAATATTTTGTCATCAGATGTTGCCCAAGTGTAAACACCAATTTTTTTCCAGACCTCTCATTACCGAGTTGCCTTTTGGCCTTAGGACAGGGAGTCCACATGAGTACCAGACCAGGCAAGTTGTAACTCTGAAAACGCCTGCACAGCTGAAAGAGAATGGGTGGAGAGTTTGTTAAAACAGAGGGGGGACGGGAGACTTGGGGCGGTTAAGAAATGTCTATGAAGCAGAGCCTGAGGACAAAACAACAAACAACAGACTTAGATCTGATCTTGTCCACAACTTTACTGAAACTAGTTAGCAAATACAAATATTGGCCTGCAGGGGTAACAAATGTTTTACTAAAAAAACATGAATTGAGACCACTGGCAGAGCAGTAGTTGATGGTAATGAAGGCAGAACAAAAGCATGTTTACTTTGTTGAAGTTTCCACAGCAGGGGTTGATTGAAAGAAGCAGATCAACTGTTACCACACTGGCTTATTGTTTTTAAATCATTAAGATCATTACAATCTAATCAATAGTTTTTAATGATAATACTGTACCATTAGGAAAAGTAATGTGGGCCTACTCCTGCCTGCGTCTTTTCTTATGGCTTTTTCTATGCCTTCAAAGCTCATTCAGAAGATACTGGAATTTCACATGGCTGCCATTCCACTGATTTCCACTAATGGATTTTTCCTGCAATAATGCATTAAAAAAAAATACCACACAATCTGCATGAAATCGCTTTAAACGTAAAAAGTGAAACAACATTTTCCGTCCGATTAGACCAATGCTGACACCAGGGCACTATTTACCCACAACACATCTAGTCGCTCAACTGAAATACTCCACAAGCCTACTTTTGCATGAGACGCCTGTGTGGTGAGCTGAAACACCTGTTTAAACAGGGCTTTTAACGTTAGCTGCCGCCCTCCCCCTCCCGTTCATGGCCTGTTTTGAAACCGGAGTGGTGAGTCACTCCTCTCTTTCGGTTTAGAAAAACAGATCCGGCCAGGCTGGGGCCCGGTGGGGGGATGGGAGGCCGGCGGTGGATGAACACCGGAGGTGGACGCAGCTGGACTCCCACTCCCAAGGACCCCACATCCTGACAACGGCCCGCCGTGTTCCCATAGTGACCGGGGCTGATCTGAGAGAGGGGAAAACCCACCACCACCAGCATCAGAATGAATTGATATGCATACTTTCCCCGCCTAGTTATCATGGGTGCAGCCAATCAATTGGTCATGTTTCTCAAAAGAGAGAACCAAGAATAGAGAACCTTACCATTTCCCAACTTTAAGATTGACTATAAATCAGTTTGTGAGTAGGTTACTTTGTTGCCCATGATCATGTTTTGTCAAAGGGAGGCCACGATGTGGGAAGGGGGATCCCACGACAAAAAGCATTCTCGATTTATATTTATTAGGATACCCCATTATTTGATGCAGCTACTTCAGCTAGGCTACTCTCACTGTAGTTCACACATAGGCCAAAAGAACAAAATAAGACTATCAAGGTTCGGTTGTACACACATTTGTGATACATTACTAAGCTGAGTGATTACATTTACAACAGAACATATAGGCTACCTTTATGTATTTTTTTAAATACAATATAAGGTCACTATAGATCACCCAGACAAACATAGGTTATTTTAAAACTCTTAACTCGCTTTAATGTAGACTACTGTGTGAAAAACTGCAAATATTCACGTTTACTATCCTCAATAGCCTATTAGTCAGGGTCTCCAGCAATGACTCAATAGAATAGCCTAATGCTTTCTCCCACCAATATCATACTCGACAACCCCTGCTTCTTTTCCCGCCAAAAACGCCTAGGGGGCTGTCCTCTGGTTGAGCGGACGGATGTCTCCATGACTACCGTTGCTCTGGAAAACAAGGGATGCTCGGGGTGCAACAGAAAGCCATGCGCAATGCGGCAGCACTTTCCACTCTTTGATATAAAAATAAAGTCTTTGATTGTATCCATCAACAAGAGAAAAAAAGAATCTAGATTCTAAAACTGTAGCTGATATGTGGCATGGTTAATAAGTGACAATAAATTAGACCAGGCAAACCCTTAACATACATTCGCAGTTCTACATGCATGGGAGGGACGTGAACGTCACACGACTTGCAATTTACACCGCTAGATGGTAGCATCGTATCCTAAATAAAACCCAAATCAACAAACAAACCAGGAAATAATTATTTAAATCTACAATGTTTGGTACCAGAAACAGAGGACGTCAAGCCTGATACAAACTGTTTAGCCTCGTAACGTCTCCTAAAAAAGATTAACGTTTGGCTGCTTGTAGCGTTTAAGTCTACGCAGACCACTAAACGTTGTGTCTGTCCTGGACATTTGTATCGATAAAGTTTGAATTTGAACCGCATACCACTGCTAACATGATGGCGGCTGATCAAACTGTTCACGGAGTTCCTCCTTCCCTGTCTGCTAAAGTGGTTGGGTATGTTGACAGTTTTTCTTTCCCACAATGTTAGATTAATTGGCTAACTACAATGATCAATGAAAATGGCTACATCACTGTAGGAGTGTCGTGTTTTTGAACCAGCAGTAGCATTAGCTTTTTGCTAACACATTAATTAAGCTGGTAATAACTGACTTATCACAGGTGACACAATGACGTTGACTCAGTCAGCTTTAATACATATGTTTACAGCTTCATTGTACCAACAAGTATCATTATTGCAGTCGAAATGTCTACAAATTAAGGGCTAATGTTACCTTGACATCTTGCTAGGTGAATTAGCTTGCTGGCTTGCTAGTACACACACCTGCTGCATTATCACGAGCTGCCAGTTTCACATCAGTTAATGGCCATCGTTTCTTTGCAGGTCATTTGCCTATTTGACTGTGAGAGACAGATTGCCAACCATCCTGACTAAAGTTATTGACACAATACATCGCAACAAAAACAAGTTTTTCGAAGAATATGGAGAGGTAAGAATTGCCATTGATCAATTAAATTCGAGTTATTTTCTTTAACTTCATCTTTAACTATAAGGCTCTGCGTGTGTTTACTGTGTTTACAGGAGGGTATCCAGGCAGAGAAGCAAACAATAGGTCTGCTGTCTAAGATGAGGAATGAGCTGCAAACTGATAAGCCAGTAATACCACTGACAGACAGCTTGCAAGATGCGGAGTGTTGGAACCAGTATCTGCAGAAACATCAGAAACTGCATGGAGACCAGGAGTCTGTCAGCTGGTTCAAGTCCCCATGGCTGTATGTGGAGTGCTACATGTACCGCAGGATACATGAGGCCCTCTGGCTGAAGTGAGTAGCATTTGCGTCTTTAAATGGGAACTATTGCTGCTTTTTCTCCTGCTATTAAGTGCACATATATCTTGGGCTATGCATGACATCACTAAATTCGAACAAACAATGGAAATTTAAGATGTCAATTTATTTTAATCTCAGTTCAATAGAAAAACACATTGAGAATATTACACCATTATAAATAACAATGGTTGCTCAATGATTAAAAACAAAAACGTTTGCATTGAAATATTGCAGCCTTTGGGGAAGTAAATACAGATTTTCATTGTTTGTTTATGTTGTGTTCTTTTGCTCTTCATGTTGTTATTTGTGCTTTTACTTCAGTCCTCCCATCAGTGACTATGACGTCTTCAATGAAGGAAAGACTCAGGGCTTTTTTGAGTCTCAGCAGGCAGTGATGACCATATGTACACACTTGGAGGGCATCAACAGCAATATTGAGAATCTCTCCAAGAATCAGCTGTTTGAGCATTTCAACAAACTGCTACAGGTAATACCTTCTGAACCAGCTACTTAAAATGTTAAAGCTGCAACTTGAATTGTTGCAACTTAAGTATCAATTATCTCATGGACCTCTTCTCGGTCCATTAACATGAACTGTCCATTCAATTAATTTTCTCTATCATTTACCCTATTCGGGATCATATTGAAATACATTACAATAGTTTCAGGTGTAAAACATTTGATTTGACTCTTTTCTAGGTTTCCTTATGGGGGAACAAGTGTGATCTCTCTATCTCTGCTGGCCAAGACAACTCCCAGAAGACCAGTCCAATAGATTCCCTCGTCAGCCTACAACCCTTGATCTTGGTGAATGACTCCAACACGGTATGGTCAACTCTTATTTCTGCCCAGACGCACGCACGGTCAGAGAAAACCACAGTCAGAGTGGACATTGTTCTAGACAACGCTGGCTTCGAGCTTGTCACTGACTTGGTCTTAGCCGATTTCCTGGTTTCCTCTGGCCTTGCTCATGAGGTCCATTTCCACGGCAAATCCATACCTTGGTTCGTCTCTGATGTCACAGCTCACGATTTTCAGTGGACCATCCAGCAGACCATGGCGGCCAATTACAAGTGCATGTCAAAGATTGGATACCAGTGGAAGAGCCACCTGAAGGACGGCGTGTGGTCCTATCACGATCATCCCTTCTGGACACAGCCCCATGAGTTCTGTGACATGGCCGCTGATGCACCCGACCTGTATGCTAACCTGCAGGGGGCAGACCTGGTGCTGTTTAAAGGGGATCTCAACTACAGGAAGCTGGTGGGGGACAGAGACTGGGATCACACAGTGGGCTTTGGTACTGCATTACAAGGTTTTGGGCCTGCGCCGCTGTGTAGCCTGAGGACTCTCAAGGCCAACGTACAGGTCGGTCTGCAGCCTGGCCAAGCGGAGAAGCTCACCTCCCATGAACCAGACTGGATGACCTGCGGCAAATACGCTGTCATTCAGTTCTACAGCTCAAAGGCGGAACAGAAAGACTGAGCTCAGGATCTCCCTGCGCACACCTGGATTCATAAGAACATTACAGTAAGAAGTACCTTAAGGAGTTACCTTCAAGCCATAAGACCATTGAGTCATTGAGGTTGTAAAAGGGTGTTTTGTTTTTCTTTTCGAAAGCTAATACTTCATCGTGTTAGATGTGCACAGTAACAGAAATATCCTTAGTTTTTATTTTCATAACATATTTGTACCATGTCATACTTGCAATGTTAGCACTTAAGTCATGATGTTTACAGGTTAATGTAGATGCTATTAACAATTAATTATAACATTTTAAATTGATTGATAATACATCTCCTTTCAGTGATGATTAAAGTAATCTTTTGTTTGATTTTAATTCATTTAGGTTGATTAACTCGTTAATTTGCATGCATAAAAACATGCAGCCATTTTATATTCACCTAAACCAGGTTCTCACATAACTTTATGACTCATTCAATTATAAAGATGTTAGTGTTATTTGGGCAGAATAACAGTAAGCATGTGAACTTGTTTAGTTTAAAATGGCAACCAAGATTTCTGTATAAAATGGATTAAAATTGATGTCTCTGTGCACACTGTTATGTCATCAAATGATCTTTGTCGTGGTGTCATTACCTCAGAGGTCATGTTACCTGGATTCTTCTCAATACTGCTGGGGTAAATGATCAGTTTCTCGAATGGATTTGATTTAATAAAGGTAATTGACTGACTGTTGTTTTTCCCAATGTCATACTTTACAGGCTGAGGGACACAAGATGTGGGAAATAATGACACTATCAGAATAATCCATCAGATGGCTTTTTGTTATCTAGTTCGTGACTCAAGATGGTTTGTTCATTTCAGCAATTATTTTGAACAAAATAACCTTATGTTGGGACTAATGTGTGTATATATATATATATATATATATATATATATATATATATATATATATATATGAGAGAATCCATTAGTTACATTTTTCATCAGTAGTTTGACATTTGTCCTTGATATTAGTTAGGGTCGACCTAGCAAACAGCTGGTAATGCTGCTACATTCATTTTAGGCATAATTCAGGCTGCTCACATGCGTTGTGAATTTGGTCTGTCATAAATATCAAGTCAATTATGGCAAGAAGCAACCCAGCTTCTCGGGCCATGTAGGTGAATTAGCTGTTTCCAATCTCACGCTTTTATTTTCCTGTTTTCTAATGCAACAGTGTCTCCATTTTATCCTGGGGGAAATTCAAAGAAATATGTATTGGGGCTACTTGTTTAACACTTGACCTGACATGTTCTGAAAATTGGGCTGTTTATTCAAGAAAGATGTTGCACAGAAGGGGAATTTTTGGTCACTGTGCCAAATGTTCACGTTGTCCTCCGAGGGGGAGGCTGCTGATCTTATTTATCTTATGCATTTCCTGCCTTATTGACTGTCATCTGAAAGTTTCACTAGAAAATTAGTGTATTGTTTTTCAAGCCCTGTATTATTCAAATTTCTATCAACATTGAATCCTTAAATCTATACTGCACACACTGCTCCTTTGCTTTAATTTGTTTATAGTGTTCTATCTCATCCCTGACTTGTAATCATTACCTGATAATAGAGTAATGATTAACTTGTACATATTCTGTTCCTACGCAATATTGCATCTTCCTTTTTAAATAAAGTGCCACTAGAAAAATAGAAAAAAAGTATTCTGTAAATGTTTTGGTTGGTGTTAATTCAAGTATTTGAATATGTGATTAAAAAAAATCATGAATGCACTCATTGGGGAATGATTGTGTAATAGTTGGCTGTTGGTATGAGATTTGACCTGCTTTGTTTGCTGTGTTAAAGTGACCTGGCACTAAAACATGCTGTGATTTTATTATCGATTTAGCAGTCTCTAATTTGTTTATCCTCTTTTTTTTTAACCTTCCCACTGATCCCATTGTGTCCAATGATACCAGCTAGATTTCTGAGAGAGGGAGAGAGAAGTCCCAGTGCTGCACAGCAGAGATGAGGATGATTCACGTGTGAGAGGTGAGTAGTGCACGGAGGTAGATGTTGGCTTCTTTAAGCCACCTTTTGTTTAAAACCTTTGTCCTACTGTTTCTCATTTCCACAGTGATTTGTTTTACCGCAGAGTCCCAGGTGTATTCAATAGTCTGGCTACAAATAGACCGGTCATACGTCATGCTGATCGCTTGCCGAGTATCAGATCAATTAAACTGCTTTATGTATTCTTTACAGATGTGTTTTATCCAGCTTCAACCAGCAACAGCTTTACAATGTTAGAATACAGTTAGAAGAGAGCATTTTAAAATGGTGTGAGAGATGTAGGGCTATTACTCTGTGCAGCTTTCTGTTTATTTACCCCTCCCTGCACACATTAGTGGAGAATTACTCGAGGGATATAGGGAAGAGTTTTGTTGACAAAAAGAAACCTGGAAGGAGATTGGGAGGAGTCTTTCTGATTTCCTTTTTTTTTAGTTTGGTGGGCTGAAGCTCAAGACGAATAGGGCAAAAGGGACTGGAAGAATAGCGGACTCTTCAAGTTGCTTGTTGGCTTTATTAGAAAGAAGCGAGAGAGAGAGAGAGAGAGAGAGGGAGAGCAGCACTCGTCTCCACTCCCCCTCCCAGCAAAGGGGAGAGCAAGTCTAAATCATGTTGCATATCAGTGCTGTTGTGCTGTGATGTTGCTCAGGCAGAGCCCGGCGCAGAGCAGGCACCCGTGTGGACCAGCACTCAGACCCAGGATCAGCCCAGCCTTCCCAGAGCTGGAGACCCTCTCCCCGCAGCGACCCTCGCCTCCACCGCGGGTCCCCTTCAGTGACATGTACCCTGAAGAGAGCCGGGGGTCTGGAGCCACTGTGGACTTCCTTGAAGGGACCTACGACTATGCGGCGCCCACCCCTGCCCCGACCCCTCTCTACAGCCACTCCACGGCGGGCTTCTACTCTCCTCCTCTGGACGCCCACGGACAGCCCTCGGATGGCAGCCTTCAGTCCCTGGGGAGTGGGCCAGCTAGTCCTCTAGTGTTCGTGCCCTGCAGCCCCCGACTCAGCCCCTTTATGCACCCCCCCAGCCATCACTATTTGGAAACCACCTCAACTCCTGTGTACAGGTGAGGGAATTCAAGTTTTCTTTATAACCATATTGGAGAAAAAAAGGGTAATGTTGTGCACTTGGAAAAAGTTATATTTATAGACTCTGAAGCAACAGGTCTGTATGAATCACTGCTGTTGTTGTTTTTTTTGTATCATTAGGTGAAGTTGGTTTATTTTTGGCGACAACCTCTTAAGTTTTCATTAGTGGTTTTATTAAATCCAACCAATTAATGAAAACAAAAAAAGAGAAGTGCAAAACATAGGGTCGCCGGTTCAAGTCCCCGAACAGACCTAAATATGGAGTGTGGACTGCTACTTGGAGAGGTCCCAGTTCACCTCTTGCCCTGCCGTGGTGCCCTTGAGCAAGGCACCGGACACCCCCCTTCCCCCCCACTCCCATTGCTCCCCGGGCGCTGTACAATAACTGCCCACTGCTCCTAGTACTAGACTCCTGGTACTAGGATGGGTTAAATGCAGAGGCCAACTTTCACTGTGTGTGCTGTGTGCTCTGCATGTGTGACCATTAAAGAGGATGTCATCCCTCCCATTCTTCTATTTTCTCTAAATTCTAATTTTGTTCTTTTTTTTTTATTAATTACATTTCTTTCCTATTTTACAGGTAGTCTCCTATTAAGTGGTTGTATGGTATCTTGCCACATAACTAGCTTTAATATCTTTCACTCACATATTATGGCATTGGCATTCTGTTCAGTCCTCACAGTTGTAAACAAAACCAAATTATATAACTGCATTGTTTTTTTTTACATTTAGCTTTATACAAAACATTGCCCCTATCTCCATAGAAAGGATCAAGCTTTGTCCTGGTTTCTATTTCAAGAGATTAAGGACTTGGTCTAAGACCTTGAAAACAGAACAATACGTAAGTGCACATACAGATTGCTTCCTGCCTCAGGTGGAAAATAGTACTAAATCTTTTTTATGCTATAAGCCAGTCAGTTCAAGATGGTATCGTAAAAGTGGAAGGATTGAAAGTAAGTCGTTGCCAGCCAATTATTTTATGATTAAAGACATTTGTTAGAGCATTTTTTTTGACTAAATGTCCAGGAATATGTAATGGAAAGAAACACATTTGATATTTTATTCAACCTCCATCTGACTTTATTGTCATTAGCTTTTATTAAATCACTTACAAAGTTCAACATTTGAAATCATTCAATTGAGCTGAAATCCTGTGGCAGGTCCAGTCTGCCGTCAGTTTCCAGAGAGGACCTGTGCGGCACCAGCGAAGAGTCGTTCAGCGTGGGGGAGTCGGGGGCCGGGGCCGGGGGGTTTGAGATGGTCAAAGAAACGCGGTTCTGTGCCGTGTGCAGCGACTATGCTTCTGGGTATCACTACGGGGTGTGGTCCTGTGAGGGCTGCAAGGCCTTCTTCAAGAGGAGCATCCAGGGTAGGTACTCTGTCTGCTTCATACACGTGTGATCTGCACCTGTTGTTCTCAAACTTATCCAATCCAATCCACTTTATTTATATAGCACAGTTTAAAAACAGAGGGTTTGCCAAAGTGCTTCACAATGAACATAACATTATAATAAAATATAATATTACACGAATAGATAAAAGGCACACATAATAATAAATACAAGGCACATAAAGGCTATGGACAGACAGTAAAAGCATACAAATAGGTATGACATAGCTCAGACTGACTGGTAAGCGAGGGAAAAGAGGTGGGTCTTTAGGCGGGACTTAAAAGCTTCAAGAGTGGGCGACAATTTTACATGAGGGGGCTTATAATAATAACATATATATATATATAAAAGATAAAACCATATGATAGAAGAGTACAACTTTATAAATGGAGCACTGTGCCTAATAAAAAAATACGTTTTGCTGTCAGCCAACAAATGAATATTTAATGTTGTTTATTCAGGCACATCTTGGAATTAAAAAACATCCACAATAGGGAAAACAGAAGTTTGGATTTGAAATGATAGTGATTTATTATACTTATTACTGACTAGGCTCATGGTAATAAAGTGAACCGCCTGTAACTTCAACATGGACATCAATGGTTAAACTGCAGCTTTCGGAAGCAGAAAACAGGGGAAATGTCTGTCCTTAATCGAGATATTGTGAAACGGAGAGATATTCAATCATTTGTTATCATAAGTTTGTTCTTTTTTATATCGTTTCTTATAGATTTTTGTGTTTCATTTTTTGCAAGAACATTGTTTTGGAAGGATTCAAACAAAAAGAAATCACATTTCTTTTAATTTCCTTAAGAATAAAATATTAAAAGATACACTTCCCCCCAAAACTATGACAAAAGACGGTTACATCAGAGGAGATATCACGCTTAATTCAGCGTAGTGCAGAAAGACAAACAAATGTTCCTCTGTTTGCATGTCATGTCTTTCACAGATCATTGTGAACAACCTAAATGTACTGTTGCCTGTGCAGATAGAAAGAAATGTAATTTACTTGCCTGGTCATGCTGTGATATAATGCTTCGGCATGTTGTGAAGTCTTTCAAAGGAGGACTGTCATAAAGAAACCAATAGTCTCCATGGCGATGAACAAGCCTAGGTGCCACGTTTTAACATTTTCTCTATCTCAGATCCATTTAAAATGGGAATAGCGTGTCCCTGACTACTAAATAACCTACATCTGAACTGAACAGTGGAGTGGGGGGCTTGAAGTAATAGATTTTCTTTCCTTCCAGGTCACAATGACTATATGTGCCCAGCAACCAATCAGTGTACTATCGACAGGAATCGGAGGAAGAGCTGCCAGGCTTGCCGTCTTAGGAAGTGCTACGAAGTGGGCATGATGAAGGGAGGTAGGTAGAAACACCAGCATACAGCAGAGTTTCTATCTTTATTTTCTATTTTATTTTTATTTATGTGCAGTCTGCTCTCTGTTGCTTATAATTGTAGCTTTACTTTTGGCTTAGTCTGTTGTTTTTAACTAGATATTTGGTTACATTCTCTGTATGTAAATGTAATGATTTGTTTTTCCACCGCAATTTAGCTTCTCTGTATATTGTTGAATTGTCAGCAAAATAAAATACTTTGATTGCCCTCAAGTTTTGAAAGGATGGCCACAAATATGAGCACGCTGGTGGATGCAGATAAGCTTCAGGCTAACTTTAACATGACCTTGAAGTGATTTCCTCTTAAGGAGTACAACCACTGATTAAAACCCACCCACATTTTGTTTTCATACTTCTTGTATTACACAGGCATCCATAAAATCTGTACTTCTCGACCTAGTAGTAAAATCAGGAGGTTATGTTCGAGCATTTGCAAGAAAAACAGCCCAATGAGTTGTGCATGTGTTTTTTGTATCTGTATGTCCATGTTATTTTGCGTTAATCCCTTGTTGGTTGCTCAAGGTGTTCGTAAGGACCGCGGCCGTGTTTTGCGACGTGACAAAGCGCGGACGGACACCACTGATAGAGTTAAGGCCCCTAAGGACCTGGAGCAGAGGACAGTGCCCCCTGTGGACGGGAGGAGGCGCAGCAGTGCTTTTGGTGGAGGAGTACGATCAACACTGAATGGCATGCCTCCTGACCAGGTGCTTATTCATGTAGAGACATTTGTTGTTGCCAAGGAGAAGTAATATAAAGCATCGTCTGAATATTATTGGCCAGTGGGTGTTCAGATGTATAGTTTCTCTGCTGTTTCCTCAGGTGCTCCTCCTGCTCCAGGGTGCAGAGCCCCCAACACTGTGCTCCCGTCAGAAGCTGAGCAGACCCTACTCCGAGGTCACCGTGATGACGCTGCTCACCAGCATGGCCGATAAGGAGCTGGTCCACATGATTGCCTGGGCCAAGAAGCTTCCAGGTACTGCTCCAGTAAATCCTTTTAATTATATTAAAACAATTACAAAAATAACTTTAATATTGACTATATAATGCAGTGTAGTCTTAAGATCCATTCTTTAAGATATAGTTTTCTTTTAGGATTTGACACGACAGATACTAGCTCACTACAGATATTGGAATGTGGCTTAAATGATTATGGCCTGAATTCGGTGTTGGAGCAAATACCTATGACTTTCTGGAACTGTTAAGACTCTCCTGAGATTTCTAGGAGTCCGTGACATTCCTGTCTGTAATGTGGTCTGTAGGAAATATAACAGTTGGTTGCACACTTTTTTGATTGTTCTCCAAAATTCACAAACTATCCTTTCCACATCATGTTTTCACATTCATCAAATTCCTTGATAGAAGTGATGTCTAAACGATTGTGTCTGTGGGTTTTGAGCAAAAACATCTGGTACAACTGCTGTTAATGGATACCAAATTGTTCCAAGTTTGTAAAAAGTGAGACTTTCGTATCTTTTTCAGAAACGTTTAACATATTGAGATTTGTGCAAGAATTGCATGTTTCGGCGATTGTGTGGTGAGAACATCTGCTAGGGAACCTGCTCAAACCCCCCTTACTGTGGTACCCCCCTTGGTGGTTGCCAAGTTTTATATGGCTGGTATTATACTAAAGGTCACAACAGGTCATTTTATGCCATAAGGCCAAGTTGGAAAAAATCGTCTCTTTACAAGGAAACGGCTACCACTAGGGAAAATATGATGCAAAAAACTGCATGGGATTGGTTAACATTTGACATGTCTGTTAAGGAATATATTTGTGGGTATCCATAGAACCCCCTTCCATTCAGAAATCTCTTAAATCAAAAGAGCCCCATGGATAGAGCCATGGCCATTTTCCCCTCACCATTATTTTTGACTTTGCTGCGTTATTTGGCCTCCTTTCAACAAGCTAGCATGACGTTGTGTGTATATACCAATGGATTCCTAAAACAGAGCCCACTACAGCCCTTCACAAAATGCTGGCAAGACTATTCCTATTTTAAAAGTGTAGGATTGTAGGAGTAGGCTAAAAGCCCCTCAGTGCAAACTTTATTTTCTCCTTGCTCAGTGACATCATCTGTCTTCAACCAAAAAAGATAACTTCAAGTTTAATGACATTTCTGCTTTTCGCTAGTAGCTTTGAATGGATTTGTTCAGAGAACAATGTCTCTGTAAGTACTAAGGTGAAAGCAGGTGCGCAGCATGTGAGTCAGGCTCTGCTGGAGCACCGTGACATGTCCTGACAAATTGGGAAATGTTTCAAAAGCTTGGAATCATTGCCTTTCTTAAACATTCAAATGTACAGAAGTACAGGTTGTTGCTCTTGATGGTTGGAGCAACAGCATGGTGAAGGCAGACCTTTATAGTCGAAGCAAACACACACACACACACACGCACAAATGCAGAGCAATTACAGCGATGGTTATCAGTCATCACTTTTGAAAGGATTGTTTGGCCAAGGCATGCCATAGAGCCTAAATGCAGCACACACACACACACACACACACACACACACACACACACACACACACACACACACACACACACACACACACACACACACACACACACACACACACACACACAGCTGATTTTGAGGTATTACAACCTTGTGCGTCACTAAAAGCCCAAAGGCACACAGTTTGAATTGTGAGGGGTCCTAAACAGGGTACCGGGGGGACAATGGGAGGGAATTGGAAGTAATTACATATGAATTGAGACAGCTGAGTGCCAGTGATAAGGCTACGAAAAAGAGCAGCGAGATTGCAGATGGTTTCTTTTAAGTGCTAGAAAAACAAGCGCATGCATGATGCATGTCTTTTTTCTGAGTGGGCTGAAGGTGCACAGAAAACATTAAACTCTGCCAGTGTTAGTATTCTAAACCGTACCACAGTCGACGCCCACCGCTCAAAGTAATTAGCACTGATAACACCTTTCAGCACCAGATTGTGTTTGTTTGGATCTGGTCTTTGTTCATTATAATTGCTATAAAGTGCTCGGGATTAAAAACATATTGTCCAGATTCTTCGAGGACAATTTTACGAAGTTGAGTGACTATAAAAAGTGTTAAATCTCTTACGAGGTAAGATCTTGATGGCAGCAAGTAAAAAGGGAATAACAAGATACAGGCTTCTGAAAAACTGTCCCAGTCCGCCCTCATTGTCAATATTGTAAAACACATCTTGTAATAATAATACATTGAATTTTCATAGTGCTCAAAGACGCTTGTAGAACAGATGAAGAACTCCACACGGCTCCAAAATGAAATACTGTGAGAAATATGGTGTGCTTATTTAACCAGAGACAGATAATAGATAATAGAACTATAATAGTTCCATCAACCACTTTATAATATCAATCAACAATGAATTGATTGATTCATCTTTTGTTGAAAGTTATTTTACTCTTAACAGTTCATACAGTTTAGTAATTATATGTAATACGATACATTATATATTATAAGATTTCAAAACAATAAACTTAGTGTTACAAATATCTGCTTTATAACTACTAACCTTTACTTATCCAGTAAAGGTTTGGTATCATGAACACACACTTAATGTTGCATATTAAGTGTTATAATGTATGCAAAAAATAAACAGTTAAAAAACCATAAATGATAGTTGTTATTATTAAACATTCTTTATCATTTTAATTGTTTGTTAGACACTTAATTAACTCTTGACAAACCATGTGTTGATAATGTGCATTATAAAGGGTTACATCATTTCCCTACATTAACAGATATTACCATGACCTTATATTTGTTTACCGTTGGTTTACTTTTGAGGTATTCACTGTTATTAAATATGTAGAAATGTTCATTATTAGAAAGTAAAAAAAGGTGTTAAAGGTCCCCTATTATACTGTTTTTATCAATATATCATAGGTCTCAATACCAAACCCATAATCCCCTCTGTTTCAGCCCTGTTTCAAAAGTGCTGATTCTCTGTCTGTTACTTTAGATGAAAATAAGGAGCCCCTCCCCACGCCCCTCTGAGACATTTGGAGGAGATTCAGGTGATAAGGTGGGGGGGTCACCTTGGTTGGTGATTGGCTAATGGTTACACAAGCCAACAAAATCGTTATGACATCACAAAGTGGCCACAATCTGATCAGCTCATTTTCAGACAGGTTTTTATATAAATGGATCAGGACAGAAAGAGAGAATCTTTTTTCCTGAAACTTCCAGAATAAATAATAAACACATGTTTATGTATAAAAGACATGAACAAGTGGATTTTGCATAATAGGTGATCTTTAAATCTACTCTGGCTGTGGGCCACTTCGCTTTCAAACAGAGCCTCATTATTGTGTGTGTGTGTGTGTGTGTGTGTGTGTGTGTGTGTGTGTGTGTGTGTGTGTGTGTGTGTGTGTGTGTGTGTGTGTGTGTGTGTGTGTGTGTGTGTGTGTGTGTGTGTGTGTGTGTGTGTGTGTGTGTGTGTGTGTGTGTGTGTGTGTGTGTGTGTGTGTGTGTGTGTGTGTGTGAAGGCTTCCTGCAGCTGGGGCTCCATGACCAGGTGCAGCTGCTGGAGAGCTCCTGGCTGGAGGTTCTGATGATCGGGCTCGTCTGGAGGTCCATCCACTGCCCCGGGAAGCTCATCTTTGCTCAGGACCTCATACTGGACAGGTATCAGGAACACTCTCACCTCTTCTCTGCTGCTCCTCTCTTTACTTTTCATCTTGCTGCACTTTTCCTCCCTATTTCTCTGCTCACTCTCACACAGATCTCAGCATTGTAGATTCTCCATCTCACACCGTGGCAGCCATTGTGCCCACCCAACACGCCCGCTATAGAGTGAAATACTAATGACATGCTCCCCACAGAGAGGAGAGCAGCCTCTCTCTCAAAGGAAATACTCATCATTACACCAGAGGCCAACACGATGGAGATGTAATCAAAGAGTCAATGCAGGAGATGATGGAAGAGGATGAAGGGAGAGAGAGATCACTAGTAAGGAGGAGGCAGAGGAGAAAAAGCCAAATGACGATCAGAGAATAGAGAAAAAATAGAGATGCAGTGAGGCATGAGACATGGATTTCTGCGAGGGAGACAGAGAGGGGCGAGGGAGACAGAGAGGGGCGAGGGAGACAGAGAGGGGCGAGGGAGACAGAGAGGGACGAGGGAGACAGAGAGGGACGAGATAGATAGGGACGAGGGAGACAGAGAGGGGCGAGGGAGACAGAGAGGGGCGAGGGAGACAGAGAGGGGCGAGGGAGACAGAGAGGGACGAGGGAGACAGAGAGGGACGAGATAGATAGGGACGAGGGAGACAGAGAGGGGCGAGGGACACAGAGAGGGGCGAGGGAGACAGAGAGGGGTGAGACAGAGAGGGGCGAGGGAGACAGAGAGGGACGAGGGAGACAGAGAGGGACGAGATAGATAGGGACGAGGGAGACAGAGAGGGGCGAGGGAGACAGAGAGGGAGACAGAGAGGGGCGAGGGAGACAGAGAGGGACGAGATAGATAGGGACGAGGGAGACAGAGAGGGGCGAGGGAGACAGAGAGGGGTGAGACAGAGAGGGGTGAGACAGAGAGGGGCGAGGGAGACAGAGAGGGGTGAGGGAGACAGAGAGGGGCGAGGGAGACAGTCTAAAACCTGGTCCCTGTGTGAGTGTCCTCACCAATTGGACATGATGACCTAATGGGTCAGAGTGGATGATGTCCCTCGGCTCTGTGCTGTCCAGGTTTATCTTGCACTCCAACCGCTGGATATTATCCATCTTTCTGTCACTTTTCAACTGTCCTTACAACTGGAGTGTTGCAATGATTTGGGCCATTGCTGGAGTATCATTTTATATAGCTTAATGGCGGCAGATGAAGTCAGGTTTTCTTCTGTCGCTGCTCAGAACTAAGCTCAGTTTGTAGGATTTTTAAATGCAGAAGAAAAGGGACATTCTAAACTCCGAATAAAACTCTCTAATTTTGTGTCCTTCTTCTCCCCAGGAACGAAGGAAACTGTGTTGAAGGCATGGCGGAGATCTTCGACATGCTGCTAGCGACGGCTTCACGCTTCCGCTTGCTCAAACTCAAACCCGAGGAGTTTGTCTGTCTCAAAGCCATCATCTTGCTCAACTCTGGTGAGGCAACAGGAGCGTGTGTGTGTTTTAGGTTCAGTGACCTCTTTCTAAAACATTTGGAAAGGAATTGAATGTCAGCTAATGCCTGGAAACACTGACAGTAGGGATGGAACGATATAGGATTTAATGGGAAGAAACACTACAAATTGGTTGTTTTGGGAGAATTTCCAACATTCGGATAATTTTAAATATCTTCACAAGGGCCTTAAAAGTGCTGTCTGCTGATGGTTATATTGCTTTATGATGCCTCCTATCTGTGATGCAATACACACATTTGTTTCTCAACATACTGGAAACGATTTCTCTTTCAGTGCCAATTCTAGGGTTTGGAGCATATTATGAAGATGATCACGGTAGTTTTGTGGTTTTTAAGCATTTGATCCTGGATGAGATGATTTGTTTATATATTTCCATTCCCATTACATCACATTGCATTTAGCTGACGCTTTTATCCAAAGCGACTTACAATAAGTGCGTTCGACCAACAAGATACAAACTTGAGGAAAACAGAATCATATAAGTACATCAGGTTTCATAGAGCAAAGACATTTCAATGCTACTCAACTGGCTTTAGAGTCAATTCTCTAATTAAAATATACTCATAAGCTTTCATTTTTCCTCCCACAGTTTTGTCACAGGTTTCCATTTGTATTCCCGACAGCAAATATTGAACACCCACCAAGTGAAGCTCTGAGCGCTACTCAGACGCATTAGGCAGCACCGTGTACCCTCAACATGCCCGATAACTGTTCCCATGACAACATGATGCAGCACACAGGGTTCTATTTCGTCCCTACTGACCGCCAGAGGCGGTGCTTTAGCACTGGATATGTCCATCGCGCGCATGCGCAGCTCGAGTACCAATAACAACAAAGTCACCTGTGACCCACGTGACACCGGCTACATCAGCCGGTGTCGACAGAGGATCTGTTCCTTTTCATCTTCTCGCTGCGCGAGAGTACCTTGGCTACATTTTTTGTAGCCTACAGCGTTCGTTCGTTCGGAACATTTGTTAAGGATTCTCTGCAAACAGCTGGCTGCGTGTAGCTTCGCGACTCATCCAGTCGGGGCCGCGGGATTACCCGTCCTCCAGGAGCTGCGGCTGGCTGCGCAGAGACTTCGTTCGGACAGGTTGGTGTCGGCTTGGTTGGCGACGGCAGTGTTTCTACTCCCTCTCCCAGCCTAGTTGTCCTGATTTCTGTCTGTTTGCTGAGTCTTTTGGTGACGGAGGTGTTTTCGCTCCCTCTCCCAGGAGTATTGCTGTGCTTTTGTACTGTTTTGGCCGCGGCGCTGGGCCAAACTTCATTAGCATTGAGCTAAACCTCATTAGCATTGAGCTAAACTTCATTAGCATTGAGCTAAACTTCATTAGCATTGAGCTAAACTTCATTGGCATTGAGCTGTACTGGCTAGTTAGCAGTAGCGGCTGCAGCCACTCGGCTGACGCCGGGTTGAGCACCGGAGTTTCCCGTGCCGTTCTTTTTTCTTTAGCTACAGCTGGCATTCGCCTTTGATTTAACGCTAAAGTTGCCGTGTTTATCCTGTTAAACAAGTAGCTGGTGAAGTCTGTGTTCCCACACCCGCTCCCGGTTACGCTGCATCTGGCGTTCGTCTTCAGTTTAACCAGTGAAGGCAGTGTTTGCGCCCCCGCTCCTGGTAGGCGCTAAACGGCCTTTTTTTTTTTCCGTTAAGCAGGTAGCTGGTGAAGGCTGTGTTCCCGCACCCGCTCCCGGTTACGCTGCGTCTGGCATTCGTCTGTAAATTAACCAGTGAAGGCAGTGTTCTCGCCCCCGCTCCTGGTAGACGCTAAACTGCCTTGTGTTTTCTGTTTAGCAGGTAGCTGGTGAAGGCTGTGTTCCCGCACCCGCTCCCGGTTACGCTGCATCAGGCATTCGTCTGTAAATTAACCAGTGAAGGCAGTGTTCTCGCCCCCGCTCCTGGTAGACGCTAACTGCCTTGTGTTTTGGTTTAAGCAGGTAGCTGGTGAAGGCTGCGTTCCCGCACCCGCTCCCGGTTACGCTGCATCTGGCACTCGCCTCGAGCTCAGCCAGTGAAGGGCAGGTAGCTGGTGAAGGCTGTGTTCCCGCACCCGCTCCCGGCTTCTCTGCATCTGGCTACCTACAGAATGGCTCATTCATGTAGCGCCTGTATGGCTTCTCTCGAGCCCGAGGACGGCCACGACCGTTGCCCCTCTTGCCTCGGCCTCGAGCATCTAAGGGAAGCTCTCACAGTAGGGGCCTGCATGAACTGTAGCTGCATGCCCCGGGCACTCAGAGTGGCTAGAATCACTGAGGTGGAACGTCTGGCGGCAGCCAACGGACACCTCTCTTGGTCACATCCTCCCCCAGATCAGTTCGACCGTCCCTGGCGACTTGAGGGAGCGATGGCCATGGGTGCACCCCCCAATAAGAGGACTAGGAACAGGCTGTCCTCTAAAGTGGATCAGCTAGCTACCGACATGGACACGATGAAGTCGCTCCTCGTGGCCCTTCAGCCGGGGCCCGGTATAAGGGCTGCTAGCGGGCCGCCTGCCCCTCCTTCGGTTGCTGCCCCTCCTTCGGTTGCCGCCCCTCCTTCGGTTGCCGCACCTCTGTATGAGGATGCCTTGTCGCTAGCGGCTTCGGCTAACCTCTTCAATGAAGAGACGGAGGACGAGGTCCCGCTCGAGGAGTTTTCCCTCTCCTCTGCTCAGGGGTCTCTGCAGGACGGGGAGGACGGCTCCATGGCGGCCATCATTCGTACAGCCTTGGCGCACCTGCAGATTCCGGTTCCGCAGGCCAACTTGGCTCCGGCTAGTGCCTTCTTCAGGCGTAACCCAGCCCGTGTCCCCCTCACCGTTCCTCCTTCAGAGGAGTACCTGAGGGAGCTCCAGGCATGCTGGAGGGACACCAGGGCCTTTAGCCGCACTGGTTCCGATGCCCGGACCTTGGCTGCCATGCAGGACCCGGCGAGGGTGGGGCTGGGTGGCATGCCACCCATTGAGCCTGCCATCGCCTCCCTGATTCTGGCTCCTGACGAGGCTTTAAGGCCTGAGGTCAGGTGCCCTCAGCCTCAGTGCAGGGTCACGGATGGGCTGCTCTGTAGGGCCTACGACGCAGCGGCACGCATGGGTCGTATCGGGAACTCCCTCTCCCATCTAATGCTGGCCGTCTCCGCCTCGCTGCAGCAGGCTCCGGCCGAGCCTTCTTTGCTGGGCCTCAGCGATGCATCACTGCAGGCCTTTGCCCTAATGACTAGGGAATTGGGACGAGTTATGTCTTTTCTGGTACAGACTCGTCGCCAGGTTTGGCTGGCCCAGTCACCACTAACGGAGACATGTAGGAGAGTCCTACGTAGCGTGCCAGTCGAGCCAGGGGAGCTGTTTGGGTCAGCTGCCCTGGAGACACTGGAGCGCGCTGCCCAAGCGAGGCAGACCAGGCAGCAGCTCTCGGGTCTTCGCAGTCCCACGGCCGCTCCCGCCAGGCCCAGGGGCCGCTCTAGCAGCCGCGCTCAGCCACCGGCTTACTGGGGTGGTCGGCAGAGTTCCCAGCGGCCCACTCAACCGGCCAATGACTTTCGTGCCCCAGGTCGCCTGGCTTCCAGGCGGCCTCGCGCTTCAGAGCCTTACCGGCGCCCCCCGAGGGGCTCCAGGGGCCGGGGGGCTCCGGTCGTCGGCTGTTTTTCCCAGCAGCAGCTCAGCTACTGGGCTGCCTGTATTTCCGACCCCTGGGTGGTTTCCACACTAACCCAGGGCTACGAGTTGCAGTTCCGACGCCGGCCCCTAGCCTTCGGCCGGGTCAGAATGACAGTTGTCAAGGACCCGGCGAAGGCCTTAGCGCTAGCCCAAGAGTTGTCCGTCCTCTTGGCCAAAGGCGCAATCGAGCCAGTGGACCCCCTGCGCCAGGGCGGGGGGTTCTACTCGGCGTACTTTCTTGTGAGCAAGAAAGTTGGCGGATTCCGTCCAGTTCTGGACCTCAGAGGAATCAACAGATTCCTGAGGGTACTACCCTTCCATATGCTAACCACAGCAGACACCCTTCGTGTTGTCACACAGGGGGAGTGGTTCACAACCGTGGACTTGAGGGACGCCTACTTCCACGTGCCAATTGCATCCCATCACCGGAAGTTCTTGAGGTTCGCCTTTCAGGGTCGACATTATCAGTTTCGGGTGCTTCCCTTTGGTCTCTCCCTCTCCCCAAGGGTGTTCACCAGGGTTGTTGCGGCAGTGCTCGCTCCCCTGCAGGCACAGGGCATGAAGGTCCTGCCATACCTGGACGACTGGCTGGTTTGCACGCCGTCCCGGGCCCAAGGGGCCCAGGATACGGCGCGCCTTTCATCCCACGTTGCCCGGTTGGGCCTGACAGTGAACACCGGGAAGAGTTGCCTGGACCCTTCCCAGCAGGTCACTTATCTGGGGATGGTCCTAGATTCGGTCACCATGAGGGCCTACTTGACACCTCGTCGTGTGGACGACATTTCCCACCATCTTCGCATCTTCAGACTAGGCAAGAGGGTGCCTTACATACAGTTCCTCCGGCACAGGCACAAGAGGGTCAGGGTGTCTCAGCGGTGCCTCCACTCTTTGTCCCGCTGGAGGGACAGGGCCTATCTCCTGAGGGGTGTGCCCATGGGCACCATCCCATCCCGCCGGGAGACTGTCACTGTGGATGCGTGTCTCTCGGGGTGGGGTGCGGTGTGGCAGGGCAGGACCGTGCAGGGTCAGTGGTCTGCCCAGGAAGGTGCACGCCATATCAATGTGCTGGAGCTTCGAGCGGTGTTGCTCGCACTCATGCACTTTTTACCCCAACTGGCGGGCAGGCATGTGCTCGTTCGTTCGGACAACATGTCCGCAGTTGCCCAAATCAACCACCAAGGGGGCGCCAGGTCCGCACAGCTGCTCCGCGTTTCGCAGAGCCTCTTGCCTTGGGCGCTCCCCCGCCTCACCAGTCTGCGGGCAGTTTTTCTGCCAGGGGACCGGAATCAGGTCGCAGATTTCCTCTCACGGCGCAAGCCTCCACCGGGGGAGTGGAGGCTTCACCCGGAGGTGGTGGAGATAATTTGGAGCCTCTTCGGCAGGGCCGAGGTGGACCTCTTTGCCTCGGAAGAGTCGAGGCACTGCCCCCTCTGGTTCTCCTGGTCGTAGGTGACCAGCCCATTGGGTCAGGATGCCCTGGCGCACGACTGGCCGGACACTCTCCTGTATGCCTTCCCGCCGTTGCCTCTGATACTTCAGACGCTTCAGAGGGTCCTTACCCAGGGGCACAGGCTCCTTCTAGTCGCCCCCCGCTGGCCGGGGAGAGTCTGGTTCCCACTGCTACGCAGTCTCTGCGGCAGCCCACCGTGGCGTCTCCCCGACAGGAAGGACCTTCTGTCACAGCTCAAGGGTCAGATCTGGCATCCCGACCCTCGCCGCCTTCAGCTCTGGGTTTGGCCTCTGCAGGGCCCAACCCACTGTTGAGCGGTGTCACGGCATCTGTCAGGGAAACTATCCTGAATGCCAGAGCTCCATCCACTCGGGCACAGTATGAGTGCAAATGGAGGCTCTTCTCCCACTGGTGTGTGAGTAAGGCGGAGAATCCGGGACATTGCTCCGTGGCCACCATTTTAGAGTTTCTGCAGTCCCTTCTGGATAGTGGACGTTCTCACTCCACTTTGAAGGTGTATATGGCTGCTATCTCTGCCCGACATGTCGGAGTCGATGGCGCCACAGTGGGGCGCCACAGGTTGGTGTCCCTCTTTCTAAGAGGGGCTCTACGGCAGCGCCCCCCTAGCACCCCAAGGGCCCCGGCTTGGGACCTGCCCCTAGTGTTGGATGCACTATCATCTCCTCCCTTCGAACCCTTGGCCCAGGTCGGGCTTAAATGGCTGTCCCTGAAGGCAGCATTTCTGCTTGCCATAACCTCAGGGAAGCGAGTCGGAGAGCTTCATGCCCTCTCCGTAAGCAGTACATGCCTGAGGTGGAACTCCGATGGCTCGGGTGTCACTCTCTGGCCGAATGTGGCGTTCTTGCCCAAGGTGCTTCCACTAGCCCACTCCAATCGGCCTATCCAGCTGGCACGCTTTAACATTCCACAGGAGAACGGCACACCTGAGTTGCTGTGCCCTGTGCGTGCCCTGAGGGCGTATATTGATGCTACGGCCTGTATACGACAGTCAGAGCAGCTCTTCGATTTGCCATGGCGGCACTAGGAAGGGGCGTGCTCTCTCGAAGCAGCGGCTGTCCCACTGGGTGGTGGATACCATCACATGTGCCTATGGGGCCAGTGGCCGCCCCCCGCCATCAGGGGCCAGATGCCACTCTACAAGAGGCGTCTCAACATCGTGGGCTGCCCTAAGAGGGGTGCCCCTGGAGACCATCTGCGCCGCGGCGTCATGGGCGTCTTCTGGCACATTCTCCAGGTTCTACCGGGTCAATGTCGCCACTCCTCACCCCCTGGGGGTGGTCTTGTGGCCAAGCTCCGCTGCTTCCAACTAGGTGAGTAAGTGCTTGGATTCTTCATGACATGGTTGGTATAGGTCATCCAGTGCTAAAGCACCGCCTCTGGCGGTCAGTAGGGACGAAATAGAACGATAGTTACGGCTGTAACTACGGTTCTATGAGTCCCGGATGACCGCCAGAGTTTCCTGTCACTCAGAATTCTTGTGTGCTCGCGAGAAGATTCTGGGAACAGATCCTCTGTCGACACCGGCTGATGTAGCCGGTGTCACGTGGGTCACAGGTGACTTTGTTGTTATTGGTACTCGAGCTGCGCATGCGCGCGATGGACATATCCAGTGCTAAAGCACCGCCTCTGGCGGTCATCCGGGACTCATAGAACCGTAGTTACAGCCATAACTATCGTTCTGTTTGTCCCAGAGATTGAGATGTTTTACAAGAGAAACAGAGCAGACTGAAATACATTACATTACATTACATTACATTACATTGCATTTAGCTGACGCTTTTATCCAAAGCGACTTACAATAAGTACATTCGACCAGGAAGACACAACCTTGAAGAAAACAGAATCATATAAGAACATCAGGTTTCAGAGAGCCAATCGTTTCAAGTGCTACTCAACTGGCTTTAGATAAGCCAGTCCTTTATTAGTATATAAGTGCTCTGTTAGCAGTTCTTTGTTAGTCATTCTATCGCTCGAAGTGGAGTCGAAAGAGATGAGTTTTCAGTCTGCGCCGGAAGGTGTGTAAGCTTTCTGCGGTCCTAATTTCAATGGGGAGCTCATTCCACCATTTAGGAGCCAGGATAGCAAACCCACGTGTTTTTGCTGATGGGAACTTGGGTCCCCCTCGCAGCGAGGGTGCAGCGAGCCGTTTGGCTGATGCAGAGCGTAGAGCACGTGCTGGGGTGTACGGTTTAACCATGTCCTGGATGTAGGAAGGGCCAGATCCATTCGCAGCATGGTACGCAAGTACCAGTGTCTTGAAGTGGATTCTAGCAGTTACCGGAAGCCAGTGAAGGGAGCGGAGGAGCGGCGTGGTGTGGGAAAATTTTGGAAGGTTGAAGACCAGACGAGCCGCTGCATTCTGGATGAGCTGCAGAGGTCGGATGGCACATGCAGGTAGACCAGCCAGGATGACCTGGCCCAGCTGCCTGAGCCGGACCAGCGTCTGATTGCTGAGTGGGCGGAATGCTTCTGCAGTGAGCGCATGTGTGCAACTTGACAAACTGCAGTTATCTTATGTTGTTCTCTCCGTCAGGGGCCTTCTCTTTCTGCACCGGCTCCATGGAGGCCTTCCACGACACGGCGGCGGTGCAGATCATGCTCGACACCATCACAGACGCTCTCATACATCACATCAGCCAATCAGGAGGCTCGGTGCAACAGCAGTCCAGACGACAGGCCCAGCTGCTCCTCCTGCTCTCACACATCAGGCACATGAGGTGGGATTCAATAAGAAAAGTGGGCTTTTTTTACCATATAAAACATCTTTAGTTTTCGACATGTTCTGTTGAGAATCAGGATTCAGATATCCACAACGTTTCTTTGAGGTGATAGGAACACTTATGTAAAGACTTCATAGTTTAGTAAGTTGAAAAAAAGGCATAGTATAGTATTTCGTCAAAAGTATAAAAAAAATTCATAGTACTTTTCGGACTATAAAGCGCACCTGCATATAAGCCGCAGCAGCTAAATTGTCCGTCTGTCTTGCTCTCGTTCTGTCTCTCGGTTCCACTTTTACTTTGGCGCGCTACCTGTCTCACTCTTTTCCGGCCTCCAGCTTTTCCTGCTGGAGCCCGCCGCTTAAAGGTGGCGGGCGCGGACCGGTCATAGAGCCCATAGGGTTAAAGGTGGTTAATTTTACCTGTAAAATCCATAGATTTAGGAGGTTCCCTAGTGGCCGTTAGCTGTACAAAACAAATGGGGGAAATAAGTCGCGGCTTATAGTCCGAAAAGTACGGTAGTCATATAGTCATAAAAACTAACAAATAGCTGATTTGTAGACAGGAAGAAATACACCAGCCTCATTGCATGCATTTGCTTTGCAAGATAATTCTCAGTCATAAGAGAGTCATAAATTAAACCCAAAACCATAAATTATTCATCAAAAAGCAACTTAAAGGTGGGGTAGGTCATTTTGGAGAAACCAGCTCGAGTGCGCTAGAATTTGAAAATACACAACCGGAAGAAATCTGCTACTTCCTTACAGAGCCCCTCCTCCAACACACACGGACGCGCACATGACCAATGAGGGCACGAGATAAGTTTGTGCACAGATGGAAGGCTGACAGGCAGATAGGTCATTGGTCGTGCTTTTTACAGCGCCACGGCTTCCACAGATGAAAGTTTTTTATAGATTTTTTGTCAAAGCACTTAAGATATTCATTGCTATCGGGATGTTAAGAGCATTCCATGGAATATAACAAAAAGTGTATCTCGAGCCGGTTTCTCGAACTTACCTACCCCACCTTTAAGGGCAAAAATCTCAACAACAGACGTAGGTTTTCCAGGAGGTATTAACACATACGGTTAGTTAGACTAGTGCGTTGGTGTTTGGATCAGGGGAGCACAGGTTCAGACCCCACTGCAGTCAGCCTGTCGTTGTGTCCCTGGGCAAGACACTTCACCCCAAATTGCTCCTGTGGGGATTGCCCACAGTATTGAGTATGTAAGTCGCTTTGGATAAAAGCGTCTAACGAGTAACATGTAATGTAAAATGGAACGGAGCTTCCCAGATTGTCGTACTGATTCTCTTATTCCTCGTCTCCCGTTTGTTTACCCCCCCCCCCCCCCCCCCCGCAGCAATAAAGGGATGGAGCACCTCTACAGCATGAAGTGCAAGAACAAGGTGCCGCTGTACGACCTGCTGCTGGAGATGCTGGACGCTCACCGCCTGCACCGCCCCGACAGGCCAGGCCAGCCCTGGACCCCGGCTGACGGAGAGCCCCCCCCCAGCGGCAGTGGAGGAGGACCACGAATCTACAATGAGAGCGCCAGCAGAGCCCCGACAGTCCTGCAGTATGGGGGCTCCCGCTCGGACTGCACCCCCATCCTATGAGAGAGAACACCGCCTGAAGGTCTGAGGTCATTCTGATGGGTGATGACTGTAAAACAGAGTGAGAGGCGCGTTGTGGATCGGGAACAAAAAAAGGGTTTATTTATAAATGAAATGAGTTGTAGCTGTTTAGGGAGAAAACTCTCCTTTGCACTGCTGCAATTCACCAACTTATGAGCTCAATGCAGCATCTGTGATTTAGTCTCTAACAGCTTTACAGTGCAGCTTATTGGCACTCTGTTAGCTTTAAAATGACGGGCAGCTAATTTTATTTTTCATTTGACCAAAGTGCACTTCCTCTGGGGATTAAGGGGCTATCCGGCATTATTTTTACTTTGAAATATTAAGATGATGACACACTAACTAAACTATGATAAGAGGGAAAATGTGTAATTTATTGTGTTTTTAAATTCAAATATTTTGAGGACTATCAGGTATTGTGATTTCACACAAAATGTTAAACTTTGATATATTTGGGAAAAATACATCCAATTCAGTCGCCACTGCCAGTGGTTAGGAATAACAAAAAATGCATGATAAAATAGTTATACAAATTTGAAGGAAGCCAAATTCATTGCTGGGAAACGCCCTTACCAAGCTTTTAATGTGAAGACTTAATGTTTGTTCTGTGTGCTTAGGGTGTAAGTGTGTGTGTGGTGTGTGGTGTGTGGTGTGTGGCGTGTGGCGTGTGGGGGTGTGTGTGGGGGCAGAGAGACTGAGCTGATATGATGCATTTTGTCTTGGTGCAGTTGTTCAACATTTTCATACACTTAAGCTACCACTGGTTATTGCTCATCAGCTATTCATTGATTACATGTTGCATTTGGCTGGATTTACACACTTCAAAAAAGAAATGTTCACATTTTTATCAACTGCTTGTGTCATTATAACATTTTTAAAAAGTGTGCAAAATGTGCCCAAATGTACTTATTCAAATAGGTTTTTCTGTTCCTCCAACAATTTGAATTGTCTATGAACGTTATGCAACACATCCATAGGCTTATGTTGTGGCTAGGGGTGCATCCTAAACTGAAAATATGCTGCTCAAATGGCGAATAAGCATCCAATCGTCTGTTCTGAAATGTGTTAGTTCAGCATTTTTGCTTAAGAAATATGTTGTGGATTCATTTCCTGTTGATCGCCTAATCTATTTGTTTTGTTTTAGCTGTTAAAAATCATGTTACCAGGATCTGTTACAGTGTAGTTGTGTTTTTAAATCTTGATGAAAAGCCTCGATACAGTATTACAAAAGATGGACTCTTTAGCTGTGAAGTGTAAATCCAGTCAAACTTGTCTGTCATTTGTTTACTATGCATACAAATAAAAGCTTTAAATGGGAAAATATTGTTTGTCATGGTTGGAATCTCAAAGTAAAGCCCAAGAACACACAGCAGTAAATATTTTATGTTTTATTATTTGCAAAGAGTATTCTTCATGAAGTCAGCATTAGCAAACTGTACATACATAAATAACCATTTTAATATTTGATCAGTTTTTACAGATTCTGTTTTACCAACGCAGTGATTGCAATGTCTCGTCATCACCGCAGAACAATTATCGCAGTTATTACAAAGCTCACTGTTTCCTGTCGCAGCCGTCTACTAAAACTACCAGTGATTGTTTGGCTTTCTTAAAAGCAGGGACTTTGAAGTGCATGCTCAAGCAGAAAGATACAAAAATAACTGCCTTTATGAAGGCATTTTAACAAAAATATACAAATCAGTTGAGAGCTCATAACTCGTTTAAAATATTTGCCCTCCTTGATTAAATATTGAAATTAAAAACAGGAATTTAAGCGTTGGCTTTTGGAGAAAGAAGTCGGCCATCTTGGCTGGACGGCTTCAGTGCAGTACCTTCATCAGTGCTGTAGGTTCAGATGTTTTGCTTTAACGTCATTTACGTCGACTTCTTTTCCAAATTCAAGCAGAAACTTCGGATCATCCTTCAGAAAGCACTCCTGTTTCCGTTGTTGCATTGTCTTCAAATGTGTCTTTTGAAACAAACTTCCGAGGCTGTGAGTGATTGCTGCTCAAGCTGCAGGTCCACTGTACAATTTAAAAGGTACAATACCCCACTCTCAGGGTGGTGCTTCATCAAAACGTACAATCTAATAATTGATTGAACACTAAATAAATAGTAGCAGCTCTGGATATCATGGACAAAAAGCACGGTGGACTTTGGCTCCCAACATACATACAGTATATAAATAGTGCTTTGTTTTCATTGATCTCTCAGGTTTGTTCAGAAAACTTTATAAAATAATGTACACATTTAAGTTAAAAGTGTTATTTGGAGATGGGGTCTCCAGATGAAGCTCCATGTATTCTGCAGGGGGTTTAAAGGGTTGAGGTGAGTGTGCAATGTTAGATTGGGAAGTCTTCATATCACCTCTGAGTCACTTCATGATGCAAAGAAGAGTTTGTTGCTTTAGGGCACGGGGTGAAGAGGAGACATTCAGGAGTGCTTGGCAAAGCAGCAGGTAGATGATTGGCTGCTTCTCATATGGGCGGAGGTCCGTTGGTGTAGCGCAGCATTGGATGGAAGGAGCGGGCAAAGTTGTTGGCATGGTGACAGCTGTAGTCCTCCTGCGTCATGGGCACCAAGCAGGCCAGGCCGATGATGAAGAGGAGGAGCAGCTGGACGGGAAGTGCAGCCCTGAGGACCCGCAGCAGGAAGGACTGGCCTTTAGAGGAGGAGGAGGAGGAAGAGGAGACGCCATCCTGGAGGTCAGAACGGGAGGAAACGCAGCCAGCGGCGCCGGGGGATTTGCTTCGGCTGTAGGGAGACACAGAGTTAAGTTAAACACAGCCGAGAACAGACCTGAGTCCACTAGTGTTTGCAAATCATGGTTCGTAAAAAAACACTGGATAGCTTTTTAAATTTAGTTAAAATTCAAGGTTTGTGTGCTCGCATTAATTCTGAAGAACACTCGAATCTGAAGCGCACGATGATCAAACTAAGACTTTTTCAGTCAATCTTTTTGATTTATTTTACAAATTCCAGTCAATCTATCGACTAAAAGTTAACTGAGAAAATATTGTAATAATGACTTGTTAGGGAAAATAATTTGTATTCACATTAATAGTAGTTCTGACTTTCAAGTGGGTTTAAAGAAACATGTTTGAAAAAACTATTTAACCCATGTCCGACAAAAAAATAAGGACTGAAGAAACACTCGACAGGAAGGAAAATGCAGAAAATAGATCCAACCGTTAGAGAGATTGACAGTCACACAGTTGAACAGAGAGACACACGCACGCACGCGCACACGCACACACAACACAGGCACACTTTAAAAAACAGCTATCACTCGCAGATATGCTGTGTCTCACTGGAAGAAACACTCTGGATTTAGAACCGAGTGTGTGAGAGTTCAATGCCACGTCTCGTCCAAACAGACGCAGGAGAAATGCCAAATGCCTCTCTGGAGATTTCCACGTTTCGAGCCAAGACTCGAGGGGAGGAACATCATGTTCTCAGAGCGGCTCATCCTCCAGGAGGCTGCAGGAGGTCAGACACGCCGACACTCCTCCAGCCTCGCACTCTGCCAACTCCATTTAGTCTGCTAGATGCGAAAACACGGCTGCTGTGAGCACGATGTGTCTGTGTGGCGAGTTCTAGTTTCTGCAGCCCATTCATACGTGATAACCCTTATATGAAGGATACTACCAGGGGGAACAAAGAGATTATTCCTGCCACAATAAGGCGAGACTAGTTTAGGCTGAGTCTTCACCAGGCCTGTGTTGTTGTTGTTGTTGTTGTTGGTATGTAATGGAAATGATAGAAATCAGAAATGACAGAGGTGGGTCATTTAAGAGGTCTGGAAAGGAAACAGGAAATAAAGTGGGAGTTAAGGTAGAGGGGGAAAGACGCAGGAGTTATTGCATCACATCCTGCTTTCAACTCTGACGAGAAACAAAGACAGATAAACAGAGCTGAGCTGAGGGGGGGTCAGATAGCGCCATCTAGTGGGCGAGGAGAGGGCTGCAGTCACTCAGAGAGGAGAAGCAAAACGTATGACAAGGCCATATTCCATGATGCCATTCAAAAAGCAGCAGGGCAAAGAGAAGCAGTGAAATAAAACATTTAAAGGAGGAAGGGAGCGGCCTGATGAAGGCGAGTCCCCCCTCGTTTAAGAGCTGGTAAAACGTCTCTAGAATGAGGAAGGATCATGGAACGCAGGGTTAAAGCCTCAAAACTAATCAATCAAAGGCTAAATCATCTACTAATATCTTTTACAATCAGTCTGATTTGAATCATTGATTTTTCTCATGGGTTGAGTTTATAAAAATCAAGTTTCTAGTCAGGCGTAGCTGTGGTTCCATCATCCTCCGTGTTTCCAGAGTCCAGGAGAGAGGTACCTGTGGCGCGGGCCGCTCTCAGGGGGTCCGGGGCGGGCCTGACTACTTTTGCCTCGGGGCTGTACCACGCAATGAGCAGGGAGGGGTAAAAGAAAGAAAAGAATGTTTCAGTCAAGGGCAAATGAAGACAAAGCCTCAGATGAGAGAAAATCAAATAACATAAGGAGCCATAACATCAGCAACAAAATCAATGACGCTGATCGACTTCCAGAACCAAGCAATCTGGCTTCTCAAGAATTAATCCTGCAGAGGTACAAAAGACTGACAAAATCAATTACAAATACAGAAACAGATAATGAATTGTATACATTACTTCTTAAATGAGATACGAGTCATTACAGAAAAGAAAAGCCAGGTTCTCTTGAATATTTTTGGCAGATCAACATGGGGCAGCAAAAACATCCCCAAAACAAACGAGGGGGCAGCAACAATTGTTTTTCTATCTACATGTCAGCACAGCAATAAAAAAAAAAGGAAAATCATTTATATTTTATAAAAATAATTATTTGGAAGATGAGATGTCTACTGGCGGATCAAAGGGAGCGCGGAGGGGAAACATTACCGAGCGTTTGTGACTGTGCACGGTCACCTCTGACTCAGCAGCTGATCCGCACATCTCTGATGGACCAACAGGCAAAGAGAGGCAATCCTGAAAAAAGGATAAAAACAACATTCGTTATGTTTTATTAAAATGATGCTATTAATGGACATTGATGAAAAGTACATTTACCCAAACTGTACTTGTTTATTCTACTACAATTCATTTTGTTTAGGTTCCACAGATGAACATAGACTCTTGGCTAACTCTCTTGGCTAGTATTTACGGTAAGGAAGATGTCGTTTTATAACAAACAACCCCCTCATTCATTCCCTCACCTGCCGCGTGGCGGGGGTCTGCAGCCTCCTCTCCAGCCCCTGCAGGTCGCCGCTGACCTCCCTCAGCAGCAGCCTCAGTCGGTTCAGGATCACGTGCACCTTCTCCTGCGCCTCCAGACACTCGCTGCCCTGACTCTGGATCTGCTCCGAGGCTTTAGTGTCCACCAGCAGCTGAGAGGACAGCTCCTGCAGAGACGAGGCCTTCTGCTGCGAGTCCAGCAGCTCACGCTTGATTTGCTGCGGGAAAATAAAAGATGTTTATGACTTGGAATACTATGAATGTTTTACGTCATCTTTATTATGCCAGGGCCTTTAGGATAAGATACTATTACTTCTTTAGGGCATATTATTATGAATATTTGTATTTATTTTTTGTTTAAGTTTTGAATTTTCTTTCTGCCATTTTTCAAGACTTTTAAAAGACTTGAACATTTTAGAACAAGACACTTTTTATGGCTTATCTTTAACTCTACTTTTTTTTTATGGCAGATTACAATTACTTTTTTATGACATTTTTATCCCCGCCTTGATTTTGATATTTGAATATATTAATGTTCATCCTTTGTTATGCACAATGTAAAGGTTTTATTTTTTCCTGATGGATGACCTTTTTATTAATGTTTCTGCTTCTTTGTTCTAGTTGTTCTATAAAAGAGTTGTCCCTCTTTCTAACCTTTTTGTAAGGTTAATACATTACTAACATTTCTTTTCTTTTGAGCAGAGGTTAACAAAATGTGTACAGAACAAAAAAGACCACCAGACCATATCACATTAAATAAAAGACTTGGACCTGCCGCCAGAGAGAACCAAGTTAAATAACTACATTTAAAGACCTCCTGTGGGAATAAACCACATTTCAGGGACTGCACCTTTTCCCACTTACTTAAGGTAAATACAACTAAATGCAAAGTCTGCTGTACACAAAGCATACATCACAGAGACATACCGTCAGTGTTTTGTGGTGGGCTCGTAACGCTTCACGGTCCAGATTTGGGGGGATGGGCACCACCTGGTTCCTCCTGCGGTCGATGTTCTCCAGCCACAGCAGCAGGCCGTGGCTCGTCTCATGGAACTCCTGCAGGAAACATCACTGACATTAGCTTTGGGTTGTAGTTTCTCATATTGCAGGGTTTATCCTCAAGTTATACCTTTGTTTAAAAATGTCATTGTATAGTATGCTACGAAAGGTCAATACAATTGCACAGTAAAGTATGACTTGAAAAAGTATAGGAAAGTGAAAAGAAAGTCATATATTTGCATATTGACTAGTTAATGTGCCATTTAATCTGTGTTTTACGACCGCTGTATTCGTCTGCCTGGATTGTCTGTGTTTTATCTGTTGTAACTTTGTTCATGTGTCCTTCTTGGCCAGGTCGCGCTTGAAAAAAAGATTTTAATCTCAATGAGACTTTTTACCTGGTTAAATAATGGATATATATATAGGATAGTATGTCGAACATTTTTCAAAGAAATCAATAATAATATAGTATGTGGAAAAAAGTCAGAAGAAGTCATAGTATAGTATGTGGAAAAATGGAATAAGTCAAGTATAGCATGTCTAAAAACATAATGGAACATTGAAAAAAGTCACAAGACTATATTTCCAAAAAGAATCATCCAAAAATCATGCAACATAACAGAGGACCAAATTAAGGATGCATATCAGTTATTATTCATTCCTGGAGAGTGTGTGTTTCCATACCTGGCACTGCATCAGCGCCCTCTGCAGCTCCCCCCTCCAGTCCTCCAGGGAGGAGCCCAGACGGTCCCAGCGGGCGTTCATCTCCTTCAGCCCCTCCCTCAACTCCCACGCCTCCTCAGAGTCGGGCTCTGACTGGAGGAAGTCTGCACTGCTCAGGTTGATGGACAGCACCTCTGACTTGTGGGCGTCCACTCCCTTCAGAAGCTCCTGAGGGGAAGAGTCAAAGAAAAGAGTATTTATGAAAGCTCTGAACCATAAACCGGGTCAGACTGTAGGTGGCTCCTAGAGACAGGATGTAGGAGGTGTCAGCAGAGAGGAGTGCAGCCGGAGTAAGCTGAGTTTGATTATTAGGCTCCAGAGGGGTGTGTATTTATAGCAGAGTGATATCTCACCTAATGCTTTACAGGCAGCAGCAGCTGGACTAGATATTGAGGCGTGTGTGTGTGTGTGTGTGTGTGTGTGTGTGTGTGTGTGTGTGTGTGTGTGTGTGTGTGTGTGTGTGTGTGTGTGTGTGTGTGTGTGTGTGTGTGTGTGTGTGTGTGTGTGTGTGTGTGTGTGTGTGTGTGTGTGTGTGAGTGGAAGGGTGAGTGGAAGGTCAAAATATTAAATACATAGATACATAGCAATATGGCACAATTGTTGAAGCTTTATTATCTTGTTTAAATCATTGTTGGAAGCCAAAATTGTAATTTAAATAGAGTTTACATCAGTCCAATTTCAGCCGACAAATTCATTTGCATTTTTCAACATTTGCTGAAACAGGAACTGAAAAAGACAGAAACAGACGTGTCAACAAACCTTGAGTTTCTTGATTCTCTGCTGGATGGTGAGTATGTCGGTGCTGAGCTGGAGTCCTCGCAGCTGGTTGAGTTCGGCCTCAGACTGACCCAGCCAGGCCCTCATGCTCTGCAGATCTGAGATCAGCTGCTGCCACTGCTGCAGGTTCTGCTTGTGCCTGTGCTTCTCTCTCAGAGACTGAGCTTGGATCAGTTCCCAGCGCTCGATCACACCTGGAGGGAAACAGATTAGAATTATTTAACACAGCTCGCACACTATTTAAAGGAGAAGGTTATATATGTGTGTGTGTGTGTGTGTGTGTGTGTGTGTGTGTGTGTGTGTGTGTGTGTGTGTGTGTGTGTGTGTGTGTGTGTGACTGACCTGCACTCTGAGTGTCGGTGCTGGTGGGGTTGATGAGTCCCGGCATGTCGTCCTCGTCTTCAGTCAGCTCTCCCTCTGCTCTCTTCACTGCGTCTATACTGCCGCGACACTCTCCCATCAGACGCATCTAGAGGGATGATATGAGAAATATGTTTTCGATCCAAGGCTTTATTGTCATGTGCACAGTAGCTACAGTGCAGATATGGCAATGACAGACTTGTCACAGGCTCCTCGACCAATGCAACATGAATATATATAGGACATAAAACAGATAAAACAAATAAAATAGTGCAAGATAATGTTTTGAGATGTGCAAGTAAATACAAATACAATTTTTAGATTTTTACATAACAAAGTTTGCTTTCCCTTGAAATGAAAATAAATTGTTTTTCTTAAATGATAATAAGGTTGAGATTTAATTATATTTGCATTTGTATTGCGTATGCAGGTAACAACAGCATTTTGAAAGAAACAACAATGAAAGAAAGATTATAATAATATGCATACAGTTGAAGATAGATACAGTTTCTACAGTTATTTCCGCCCCACAGCGAGCACATATCTCTGCAAGTGATCAGCACTCACGTAGCCCATGTAGGTGGAGTCCCTGTCGGGGCTGGAGCTGCTGGCGGTGGCCTCTCTCTGCTGGAGGTGGAACCGCCCGGCATCCAGAGCCTGGTCCAGCTGCCTGAGGCTGGCCTCCAGCTGACCCGGATCACCTGAAAGAGGTTAGGACAGAGTCAAGAACACTAGAGAGGACGCGCTTTGCATGAAAAGGTTTAGCATGCTGTTGGTGACGGCTGAGGCTTGGATGGCATGCATTAGTCTGGAATGCAAATGAACAGAAAGCCATGGAAGAAAAGAACACGAAAGTCAGATTTAGTTAACAATGACATGTTAACACACAAGTCAAAAGGCAATGGGTGAGATTAGCATTTAGTGATGTGGATTGCATGCAATGATGTTATTTTGACACTTTTAGTACGCTTCTCTGAATGGTGGGACATGCTTCCTTGTATGATAGTATCAAAATAAAGTTAAAGTTTTAGTTTATGGCATGCTGTCATATGTCATGCTGTTTCCTACCAGAGGACGATTTCAATGTGTTCTCAGTCAGTTTTATATAGGCCTCTGGGCTCTCTGGAATAACTACATCTGGGGAAAAAGACATACAACATACTACTTACAATGTGGGCATGGTGTAAATATGACATCTGTGCTAATCTATAATCATTTGGCACGGATCTGGACGTTCACCTCAAAGCTCTTACTGGAAAAATGACTGGACTTGACATGAATACCCTTATTGGAAAAGATACAACGGGTGCCTGGTTTTTAAAACAGCGAAAACTGAACAATTTCTTCACCATGAAATCCTCTCTAACCATCAGTTCTAATAAGCCTCAATCCTAACACAGCAATTCATCACATGACTGTTGTTGCCATATCATAACACGTGTTACCATTTGATATCAAACATTGGAATCAACTCATTTGATGTGTCTCTAATTTCCTTATATGACATAAGAACTTTCCTGAAAATAACTTTTTTTTAAACTATTTCTTATTCATTTTCTTTTGGAAATGTTTATAACATATATATTTTAACACACCATAGCTGTTTTTCCTATAATAAATCTAAATGATAGTTATTTTTTAGGAAACTTTTTGGGAAATTGAGGAAATTGCAGAGCTCTAAAATAGCACATTAGGAAAACATTTATGATTACATCCACAGGCAATCAGCAAGCATCCATTAAGCCAATATCCATCATCTATGGAGAACGTTGACCAACCTGACAGCACTGCGGCAGCCGTCCTCAGGTACTCGTCCTCCTCCTCCGGCCCTCGGCTGCTCTCCACCAGGCCTCGTCCTCCCGGGCTGTCCAGTCCTCGGCTCAGGTCGTAGTCGTGGTCCCACTCCAGTGGGATGGAGTCCACGCTTGCGGGGGTGTCTCGTCCCGAGCGGTCTGCCCGTATGAGGGCGGTCGTACCAGAGGCTTGGCGGCTGGACGTCCGAGGCAGAGAGGGGTCGGCCCACTGCAGGTCAGAGAGCTCGCCCCCCTCCTCCATGTCCAGCTCTCTGTCTGAGCCATCCAGCTCATCATCGGCCATCTGGGGGACAAGGACAGGAACATGTTAAGAGAAGAAGGACAGCAAGATAGTGGGAGGGACAATATAATGCAAGTACGAGAGGAAATCAAGGGTCAGCTATCATTTCAAAATATGTACCCCTAAGAAGAGTGCTTTTTGTGAGGTACTGTAAGGTGAGCATGTGTTCTTTACTCCATGTTGACATGCAAATATAACATGTGTGAATTCTGTTCCTTACCAGCTGTCAGGGTAAAACTATGTTGCACACATGTTTTCGCAAGGTGGTGGTGAAGGGGGACAGCTGTAGTGTAAATGGTGTCATGTGTTTAACGAGTGGCCCATATGCTTTAGCAGGAAGTCAGATTCTCAATCTTCTTTGCAAGCATTAGACAAGAATCTCTCATATTCACTTATTCAAGCTTATTTCCGTCTGAGGAATATTGTTTTTTGTAAGATGATATAGTATTTACTGCACGATGTGTGTCGTCTGTGTTGTTACTCACAGGCAGGCGGGTGAGTTTCTTGTAGTATCTGTCCACTCGTCCGAACACCTCCTGGCAGTATCTCTGCAGCTCCTCCAGCTCTTCCTCGATGACGGCTGCGTCCAGAGGTTCACTCTTCTCAATCAGAGCTTCACCCTGCCTGAACACCAGCTCGATCTTCCCCGTGTTCAGATAGATCTCCTGCTGGAACGCCTGACAAACACACACACAACATCCAACAATAAGAAGACCATCTAGCAATGCATTTCAAATCTTTTGAAATAAATATTTAAAAAACAGAAAATTCCCATCACAGTTTAGCCAAGCTCAGAATTTGAGTTTCAAAGTAAGGCTTTCTCACTCAAATTCAAATCTGGACAAAAGTAAAAAAAAAGTTTGATATACAGTAATGCAAATAGATTTTTTGATATACTTTATTAATCCCCGTGGGGAAATTGTTTCTCTGCATTTGACCCATCCTGTGTTAGGAGCAGTGTGCTGCCATTTTGAACGGCGCCCGGGGAGCAGTGTAGGGAACGGTGCCTTGCTCAGGGACACCTCGGTAGCACTTGGTCTTGCCGGGACCTGAACTGGTGACTTTCCAGTTGCCAAGCCAAGTCTCTATCGACTTCGCCACCACCGCCCCGAAATGTTCATTTATATCTATGATTAATCCACTGGTGTTGCATCTTGGTTGAGTTGTGTTTCATGTTGGATTGCTGTGTGCAGCACCAACATTTCTGTCTTACCTTGAGCTGTTTGATCTTGGCCTGTACGTCACACTCGGAGAAATGCTCTATGTTGGTGAGCTGCAGGTCCATCTCTGTCAGCCACACGAGGATGCTGTCTCGCGCCGTTTCAAACTCCTCCCTCTGCCCGATGAAGTGCTGAATGAAAAGAAGGAGACAGACAACAATCATTAATTGTTTTCTTTATCTTTTTTAATTCACTGGGATTTTTCTGAACAACACAAGAAGTGAAGTAGGGGGATGTTACTGGTTAATGGTTATGCACGTTATTTACCATAACTGGGCCGAAATAGAATAATTGAAAAACAGCTGTGAGAACTAATGGAGAGGACTTCAGCGGTCGCATTAGTAACTCAAGTAACAATCTCAGCCTGTATTACCTTGAGTCTGCGTAGGATGGCGGCCACCCTCTTCTGCAGGTTATCCCATCTTCTGTTCCCATCATGCACCATTTCCCTGAGTCTGAGGGAGGAGTCGGTGCGGTTCTCCCGGGCCAGACGGCGGTACTGTTTGTTGATGAGCTCCAGCTGGGTCAGGCACTCCTGCACCTGGCGCTGGAAGGCCTGCAACAAAAACACACACAGATTAAAACTCTGAATAGGACACAGAATTTACGAACATACATGCTTTATTATAACGTCTTTAAAAAAGGGTTATGTGCATGCACAAAGAAAACAAACTATTTGAAAGGACTACAGATGTCCCATCAAATCTGAAAACATTACATTTTTACTGCAGTAAGAAAGAGATTACAAAAGTAAATAAGTACAAAAAATTGTAGTAAAGAAGGTCAATAAATGCATGAAACCCTCCACATGATGAAATATGCAGGGTACATCTATGTTTAAGTAAAAAGGAGCATTCCAATCAGATCCTAATGGTGCAGGCAGACAGACAGCGTGCAGGGATTTGCACGTTCGCAGTGATTGACAGCAGCAGCTGAGCAGACCAGTGCAGACGAGTTTGAGCAACATGACACTCGTTTATCTTTTTTTCTATGTTTCCACTACCCTGCAATGACTCTCTATCTTGAAATGCAGCCAACTTCACATTCTGATAACAAAAGTGAAATAAACTCACCTCGAACTTTTTCAGCTCTTCTTTAGCGACAGTATACAGAACTCCAGAGGAGTTAGGCAGAGCCGCTGTTCTTTCCGAAGTCTTCAGCCAATCCTCAAACCTGAAGTAGTCATCCAGAAACCTCTGCCACAACCGCCACGTCTCCTCAATCCTGCACAGAGACAACATCCTTGGTAACGCCATGGCTATACTTATACATATAATATACTAAATAGATCACTCAGAACACAGTTGGCCATGAAGACTTCTCACTATATAGGATTAATTGCAACATTTAATCTCAACACAAAGATGGCACTGGCTAACAATTTTGCAATGTTAACACCAGTGTATTCATATGAATGCAGGTATATGGAGAACTGAATGTATGCAAGAGGCACTGACTTGAGCCTCCTCTCCATGGACATGGCACAGATGTTCCTCCAGCGTCGGTCCAGCCCTCTGGTGGCCTGCTGGATGGAGTCACACTCCGTCTCCGTGGAGCAGGCGTCACAGTCGTGGAGCAGGACTTCACAAAGGTTCAACACTGATGCCACACCGGTGCTGTGTTTCTCTATGTCCCTCTGCAGCGTCTGCAAATTAGTCAGAATGATTTAGTTATTTATGCAGCTTTTAAAAAGATTGTAGGTGTCTCACAATGTTGTTTAATGTAGCTTGTTGTGTCTTGAGCTTCCTACTTGGCTTTGCTCCACACGTGTCTTTCATGCTATACATTAAATCAGCAATAGTGTAGAGGAACACAGTTAGCCTGCTTAAGTGCAGTAAATTCATGTGTGAGTCTAATCTGCTGCAGGAAGGGGGTCAGTGGGTTTTCAGAATCCGCTCCACATTTAGAGCTGCAGCTTGGTCAACAGGAAGGATACTGATACTGACTTTAGGCTAGCTTTAAACTGATCGAGACGTAAGCATGAGTCATGCTGTGATTCAGTGTCACTCATTTTCCACCAACTCAGTTTGAGTCATGCTGTTCTGGCGTATAAACAGAAAAGTACATGTGGGATTGTTTGTGTCTGTGTAGGTGCTTGGGCATATGAGTGAGCATATGTCTTCTAGTTTGTGTGCGAGCCAGGATGTCACTAACACATACTGGACAAACGCTGCCAACATTGGCACCGACACATTTTGTATTACTTTTCAGATCAATCATTCTGTTTTAAGTTGTTGTGGCCTTCTGTCCCACTTGCCTGTTGCTGTTTGAGTTTCCTCTGAATCTCCTGGTCGTCACAGGTGTCGTAGACGATGGGCCTGGACAGCTCCGTCTCGATGTGAGAGAGCCATGAACGCAGGCTGCTCATGTTTTTATCTAACTGCTGCACCGCCACCAGGGTCTCCCTCAACTTCTTCACCCTGGTAGAGAAACAGAGAGGGAGTCAGAGTCAGCACAGGGACAACTGTAACCACTCAGGCCGACAGTGTGGGATGGACACAAGACAAATACAGCTTATTCCTGTTTTAATTTTTGGCGATAAAAAAAACACATAACCAAAAACGATGAAGCAACAGAAAACATGTTTCATCCACTGTTGAAACTAACTGAACACATATATGGATCTGGTTGTGACTTTTAAAGTAAGAATAAAAAGACAGCTCACACAAAATAAAGAGTAACTGGGTGCCAGAGTAAGAGTAACAGATCTGCACAGATATCTTTGTTGGGAAGTAATGAACTCTTATTTGACCCTAGAGAACAACTGTGAACCATTTTGGGTCTGCAAATGCCAAACATTTCCAAACCCTTAACACTGCAATAAAAGAGATGTGAAACAAGTTTAAATTAGCCAGCATTCAGCCAATGCTCAACTCCACACCCTGCAAAGCAATGAAACTCTCTCTGTCTAACCAAACAGACTTGATGAGAATGAAGGCGTTGGCCCTTTAATGTTACCTAAAGAACTAACTCTGATAACAATAGACACCTTTAGTAAGTGCACTCTACTATCTCTGCAGCTCTCATGTGCTGTGTTGCATGGTTACAGCTGCATACAACATTCAGAACATTCCTTAATCTGCATCTTATAATGCACCATACTGCAGGATTAACTAGTTTAACTGTTCACATTATAGGGCAATATATTGCAGAGCATCACATGATCCACTGCATACACCAGTCCTTAGCCAAAACAAACTGCAAACTGTATACTTTGCACTCTGTATAAGGTTGCACACATCATGGGTCAGGTTAACTTGGAAGTCAGTCAAACACTGATGCGATAATCAAACTCCTGTTATTGTCTGAACCGCCTGGAACGTATTATAATGTCCTGTGTGGTAACCTCCACCCTACAGTTGGAAACCCAGACTAACTAAAATAACAAACAAATGATATGTGAACACTAGTTGAACGAGCCAGATCTCCACTTCACAAAGAAGCTGAAGCAGAAGAAGAGAAAGAAGATTGAGCCCTCTAAACCTTTGTGCAGCAGAAACATACTTATCTCGCTCTAACTATCCACAGAAAGGATGACTGTACATTGCAGGAGTCGGATAAAAAAAACAACATATCAGAATCTATTTTGAGTGCACAAGAAACATTGCATGAGACATGAAACATTGCACTCTTTTTCAACATTGTAAACTGTTCAAAATAAGTTTGTCCTGCCTGTTGACATCACAATCACACTCCGGCAGATCCTCGCTCGGGCCTCCTGCCATATTATCCATCCCTAAATCCAAAACCATGGGGGTGCGAGATTTCCAAAGACAACGTTCACGTCGAGAAGCGTAACGGTGTCGTTCCAAACAATCTTCTCTTTCGTCTGCGAGCTCCACATGGGACTTTCTCTAAACTCTGTCTGTGCATTAAGGGGAGGGGGAACAGGCGATGGTGGGGGGGCACAACTGTGACTTATCAACTGTTGCTCTCCAAAGTTAAAAAAAGAGAACCCCGAACAGGCGTGAGTGTGTGTGTGTGTGTTATGTATGTGTGTGTGTGTCTGTTTCTGAGTGTGAGTGCCTGAGAGTGACAAGTGCTGCTGTTTCTAAAAAGAGACTTACAGTCAGAGGCATGTGCTGCAGAGCTTGCCTGTGTCGGAGTTTCATAAACCAAAGACGCACAAAGGGGATTGTAAACAGAAGCTGGAGGCTCCATGCATGTGAGTAAACCTTAATGAATAATGAAAAACAAGAAAAAGGTGTTTGACTAGAAAAAAATATCCAGAAACCACAAAAGTCCACAAGATAGAAATCCTAACGACAGTATTCTTCACTCTGTGACAGCGACAAGGTGTCTGTCCTGTTGTGTTTTAGTGAAGGACGGATATAAGGAACAAAGAGAGTGCAGCTGTCTGCATGAGGTCAGACTCTGTCCTCCCCTGTCCTCCTTCATCCACAACAGTCTCAGAGGGGAGCAGCCGGAAGACTGTCGGGGGGCAGCTGGGGTAGTTCGAGTCAACATTTGGGTCAGGCCACGTTCAATTCCCAGCATACCGATATTTTAATGAGACGGGTTCACACTCAGTTAGGTAGAGGTGTCTGGTGAGCATAAAGGTAGATGAAGACAAAGAGGGAGAGTCGAGGTGAGAGGAGGAATGTGACCTTTCTCTGCTTGCTTGGCGGCTTCACCAAGTGGAATCCCCTCTGACAACGGAAGGAGCTCAGGAAATTCCCCAGAAGCATTGTGGGAAAATTAATTCCCTACATTCCTTCACTAAGAAAACCTCTACTCCATTGGAAGGAGTGATGCATGGGCGATGTGTAGGCTGAAGAGTATGCTTTGGGGAGAAGAAACGGTTCTCTTTTAATATAAATCATAATTATGCATAATTATAATATAATTATGCATAATTGATCAGACCACAAACTAAAGCCAAACTAAATGTTTTGAATGTTAACTTGTTAGTAGTTGTTACTCTTTATCATCAATGATCTGTGCTATTAACGACTCGAGCCAAACCCCATCTCTAAAGCAATAGAAGTATAAGTCCGAACTCTACTATCAGACCACACTCTGCTCCTGAGAGCCTCGCACACCCACCTGGCAGCGATGAGGTCCAGCAGGTGCTGCCAGCGCTCGCTGACTTTGCTCAGTTTGTGTTGGATCTCGGCCGCCTTGCTGTCTTGGCTGGCCCTGGACAGGCGCTCGCCCATAACCTGCAGCTGCTGCTTGTTCTCCTGAGACACACTGATCTCCTCCTGGTAGTCCTGGGAGAGAGACAGCAAGCAGGTTAACACAGGGAGAGTGAGTGTGAGTGTGTGTGTGTGTGTGTGTGTGTGTGTGTGTGTGTGTGTGTGTGTGTGTGTGTATGTGTGTGTGTGTGTGTGTGTGTGTGTGTGTGTGTGTGTGTGTGTGTGTGTGTGTGTGTGTGTGTGTGTGTGTGTGTGTGTGTGTACAGTGTGTCTATAGAACTGTGCTTTAAACTAGAGATGAGACCACATTATTAAGTTGAAATGATGAGTAGGGCAATGCACTGTGCACTAAATACTTATTGGAATGAATCTGAATTCAAAAGATACTGTTTTGTAAACATGCAAACATGACTGTTCCAAACATGCCAGTATCAGTAAACATTTAGGTTTTAGTACGATTTGGGTAGTAAATATTGTATGATGCTAAATAAATATGTAAAACATTTACCAAATTCTAGAAATGTTGAAACAATCGGGCCTCTGATTGGCATGTGTAAATGTCGCTGTGCTGTGTTTTTTAACGTCTACATACAGTATGTGCTAACGGTATTTTCTTTCTGTTTGTCTTTGTGCTATAATCACCTTTCGCAGCTTTTCGATCATCTCCTCAATGCTGATGTCTCCATTCTGAGAGACTTTGCTCTCCATCTGTGTGAGCCATTCACATAGCTCCTTGTTCTTCTCATTGAACACGGCCCACTCGTTCAACTTCTCGCTCACCTGCTGCCTGCGTAGGGTCAGCTGAGGGGACAAAGGACAGATGGGGGGGGAGGATGGGATGATAAGAACAAAGGTTGGTTAAGCTATGTGAAACATTTAAGGAAATAACTACATTTGTGCAAGTTAACAAATTCATTTGTTACAACAAATTAAAGGGTTTCATTGAACAGTTAATGCTATAAAAAAGAAACCTACTCAAGCAGCAACCAGAATATGCTGAGTCACTTTAATTCTTCTAATGCTCTGTTTATCAAAACACACTTCACAGTCGCACCAAACTCAGCATAACACTGTTGCCCTGTGGAGTAAAAAGTGCGCAACAGCTGTAATCTTACTCTGTCAAATGTATCTCAGCTGTTAGCACACACAAACAAGCCCTTTGAGTTTTGATTGGGGCAGCTTTTCAAAACCCCCGAGAAAAGGCTGCACTGTGTGACTGTACCTGGTGGCTGACCTCCCCCCACTGACGTTGGAGCAGCAGGAGGCGTTCCTGTAGGACTGTGATGTCATCTGCACTAACCAAACCCTCCAGGGAGTCCCTCAGCAGGAACAAGGAAGTGAGGTCATCAGTCCAGCCATCAACACTGCTCTCCAACTCCTGCATCCACAAGACAAGATTGATTTAAAACACACTGAGGTGACCCATAGACTTGAATGCATAGATTCATTCGCACCAGCCGGTTAAGACTGATTTTCTGCTGGTTTTGACAACAGCTATTGTCAAATCTAGCAGAAAAACCACAGAACAGAACTACTGAAGCTCCACTGCAGCTGCTACAACCTCAGATACAGGGATGAGGAAAAGCTAAGTGTACACTGACATACATATTACATTCATAAAATAAAACAGCTCCATTCTAGGTTAAAGGCAAGATAAAGTAACAGACACATCAAACCTTGTATCTCCTCCTCCGTCACTGTGACGGTTTTGCTGCGGCGTAATCATTTGTGGACGCCGAGCATGTCTCCATTATGCAACACGCACAAAAGAAAGCGCGCACACATATATAAATATCCCCCACTGCAAGCACCGATGCTCTGACTCTCCCTTTCTCTCTCTCCCCACCCTCTCTCTCCCTCAGCTGATGTTAACAATGTGCAGCTACTCTCAAAGCCCTCCTCCCCCTAAGGAGCTCAGTGCATGTCGTGCATGACTGCAGAGTCCAGTCGTAAATTGCAAATGATGTGAATTTTGACACATTCGTTCAAGCAGCAGCCCAGCATCATTTCAGCTATAATAATAATGTGTTTTTGATCAATTAACACAGGAAGTCAATTATTTTCAAGACTTAAATAAAAACAAGAATAGTTATTTTTATATTATATAAAAACTTAAACGACTCAAAACAATTATCACAGCCAGCAGGAGAATAAACAACAATCCAAAAAAACAAGGTCATACATTGGGACGGCGGCTAACAGATAAAGACTTTTTTGTTTGGTCTGTCTGTTTATCTGTTTGTCCCCGTAGCCAGATTAAGGGGTAGAGGACGGACAGATCAGTGTCTGTGAATGTGTTCAGAGACAAACCGAGCGTGCATGCATATATGTTTATACTGCATAGATTCTCCTCACCTTGCATCTGATCTGCTCTGAGTGCAGCTCCTCGTGGAGGTCGGGCAGTGGCACAGACAGCTTCTTCTTGAAGGCCCTCAGTTTCTCGAGTGATGCATTTATGCCCTTCTCACATCTCTCCCAGTTCTGGATACACACACAAACATGCACAGTAAGAAATAGAGCATAAAAGAAACACAAACACATGCATTCCAACACAGGCTGTAGATCTTCTATTACTCAGGGAAGTTGCTATAAATTCTTCCTGTAGCGGCAGCGTCAGTATGTGTTAACTGCAGAATACACAACCATAAACTGACAGTCAACATCAATGATCATGCAGTAGACAGGCCACTCAGCTCTGAACCTCCCCTTTAAAAAGACTGATGCAGCAAAAATCCAACAGACAAAGAAGGGATTTAACACAGCTTCATGAAAAGGTTCTGCTCCAAAAGCTATTGTCAGAGCCTTAACAGGGTCAAGTTCAGGAAAAACTGGGTAATATTTGGTAAGAACTGCTGCAACAAAATAGCATACCTAAAGTTAGAGTCATGGTAAAAGAGGACTAGAATAGCTACAGTAGCTGCTCTCTAAGTGCAAACCAAGAAGGACAGAGAGAGAGAGAGTAGGAGTAGTCCTAAGGAAAATAAGATCAAGAGAGGAGGGAACTATGTTCACCAAAAAAGAAAAAAATCTGGGGATGCATCTTTAAAGCTGCGTCATTATGTCCCGTTCTAAACAGGGCAAAGGCACAGCCTGTGAAATCTTCCTCGCAGGGTTCAAATCATGTCAGCTCACTGCACAGTGTCTACTCTCTGCATGTGTGTGTGAATATGTGTGAACTGGGCTGGCATTTTGATAACGCTTGAACACGAGTGAGTGTGCTCAGCAATTTATCTGAAGATGGTAGAGGGGCTGCTCTATCGCTGTCCTTCACTTCTATTCAGGACTTAAGATGCATGTACAACAGGTACAGATGACCTTCAGCCCCTTCACACTGCAGCACGAGAGAGACACAGCTCCAAGCTTAGCCTTCAACACCCACTCTGCTCAAATGACGCTTCATATGTGTCATAATAACATAATACAGCACTGAAAGGGAACATTTTCACCCTTAAAACTGCTTTTGCTAAAAGCTCTATAGTTGTTAAACTGTTATAATGTTGCATGATGCATCCCAATGAGTATAGGAACTTCAGCATTGAACGGGGAGTGGAAATAGTAAGACAGTCAGTTATGTTTTTTGTTGTCCCTTTTAACCGTAGCTTAGACAGAAAGGACCTAGAAAAAATCAAACCAAGAAACATGTTCACTATTGCTCCAGCTGTAGTTTTGTCTCACCTTGAGCATGCCGTGCAGCTCCCTCCTCTGCTGGTCCAGGCGGTGGTGAGCGTGCCTCCACCTCTCCTGAATGTCCATCAGCTCAGTCTGCAGGGTGGACTCGGCCCGGGAGTCAGCCGACAGCAGCAGGCTGCGGCCGGCCTCCACCGCCAGGATGTAGCACCCCTGCTGCCGCTGCAGCACACGCTCCCTCAGCTGGAGGAGCAGAGACAGGGACAGGGGGCGGAGGGGGGGCAGGTTAACTACGAGAGACTACGGTTGGGCAAGGGGTGAGGGTTTAGTATTGGGAGGTTTAGATCTGCTTACATTTTTTAGTTAAATGACATTACATTTAAAGATTGACAAGATGTATGAGTATTTTTTAGGCAGGATACATGATTGTAAAGATTTCAAGACATGGACTAGACATTTTAAATGAAAAAGGTCTGCCATATGAAAATGAGCTTAAAACACTCTCTCCCAGTGACCTCATTAATATGCAAACCTTTTGAATACGTTTTATAAGAAATAATTACTTCCAGACTCACTGGGATTTTCAGTGACCGACCTCCTGCACCTGCTCTACACTTGTAACTAATTATAAATTCAATATAATTATTATCAAACATAAATACTTTGGATTATTAATTTCAGAGAATACATTTGAATAGGGGGATAAGTTAAGGAGTGAGGCTCCTCCATAGTGTCGTCCCCTACCTGAATCTGATCCAACAGGTCTCTGGCCTGCTGCAGGGCGACGGGTTCTCCTGGCTGATGCACATCTGGATCACGAGTCACTTCTTGAAGCCATTGCAGCAGCTTCTCTGACATCTCCCGGTAGTTCTGCCACTGTCGGACCAGACTGTCAATGATGCCTCTTCTCTGCTGGGCCCGCCTCACCACACCCTGCCACTGGTGGCTCAGCAGGGCCAGCTTCACACTGAAGTCATCCCTGTATGAGAGAATACATCAAGAATTACTTATTTTCTCCACATAACTGGATAAATGTATTCATAAAATCTGACTTGTTTTTAAAATGTAGTGTGTTTACCTGTCATCCATTTGTCCCTGGTCCAACATCTGATGACCATCACTGATGATGGAGTAGAGGATCTGTTGTCTGCTGAACATCTCTGCCTGGAACAACTGAAAGTCAAAACAAATCTATATTAATAACAACACTTTAAAACTGCATTTGGTGCACATGTCCTTGAAATGCTTCTCTGACCTCATGGTCTCTCTGCTGCTCCAGCAGACTCTGGTAGTTTCCTGAGATCTCAGCAGCCAGCTTCTGTTCAGTCTGAGACAGGAAGTCCATCCACGCCTCACACTTCTGCAGGAAACTCTGCTGCTGCAGCAACACTGCCTGCAGTTTACTGGAGAGGGACAGAGGATAGTTGTTTCCAACATAAACAATCTGTTATATCTTCCTGTTTGGAGGCTAATTATGAGTTTTAAAGCATAAAACCTTTAATTAATTAACCACTAAAACTTACACTGGCACGCAAAATGTTAATTCATAATTAGTTAGTTTTTGTAATTTGTTCATTAAAGTGGCAAAAAAAATTCTCAATGAAAGTCTTAGTCAACATTAATGTTGTCAAATTACCAACACTTTCTTAAAGTATGTCATTGTTAATTTATACAAATGAATAAATACAAATAATAACTGCTATTTCTTGTATTTACATAAAAAGGTGAAGTTTAAAGGGTACCTGAATCTCTCGGTGAGGTGAGCAGAGTGAGTGGCCCAGGCTCTGTTGAGACTTTGCAGCCGTTTAACGTCTCTGTCGCTGACCGGCAGTCTGTACATCAACTCATTCACACGCTCCAGGTCCGGAGACAAACTGCTCAGCTTCAGTAAGGGAACCTAGGAACAAATAAATACACATTTTTTAGTATGACAGTCTAACAAGTGCAACTATGTGCAAAATATGCTTTCAATGCTATCAAATGAAAGCAAATCTAATGAATTTAATTAACTTTTAGTGTATGGTCGAGTGATTTGCTATACAGGATGTTTTTGTTGAAAAAGCACCAGATGTTTAAACTCAATTAATACACAATAACTCAGACAGCAATGTTTTTCATACCTTCAGTTGTTCCATACGCGTCTGCACCACAGTGAGCTCTGGGGAGCCGACCGGGTCCGACTCCTTCAGCACCTCATCGGCCTCCTCAGCCTTACGGATCAGTGCGTCCATCTGCTCTCTGAAACCCTCACAGGCCTGAGATCCACACTGAAACAGTCAGACAGACAGTTAGAATACAAATGAATGGCTTACCTTACTGATATATTGAGGTTGTGTATAGGGAACAGAGATATGTTTTTCATTCGGTCCATGCCCACAAATCCCCACTATCCTACCTGCAGTACTTCCTGCTGCCTGTTAAGGGCGTGCTCAAGTGTTGCTAGGCGATGTGTGAGTGACAGATGGTCGGACTGTAAGGCTGCTGAGGACGAGGCGTCAACTTGGATCTTCAGCTGCTCCCCTAAAGCCTGCAGCTGCCGGAGGGACTGATGCACGGAGGCTTGGTCTGCGATGCACGCCTACAACAAGTATGTCAGCAGAGAGAAGCAGGTTAGAACCAGAAACACTAACTATTGAGTGATTGAGAGTTATGATATTATACACATTTATAATATCTACATATACATGTTTAATGGCATAGGAACGACAGGACTGTGGTTTAAATGCGAAGGAAAGACAAAGACGTTTCACGTTAAATGGCCAAAATTAAAAAGTGTTTTTTGGCCTGATCGCCTTCATTAGAGCACAAAGGCCAGCAGGCTGAAATGTTTGAACTGAATGTTTGACATTGCAAGAATACATTGAAGTACATGGAAGGCAGTTCCTCTTAAACACCTGAAGGGAACCCTCAACATTAAAAATTAAAAATAATTTGTTGTATTTTTTGGATTAAAAAAAAGGCTTGATTTGCTTGTAAAATGCTTTGCAGAAGAGACAGCCCATTCACCAACAACAGTGTAGAACCACACAGTGTCTAGCAACAGTCTGCATCCAAAATGTGCCGTCTGCGTCTTCAGACATCGACCAGCATGGCCCTATAAGCCCAGCGTGACACCGGGAGACCCCTGTAGTGTAAATCATCGGCCTGTCTTTCCCTTTGCAGTCGCTTTTTCAAAAGGCCTTTGTTAAATTGTGCTGTGAATCTACATTCACGCAGACAAAAGGGCAGGGTGCCATTTGGTATTCTGCAGAGGGGAGCGAGGCTTTGTGGATCCTCATAGTGGACTGACAAGCCGTTCCAGAGCTTATTCACAAAGTCTTAGAAAGGAGCCAGAGGGTAAGCTCCCAATGCTGTCAAAACATTTTTTAAATAATCATATCATGTGCTTCAAATGGCATACTAGGTTACTGCATACTACATACTACATACCCAATCAATATGTAGTAAACACTGTGAACTAGATTAACTTTACATGACTGTATCAGTAAATGTAATACCGATCATAACAAATATTGTTTATCAAATAAACACTACCACTTCCACCGAATGTAATAGGTTCTAGTATTAGGTCTCAGATTGAGAATTACATTACATTGAATTAATTCCAATTTAGTAAACATGTGAACACAAAATCCTCATGCTACTGCATTATACATATAATGATCACGATGAAAGTGCTTTCAACATTTTCAAAGTACTTTCAAGTTTGAACATAACCACATAGTGAACTGCTTTGTTACACTGTCCTATCTCTACTCACATCGCAGTCCATTATCCAGGCACTGCTCTCCTCCTCTGTGATCTCACTGTCGGTGGCGCTCTTCAGCAGACGGTCGGCACGTGCTTCCTGTTTCTGCACTGCCGTCACACACTGGCCACACGATGACCTGTAGCGCTGCCACAACCCCAGCAGAGCCTTACTGCTCCTCAGCTGCTCTGAGATCTGCTCCAGGAGACTGTTCCACCTAAAACAGAGGAGGCGAAACAAATTGACCTCAGCTCAGATGTTGCTTCTATTTCCTGTAAAGTCACTCAGGGATGTATTTGTGTGACCCGTACCTAATGTTGAAGTCTCGGAGCGCTGTGTTGAGTGTTTCAGCCACAGACGGGTGGCACTGTGTGAGTAGCTGGTGTGTTACCGAGCCAAATTTCCTCAGGCTGCTCTCCTGCTTATCCATCTCCTCCTGCATGTTCTTTAAAAATAGACACCCAACAAAAGTCAATTTCATCTTTAATGTTTGTTAAATTTGCTTAAAACATTTTTATTTGAAGAATAAATCACTGTTGATTTTCTTTTAAACATGGTGCAGACAAATATGTTAAGCATGACTTTATGCTCCATCTACAGTCTTTTTAATAAACTCCTTACCTCCAGACCCTCCATCTGCTGCTGCACCGCCTCCAGAGACCCGTTAAGGAGGCGCAGCCTGGACACAGAGTACCTCCCCTCCATCAGGTAACCATTTATCTCCTCCGAAGCTCGGCGGTATAGCGTCCACTGCTCCAGTAACGACCGCAGGCTCATCTTCATCTCACTTATCTGATGAGAAAAGGAAGGTATACAAAACCTTGTAAGTGTCTTAAGTTCTGGGGTTCAATAGGAAAGTGTAGGCAAGGATGGCAAGTGCTCCAAAAAGCTCACCTTGTGGTCCAAATGAGCCCAGGATTGGTTCAGACCTTTGAGGGTCTCTTTGACAACAGAGCATGCTGCTTCTTTCTTATCCTGTATAAGAGCATTTCCTCTTTCTTCTGCTTTCTCTAGATCCTTCTCTTTTTCCTTCACCAATTCCTCCAACTCCTGAAATAAATAAATTGTATTTTTATAAATATAGACATTCTACAAAAGTGTGTTAGGCATTGAGAGCAGTGCTTTATGTACTGTATGTGTACCTGACAGTCTTTAAGTGCAGTCTGCACCGATGCTACATCCTCTATCCTGTGTCTCTTCTTCAGTTTCTCCTCCTGTACAGTGAGCCAGGTTTTCAAGGCCTGAACTCCATTTTCATGCTCCAACCAACCTTCCAAAACTCCTTCTAAAAGCTGAATCTAAAATAAAAACAGAATTAAAACAAGTTGAAAACCCAACAGCATACGAAAAATGTCAGACGGAAACAGTCAAGTCTAATTTTACACAGACTGAAATTACCTTTTCGGCGATGAGCCCTTGTAGAATTTGCCACCGTCTGTTCATAGCTCCCAGCTTCTCAGCGAAGTCTGTTTTGTCGCTGCGCTTCCCCTCCACATCCTGGCTGCTGATCTGCAGCACCGACTGGTTTACAAAGTCCACGGTCAACTGCTTACAGGTCAGATCTATGCGGAAACCCTGAAATACAAATGAGACATGAGGAGGAGGGAATAAAAGGGTCTGTTAATACACTCCTTGACTTATAATATGTGAAGTTCTTTGGCAGCTTGACCTGAGAGGTACAACTTGGGAGCCCTTTTGGGATGAAGAGAAAAAACTGTATTCTACCTTATACTTCTGCAAAAAGTCCTGGACCACTTCTGAGCCTACAGCTGCCATTATTCTGTCCTTGTCCTCCTGTATGATGTTCTCCATGAGAGAGATCCAGCTCATCAGCTCTGTGATGGCATGCCGGGATGCCAGCTTCTCCATCTGCAACTAAGGGACGAAAGCAGAGGGGTTAACGAAGTTTCCTCTGCTAGGACAAAACCCCTTGAGAAGCAAATTGTGCGACAATAATCAACCATTTAAGTGTAACAGCTGCTGTTCTCAGACCTGGTGTAGCTTCTCTTGTACTACTGGGATACGAGTCAGCAGCTCAGCCCACTGAGTGTCGATTTGGCCGAGCATCGTCCTGAGACCAGCTGTGTCGACTCTCTTCAATCGCAGGAGCTGGTTGCCTGTACTCAGCACAGAGGAGCGCAAGGACGACTTGGCATCCACCTCTTTGGAAAACTCCTGTCAGAAACACGACAGCGAGATAAGTTGGAATCCAGCCATGTGTTAATGAATACTATAAATTATATTGTTAGTTGTGTGGTACATTTTGGATGCTTATGTGATAACCAAACTAACCAGGAAGGCGTAGAGGTGGTCTCTGACGGTCTCCAGCTCCTGAGGCACGGTGACTGACTGAGTCGTCCAGAACTCCAGCTGATCCAGAGCAGACCGCAACCAGTGGCTCAACTGTGCCGACTCACTCTGGTACCTGACATTCATACAGAGGACACAATTATATTTCAGTACCGACAGCTTCTAAAAGATTAAAGGCATATTTATTTCTGTATTCAGCCTCTACGTATAACCACACTGGCAAATAGCACAGACTATTGTTAGAAGCTGACCTGCTCCAGTGTTTCAGCGTGGAATCGAGGCGGTGCAGCTCCTTGTTGACCTTGGTTGTCGAGGAGAGCCAGTGGTCTCCCAGCTGGGTCAGCTGGTTCTCCAGGTCTGAGCAGCCAACAGAGAGGAGGAGCCGTCTGCCCTCCTCCAGGAACTGGTACAGCTGGGGCTGATGCTCCGTCAGGCTGGCCTTTAGGCGCTAAGATAGGATAAGGGTGACTGATTAATTAACAATTCAAAGTGTTAATCTTGTAATCCCATTTGCTTAAAGGTGGGGTAGGTCATTTTGGAGAAACCAGCTCGAGTGTGCTAGAATTTGAAAATACACAGCCGGAAAAAAATCTGCGAACGCGCACATGACCAATGAGGGCACAAGATAAGTTTGTGCACAGATGGAAGGCTGACAGGCAGGTAGGCCATCCAGGTAAAATGATTGGTCGTGCTTTTTACAGTACGGCTTCCACAGATGACATTTTTGTATGGGTTTTTGTCAAAGCACTTAAGATAGTCATTGCTATCGGGATGTTAAGAGCATTCCATGGATTATAACAAAAAGTGTATCTCGACCGGGTTTCTCAAACTTACCTACCCCACCTTTAATTTAGTGCGAGTCCTGCCGTATTAGACTTGTTCGTTTTTTTATTTTAACAGATTTATATAGATAGAAATGCTGCAATGAAAAAAAAAAAACAGCCTATAACATTGGTACTCCTCTTTTTGTCAACTACGATAGAGACATTTTTGTATATTTTTAGTTTTGTATTTGCGTTAAAAATATTGCGGGTTGATGTAGTCACAATAAGTGTTTAATGACATTGGTGCTGTCTTCATCGTCATCTTTTTCTCAATCATAAAAATATACTTTTGTTCGTATAAAGATGTTTACCTGGAAGAGAGCGATCCTTTCAACAAGTCTTTCCTCCGTCTCCTCCACTAGACCTACAGTGGGTATGCTACACTCCACCGCCTCCAGCTGTCTACACAGAGCCTGGTAGTCTTCCACAAGCCTGCTCCATGACTGCCAAACAGAGGAGAAAGAAAATAGTTTACTTAATTCATTCTGCATGTTGTTTCATTTAACTAAATTGTACTGTTGCTAACTTCTATTCTTTTATAAGTAACTTTTCCTCACCTCTAGTATGCCCTCCAGCTCCACTCCCCTCCTGTGGGCCTGTTTGAGCACACTGTGGGCTGAGGCCATTATCTCCTCCATGGCCTGGCTTTCCCGTTGAGCCACGAGACCGGACACTTTGCCGTAGAACGTCTGGGTGAGGATCATATGGCATTCCAGACCCTGGAAAAAGTCCTAGATTTAAGGAAAAACATAGTTGTTAGAACGTAAAATAAATTGGTCTCTTAATCAACAACAATCAATTCAGTGAAAAACAGTATCCATTTTACTCATTGTCTTTACTTTGTGTTTGTCCAGCAAAATCTGGACTTCGATAACAGAAGCCACTGTCATCTTCTGGTCGGCAGCCATCTTGTCCTGGGCGGTGTCCACCAGGTCTGTGAGGTCATGGAGTGCAGCTTCATACTGAGCCTTGAGAGACAAGCCGTGGTTCAGGCTGCTACGTCTGGAGCCCACCATCAGCACCAGCTCCTCATAGGCATCCTACAAATATATCAATATGTCAGTGATGAAGTATTAAAGTTCCTGGAGGTAATGACCACAAGAGAAACAGAAATAAGGTCCTTAGGAAGGAGATATTACCTGTAGTTTGAGAAGTTCTTGGTGAGCGATTTGGTCAGATTGTAGTCCCTCTGCCCTTGTCTTCATCGCCGTCACTCTCTGCTCAAACTCCCTCAGACTATCATCCACCTCTGATAATGTCTACAAAAGATGCAACACATTTAATCCATTGAGAGGCTATTGCCAATTCCAATACTGTCCCTATATGTTTTATCTTTTATGTATCTGCCCTTCGTCTGTATCATACCTCTATCTGTTTGGATGCAGGTCTGTCCACAGTTCCAGCCATCTTCTGAAGCAGCTGGTGTTTATTCTCACTCAGAGCTGTGAACAGCATCCTCAGTTCATTCTGGCAAGGACAACAGAAAAGACCGTAGCTCAGACCAAGCGAGAGGCAGATTAACTTTAAGAAAACATGCTCCATACTCTAAGTTTCATCAAAATCAGACTGGTGGTTCAGCAGTCTTGTTATGTACCTGATAGGTTGAGTGTTCATGCAGCCTGTCCCTCATGGAGTCACAGTGCTGGTCCAGAGTGGCGTCCAGTAGCCCCATCCTCTCCTGCAGGCCTTCCAGTGTGTCCTCCATCAGTTCTTGCTCCTCTCCTCCACAGAGCCGACCTGCTCCTCCGCCCAGAAGTTCTCTGCACTGGTTCACTTCCCCGGTCATCTCCTTTAGCTGTTTATTCAGACCCTAGACACAAGAGCAGAGGTCCGTTATGAGGTGATTCTTTTCCATCTAGTAGCATTTTGATCGTGTTGTCTGTTGATTAGTGATGTTTATGTTGTATTTCTGGTGCCAGCCAGGGTAGCAACATCTAATTTAATACCTCGAGGTTTGTGAGTTGTGTCGATGTATCTTCAGACAGCAGCACAGGACCAGAGAGCAGCTGATTCTCCGCAGCATCTAACCAGGAGGAGGCTGCTGAAACTGCAGCATACAGATCCTGCTGGATTGTTGTTTCTCCAGAAGAAGATTTACGTTTCCTGTCACCATCTGCCGTCTGTAAGGAAGAAGACAAAATATTATCTCAGTGCATTAAAAGCTTTCAGTAAGAATATTTTTCACATAAAACATTTTCACTGGGAACAATAAGTAATGAGAAGTTATCATAAGGAAGAAATATGTGCCTTACCTCAAGGGCGATTATTTCCAGAGTCTGACTGCAGGCCTCAAACAAAGCTCTGGGAGAGCGAGAGTCCTGGCTGGCACAAACACCTCTGAACACAACGCTGGGGCTGGACAGACGGGACCGGTGGAGCACCTGAGAACAAGAGGGAAAAATTACAATAAAAGTGTCAAATTACATGGCAGTAAACTTGTATTGAAACACATCACAATCCATGACGCATGGCATGTGTACCGGGCTAAGCTGGTCCTGTTCCAGGGAGTTGAGGGAGAGCTGCAGCTTCGTGCTCTGGTCTTTATTCAGGTTTTCCCAGCGCTGCCTCATCTGCTCCAGAGGAGACAAAGTCTCAGACTCCAACAACACTCCTCCTGGGATGGACATCTCACTGTGGGAGGAAGAGAGGTGGGTTGTATAAGATACTTTTAACACATTATTCATTCATATAATAACTCTCCCAGATAGGAATATATGGCCATAATAAATGCTAAATATTATAATAAACAAATCACATCAAATCACAGAAACCTGAATAGACAGAAGTGAAGTACCTGTCCCCATTGGGTGTGGTCTGTTGGCTGAGTAACTCCTCTCCAGCGCTGGCTACAGACTGCAGCAGCCTCCTCTGCTCAGCTACTTGCTGCTGCAGCTCCTAGAAGGCCACAAAATCTCAGAGTTATATCAGATGAATCTAAAAAATATTATTAAACTAAATAGATTTGCACTAAACATGTTATCCATTTTGGCACTCAAAGTACAGTGCTTAAAATAGGCTCAGCTCAGGTTTATTAAATGTAAAAACTAAACTAAAGTTCATCTTCCTCTTACCCTCTGTCGAAGAAGGTTGTTGTGATGCTGCTGTGTGCGTGTTGTTCGAGCCTGGGAAAGCCATTCCTGAACATTGGGACTCTGAGACAGAGATGAGTCTGGCTCACTATCCTCCTGCTCCTGCAATGAACCCTGGGAGAAAAAACAGGAAACTTCAGAATTTGATTAAATGCTCAAACACTTTAACAGGAGAGAAGAGGACGGGGAATCTGATTTTCTCTCTGGGGAAGAGGCGATTAAGTTTGTTCCCGCTAAATTTGGTCCATACTGTATGTGCATGGATTAAGTCAGGGGTGTCAAACTCTATTTCATCACGGGCCACATTAGCATTATGGTTGCACTCAAAGGGCCGGTTGTAACTATATAAATATACATATATATAAATATATAATATATATATAAAATAATGTATTATATTATAGCCTCTGAATTGGATTATTATCAGATAGGGTAATAACTAACTACGTTTGAAAGCAGAAGTCCAGGGCAAATAATTGCAAGTCTCTTCAGTGCGCATGTCACAAAACGAGATGCATTGTGGGACATGTAGTTTATGGGCAACATACTTACATGTAGTAAAGTGGCATGTAACCGTATAATAAACGTATTATATTCTTTGAAAGCTCTTGCGGGCCACTTTAAATGAAGTCGCGGGCCGGATTTGGCCCCCGGGCCTTGAGTTTGACACCCCTGGATTAAGTAATCAACTTCTTGATGTAAGTTCACTTAACTGTACTAAAACTGAGATTTCAACACTTCTAGAATAAATCTATATTTAAAATCAATTTAATTAAGTCCTATATTTAAAAAAATAAGTTAAAGTGAACTCAGACAAAATACTTTGTAGATGTGTTATAGGGTGACTTTAATTAATATAATTATTTTCTACAATTACACATTGCTATATTATCACATTAAGGGAAGCCAGCAACAATGGCCCATTTTCAGTTAAAATGTGGAGATTGAAGAAGACATTTGAGTAGATTTTTCACAAAGGGACAAAGCCAAACTGTTGAGTCATCAGAAACACACCTGCTGCAGTACATTAGTGTGAGCATGTGATGAGGTAGCATCCTTTTGTCTGTTGTTTGAGGCCCATTGTGGGACACACAGGCTCTTGTTGTTCCGTAGTGGAATACAGTGGACTTTTATGAAGGAGCATGACATGACCTTTAGTATTTGTACAATACTACCATTGATACAGTTAGACAGTGTCCCATAATGCAGCCAGCAGAACAAAAATGACACAGAGGAAGGAAAAATGTGTGGGAATGTGGAGGGGAAGAGAATTTATGTTGTGAAAAAGGAGAGGACGGACGACCTCACGTGACCTCTGAGCTCACCTGTATGCCAACTTGTTTGTCCTGCAACATCTGCTGCAGCTCCATCAGGCTGTCTTTGAGGGAGCGCAGCTTGAAAGCGAGTTGCTCCGCCTCTCCCTTGGTCTCAGCCCGGCCCTCTAACAGCAAGCTCTCGCTGTGGATGGACAGCTCGGAGAGATACGACACCTTCTGCTCGATCTCAAACAGCATATTCTGGAAAGGCAAGAGTTATAGTTGAGAATCAAGCTAAACTGTTCAAAAGCTCAAAATCCTTTACATTAACTTTCCTAGTCTCATAATAAACATCATATCATCTTATGCATACATAATAAAGCAGCAGTTATTATCTTCTACAGGTTCTACATGCCAAATGTATCTATCACTGCTATGACTTTATTTCACAGAGCTTTACAAAAAGTATTATCTCGGCATTAAGATGTGTTAGCAAATGTTTTTCAGCATTAAAGGTTTTCTTGGAAGGAAAAATCATTCCTAAACCTTGTTGCTTGTGGCCCAATAAAAAGAAGCAATGTTTATATGAAAGCCTTCACCACAAATTGCAACCAGAAGAACCAAAGGGCGATTTATTATATTTTTGGATGAGAAGGTAAAATGTTACAGTAATTCCTGTGGTTTAGAGGCTTACATTAACATAACATGCAGCATATTTCAGTTGCATGCTTTTTATTTCTGCCTCTCCTTGCCTCAAATGTTTAAGGATACAATATGTTTTTCATCAGTTCTCTTATTCTTTTTTAATCTTACTCTGTTTCTCTTATTTTTAGACCTATTCTACTAAACCCTCTCTTACATTTTCTAATCAGAGAAGCAAAAGAAAAAAAGACCCTCCCTTCATACGTCCAGACTCTCTGTCAACTGGTGTAATTGTATGGCAGAAGGGCAGATTCAACCCTAACCCTCCTCTTTCACACGAGGTTACAAGGGCCCTTGGCAGAGATGAGGAGGGAATTCACCAGAGATTTTTTCCTGAATACAGAGAAACATACAACTCTTGTGCTTCTACCCAGAGCTGCCGCTGTGTGGATCACTGGGAAAGTGTGGAACCTGTTGTCTCTCTTTCTCACCACAAAAAGCCTCTTTATTGCAACTCAAATTCCTCTCCTTTGGCCTAAGCCTTTATCTTTTCTTTTTAATGACTGTTTTTAAATGCCTTTGTCTGAATGCCTTTCATTTTTGTAAAGCACCTTGAATTGCCTTGTGTTGAAAGGTGCTATATAAATAAACTTGCCTTGCCTAAGCACAACACCTTAAATGTTGTTGCTTGGATTGACACAGCTACATCACAAGGTGGAGTTTAGTATATACATAAAGGTATATATATATATATAATAAAGGTTGAGACAATGTTGGGCTGAAAGTTCAGACTCGTAAAGTATTTGATTAAGCGCTGACCCGTGAGAGGCTACGCTTAAGTGGGTACTGAGCCGCTTACAGTGTAGGGATTTTCCAGAACTGTGTACATTTTTAAATAAACCCAAATCAGAATCGGTCACACCAAACTGAGGCTATAAAAGAATAAAAACAACTATTGTAACACAGAGACCTGATTCATTTGGACATTAACAGACATTAAGTATGCCTTTATATCGCCTTTTCCCTCTGTTTATTCCTTGATTTTTACTGCTCCCTATTTGCCTGAGTTGCTCCACTTCAATTTCTTCCCTTTCTCTTGCCTTTATGCCCGCTTCATCTCACCCACCTCATATCCTTTCTCACATTGTGCCCTTTCTCTAGGGTCGATACTGTAATAATCTACGTTGCATACAGTTTAAACCCCCTGGAGATGAGAACCCGCATGGAGCCAGACCTTTAGACCTGAACTCCGCAGGGGCCATATGTGAGCTTTAATCAGCTTACTGTCTCGAAGCTGCTCCAAACACACACACACACACACACACACACACACACACACACACACACACACACACACACACACACACACACACACACACACACACACACACACACACACACACACACACACACACACACACACACACACACACACACACACACACACACACACACACACACACACACACACACACACGCACACAAACTAGCTTCAAATGGATACTTTGGTGAAATAACAGTCAAGGTAAATACACAACGGAACCTTTGTCAGAGATAAAAACAGGAAAGGAAATGAGGTAATGAAAAGCAGTGGCACTGTTTACAAAAAGCCTTTCTAATTACACTGCACAAGTTACACACTGTCACTGAAAAACCCTTAAAAGGACACAGTTGGATTAGTGACTACTTCTACCATCAGCCATGGATGCTAATTACCCCACAGATAAAGGAGATGTTACCGAAGAAACATAATGAGTAGGGAAACCACACTCGGGCTTGTGGAGGAATGTTTGAGGTCAAGTGATGAGGGTCATCACAGGGTCAAACCCACGTGCCAAATAACTGCATCATCATGTGTTCAATTACAGCTTTAGGACGATTGCTGCATGTCACACATATTGATTTAAAGGTGCACATTAAGTCAAAAAAGCTCAACTGTGTTTAAGGACACCCAAATCTAAAAAGAAAGGAGTCCTCTCTCATCAATTTCTGGTATGGCAGAAATGACAAAAAACCAACAACTATCCCTAAAAAAGTCCTTAACTTAATTGGAAAGAATAAGTCTCTTATTCTGCGTTTTGACTCACTGTTGGTTCTGTGGATTGTTTCAGCTTTTTAAGGATACATCAAACCATCGACTGTCAGCAACATTGTCATCCATGAAAATCAAGCTCAAAAACGTTCCGTGCTTCAGCCTTTAAATAAAGTATAAAAGTAGTTCTTACCTGACAGTCGATGAGCTGCTCCTCCATGTCCAAGTCCTCGTTCAGCGGTTGAAGTGCTGACCTTATAGTGGCACGAGTGCTGAGCAGCCAATGGTCGAGCTCCTCGGCCTCACTGTGGTACCGCTGCAGTGCCTGTTCCTGTCTCTGCTCCTCCAGCTGTTCACTCAGTCTCTCCTGTTGGGGCGAAGGTGACACTCATGTTAAGAATCTGCAGGTGAGACAGCTCTGACACTATAGTATACTTAAATGTTAAGTAGAATGACAGCATTCAGATATGGGAGATGTTAAAAGAACATCTCAAAGTGCGCACCTCCAGCAGCTGCCGTTTCCCAGAAGCCTTCATTCGAATGGTGGCCATCCTCTCTCCCAGCACAGTGAGGGTAGACTGCAGAGCCAGTTGGTCTCCTGGCTCCCCGTCACTGTCGCTGTCTGCCAACTCCTCAGAGAAGCACATCTGTAACTCGCCAATCTCCTCCTGCAGCATCATGATCTCATCCATCTGAGCCTGGACAAAAAAGTGGGATAGGTGAAATTAAGTGATATGAATTCTGAAATAAAGAGAGATTTGAAGAGAAAGAAGTCGTAGCAAAGGGAGAAAAGCCTGAATAGATGGCGAGAGACAGGAGTAACAGAGGGTTTTTCCCAATAGTCTGACAGAAGCGTTACAAAAAGGAGCTGTATTGGCCGTCGCTCTGAAGTTGGCATAGCAACTGAGAACAGTGCTATGAAGTTTGTGCAACCATTGCATGGGCTTGTGCAATATCAAACTCCTCAATCATTCTCTGTGTTCTCAAATCAGACTTGTCTTTTATCAGCTTTGTCTCTCCCACAAGAGAGGTTTTCTGTGTGCCTTTTAATTTACACTTAACATGTATACTACTACTTTGAATGTTATCTGTACTTTACTCCTTTCTCTATCACACACAACCCCACATCTCCAGCCATCTCTGTCCCCCCTCTCTCTCACCTGGTGTGCAGCCATCTGGCTCTCTGGGGTTTTGGTAGGGTCCAGGCCTTCATTGAGCGCCGCCTCGATGGACTCCATCTTAGTGGAAATGGACTGGAGGGACTCCTGATAATGCTGCTGCCGCTCCAGAGCCTCGTACAGACTCTTCTGCTTCTCACTGATCTGTGGTAGGGGAGAGGGGAGGGAAAGAAAAATAAAGAAATGAATGCTGGTACAATAGAGATGGCAGCTCTGTCGTTTTTTATATGTGAATTAATCTAATTTAGTGTAGCTGATGATGTGACGTACCACGTTCTTGAGTGTTTCCCAGGATCTCTGCAGGTCGTCCAGGTTCGCAGCACTGGTCTCCATTGACGGGTCGTACAGCTCCTGGAGGGGCGCTCGACTCAAGGCACCTCGACCCTGTGGCACAACAGCACAGTGAGTGTGGGTCTCAGTAGTGTGTGAGAGTGCTGTATAATATATGGTTGAGAGGATGTGCTGGGTCTGAAATGTCCTTCTGCTCTCAAACATACTGAATTGAAATTTGAATTGCCATATTCAGAGGAAATATGACCAAATGATATATAGTAATACTGTACATTTGTGCCTCCTGCTAACACACTATTCACTTCAAGATAAACTAATATAGATCTTCAACCTGTTCTAGTTCACACTTTAAAGGACATGTTGAGATTTAATTGAAATGGCAACTCATTATGCCATGGGTTAATGGTTATGGCAGCTCTTTTAAATCAATCAAAACCTAAGAGAAGTATCACTATCTATGACCTGTGAGATGTTTTTACTTCAGCAGCAGCTGGCTGAGGTCCTATCAGATTAGTTTTGACTCCTTTTCAGTCACTTTCCAACTGCCTTATTGATTTCAGTTAAGCTTACATGACACATCTCAAGATAAACATACTATATTTACATTTCACAATAAAAGCTACAAAAAACAACAATTCTGAACTTTGATGTCCCTCCAACAACACTTCTGTTTTACCGCTGCATCATTTTAAATAATAGATTACACATAAAAGCCGATTTATGCCACGTTTGCTCGGTTAGAAATGAAATGAATAATAAATTGACACTTTCTCATCTCAGCAAAAAAGCAGGTGATAAACAAACTTTCTGCAGCAAAGTAACACATAATGCTGATAAACAGAAAAAGCAGGGCAGCACAGAAACTCTCCATCTGTTTCAAACATCCATTCTGTTGATAGTGGTGATGATGGGGAAGTGACATTTTTGATGGTGGGAATCAGACGATGGCGATGGTATGGAATAGTGCGTAAAGTCACATAATCAATATTTATTCAAACAATCTTATATTAAATTAAACTAAACCAACTCTGGCCTCTGCAACAGATTACAATTATCATAATAACAATGCAAACTCACTAGCCGCTTTATTTTAATATCATAGTGTCATTGGGAATATCAATCTTCCTTCAGAATACAGTAAAATAATCCCATCCGGGGGAAAGTTTAAGATGATATAAATTGAGATAAAAAATGTAAAATCGGACGATGGTAGTATGTCATTTGGACGGTGGTGGTATGGAGGCTGGGCAGGTCAGGTAGTGCTGGAGGTAACCAGGGGGGGGGTTGCAGTACCTGGTTAAAAGGTGTTTCAGCGTTAGCCCCTGGGGAGGGGGAGCGGCAGGCAGGGGGAGAGGAGACCTCGCTGTTGGTGCCCTCCTCCCCTGACTCCTCCGTCACAGGGGAGAGGAGTGTGTGGCAGCGGCCTGCTGTCATCTGACCCCACATACACACCCCACATCAAACACACACATCAAAAGAAGCAGGAGGAGGAAACGGGAGGGAAACGCCCAGATCAAAGGAGTGAGGAGACAGAGAGAGTAAAACGAAGAGAGAGAAGAAGAGAGAAAATAAAAATTAATGGGGGAGTGCAGGTTAGGCAGTAAGCACATTGATGATTAAAAAGACAGCGAGTAATCAAATAACACTGAGAGAAGACTAGTAAGATGTCATTACTGCTATTGACATCAAACACTGTAATGATTTTGCCATAGCATATCATTAGGAGACATCATTTTATATTGCTCTGAGAGAAAATGGACACACTGGATTTCACCGGCAATGAATGAGCCACTCAGACTTTTACAGGATACATCAGGGGAAAGGAATGGCCATTACCAGGAAGTAGAGAATCATCCAGTACACACACACACACACACACACACACACACACACACACACACACACACACACACACACACACACACACACACACACACACACACACACACACACACACACACACACACACACACACACACACACACACACACACACACACACACACACACACACACACACACACACACACACACACACACACACACACACACACACACACACACACACACACACACACACACACACACACAGTTGCAGTTTCAGAACCACAGTGATTTCCTTTCCATCAAAGACGCAGTGGCTTGTAACGATCATTTAGACATTAAGGAACAACTCATACAGTCTGATGTATGAGCACGTTAAAAACAACACGATAATAGAATAGCAAAGACAACTTAAGAGTAAGATCAAGGCCAAAAGCATAGCTAAAAGATTGCATAGTTATCTGAGACTGGATTAATGCATACAGCAGCAGCTGTCCTAGCAGTATCCCAGTTGTCTGTGTGGCTGCATGCTTCAGTGGAGAGGCAGAGCAGCAATGTGAGCCAAGCCCTACTGGGATGTGGTTGGCAGGTTTTGGAGACAACTTGGCCGACTGTCTCGGGACCTTGTGATACTCGGAAAACTTTGTTCCCGGGCTTTATGATGCAATGCAACGCAACTTAAGAGAATCAGCCCAATAGCATGTGTGGGAAACAAAGTGGTTTCACATATTGAGATTAGTTAGAACCTGGGAAGTACTCTCCCAAACTTAGACGACAATGACACAGTACTTAAAATGCTTAGCAATAACAAATGAAAGATAACAGCAGCCCTAGCAACCCTCTTATGCCATACACACAAACGTACTTGGCTCTATGAAACCTGATGTTCTTATATGATTCTGTTTTCTTCAAGGTTGTGTCTTCCTGGTCGAATGTACTTATTGTAAGTCGCTTTGGATAAAAGCGTCAGCTAAATGTAATGTAATGTATCATACTCTGCTCACACACAAACACACACAAACACGCAGTAATATCCTGTTTCCTGGCCTGCTGAGACCAACACAACACAAAGAGCAGTAACAGAGCAAGGAAGCTAAGAAATCTGAATCTGAATGAACGACACAGAGGAAGAGGCAGTGAGGCTGAGGATGACATACTGTAGTAGCAGGCTGACAGAATCAGGCTAATACGAAGCAAAGTGAAGTGACACAGCAGAAAATCAGTGCAGTAATACACAAGAGGAGACAGAGCCAGAATGGTAACACTTAAGGTGGGAGGAAAAGAAGGTTAGCTTTTATTTCTGTGCAATAAAACCACAGAAATAAATAGAAGAGGAAGAGGAACCGGATACCAACATAGAGATGAAAGGCCTATTTAAAAACGTTTTTTTATAAAGATGCTCATGACACCCTGTAGCCCAATTTAAGTTTCGTTTGTAAGTGTACACTTTAAACTTGGTGCACTGTTGCTGTGACTTTAAGTACTGGTGTTAAACCTTATTAGGGATGACTTTAATCTAATTACATTATTGTGAAATGAACTGTAAACGCCCACTAGAAACTCTGAAAGGATCCCTGAGGTTCCCTGTTGAGAACCAATGGTCTGCACAGAAAGAGAGAAGGAATACAAGCCTCACATGCATACACATACACAATGCATACAGCCATGCAGTTTGTGCATGTGTGAATCTCTGTGTATAAGTCCATAAAAGGCTGCACCACTCACCATGACGACAGAGGGGTGTGCTGGAAGCTGCTTGTTGGCGTTGCCATTGGTGGTTGCCACTGAGCTGGGCAGCTCCTCATCACTCAGCTCGTCCACGCCGTCCGACAGTCCCTCCACCTCGTTCACCGTCAGCAGCATGGTGGCGTGTTTGGCTTTCACTGTCAGCATCTTACACTTGGAGTGGAGCGAGGCGATCTGCTCCTGGTAGCCACGGATCTTCTTGGCTAGCTCCTGTCAAAACATCCCCCAACAAACAGAAAACAACCAGCACCCCCAGGGTCAGGAGAGTGTGGCTCAGTCCACAATGCAAGATCAATAGTTCCTGGTCAAATAGGATCCTGGTAAAGGAGGGAGGTGAAGTTGGTTCAGCGCTGAATGTAGTGCCGGTGTGTGTGCATTCTCTCCTCTCTCCCCGGTCTCTCGCTTTGGCTTGTGTAAGCCTAGCAAGAGAATAGCACTGCCTCTCTCTCTCCCTCTCTAGTTTTCCAGTTTCTCTCTCTCTCCTCTGTATCTTTGAGCCAATCACAGCACCACAGAGGCGGGTGACTCAGAGCAGCAGCAAAACCAACAGACAGGATGTTTGGTAGAGAGAAACAGACCCTAGCAGAAATAGTTCAAAATCCCTCAGACCCTCCTTCTCGTACACATACACAAACCGAGAGGAACAACAGGAAGTGATGTCACTGCATGCCGCTTCCCCCCTCCACCAATCCCCGGGGCCGATTGCTTTCAACAAAAGCGAGTGGGAAGGAGAGAGGGAGTGTTTAAGTCAGGAAGAATGACAAAGATGGTGTCAAATTACAGCTATGGAATGAGCCGGCAGGCCGGGTCCAGCTCCTCCTCCCACCCCCCTCCTCTTCCTCCCCCTCTTCCTCCCTGTCCCGCAGATGGCCAATGCACTGATAATCAGGTCATGTGACTATCTGGGCCAGTGGAGTTGCAGCTATCTGCTCAGCTTAGAGATCAAACTCAGACATAAACACACTGTCATGCCAAGTGCCTCTGCAGCAATGGAGATATTGCAGTAACAACAAAATATACGAGTTTCATGAATACTCTGTCAAGTTCTGTAAGTAGATAAAGATCTTTCAGAACAATGCAGGGGAAATAAAAATGTCCCCGGAGAGATTTGATCTGTTTCTCTGCAGATCTGTTCCTCTCTCAGTCTGCAACCCCCCTCCTTTTCAATATCTCTCTCTCCGCATTGGGGAGCAAATACAGCAAAGTACAACTGCAACCAAAAGTACAGGCCTTAAGTAACACAGGTAAACAACAGCTACACTGCATCAAACAGGAATGTACAGTATGCAGATTATATTTACATGCACCATCAGATAAAAGGGGAATGCGCTTTAGCTGGGCTTGTTGAGGCACAACACAATATTCTCGCAGCACTGCTCTGAAACCAAGTTAAAAAGGGGGTTTCATAAGCAGGTTTTTTTCATTTCTGGTCGTTTTCTAGGTAAATAATCAATTCATTGTCCGTCGTATGCATTTCAAATCAAGACATTAGGGGAAAACTCATATGTAGAAAATGCATATAAATAGCATAAAAGTGATGCTAAACGGATGAAAATTATGCCTTATGATTTAATACTAGCTTAATGACTAAATTACAGTCGTTCAGTCTGACTCACTCAGTCAAAAGGGTTGCCCTCAAATTCTCTCTGTCACCTTGTATATGTACTGCTGCCTCAACCTTTTTTTAAGATGTTTAACACGGTTAGAACAGGAATTATACAGTGACTCAACTTCCTTGATGTTGACGTCGGCCTCATTAAAAAGCAATTTTTAGATATCAGCATATTCTCTGATTTAAATGTCACATGAAAGGCCCTTTGAGGCAAGAATGTTGTAGGACCTCTAAAACAAAAAGCAGTGTCATCAAGAGCTCTTTAAGTCATGTTGCTTTGCTGTTCTCTCACAGTTATTTGTTCACAACAAGCTGTGCATTACTTAAATAAAGAATATTTCTGTGAAACAAACAAATGTTAAAGTGCATCCTCTGAGGCTGTTGTTGTTGTTGTTGTTGTTGTTGTTGTTGCAGACTAGGCTCCTTGGCTTCCATCAAAGGAAATCTTCAACAAACAATGATCTTTTATTTAGACACTAGCATGCTTCCAACTCTGTTGCAACAGATTAGGGAAGGTCCTTTCTTGTTTCAACACAACAAAGCACCAAAGCTGATTCCATAGAGAAAAGGATCTCTCTACATTTTGAAGGACCAGCCGTGCTTAATGTGAAACCAGACTTTATGGCCCAACATCAGTGGCCCAATCCATTAATACCATTTTTGGCTGAAAGTCCAATCCCTGCAGCCAGGTTGCAACATCTTTTTGAAAAGGTCACAAAAAACCTGTGATATCAGTAAACGATGATATATTCACATATGGGTGTAATGCTGGAGTAAGTGTGGCTTTCTGACCTCATGGTGGTGTATTTGAGCCTGAAGTTCCTGAATGTTGCTGGTGGAGACGGGCCGGTCCTGAATGATGCGGTGAGCCTCTTCTATTAATCTCTGGAGGTTCTTCACTTCCTGTTCGTACTGCTCGTACTGCACCACAGCCTCCTTTGAAAGAGGAACATAATATGGTCAGCTTGAAGATGCCCTTTGTGTAAAACAATCATAACATGAGGTAGATATTATTGATCTCTGAGGAGAAGGAAGGTCAAACGTGTCATCTACAGATATCATCTTAGAGGCAAAATGTCTCTCATTCTCTATGTCACAAAGCCTCAATGATATCAACTCCTATAAGCACAGTCGCTGCCACTGAGTATGTTGACATGTACCAGTGTGGCATTTATTCGAATGGCAAAAAAAGAAAATATACAAAGTCCTAGTAAGAAGTAATCTGACATATACTGCTTTAAAAACAATGGGCTATTTTAAACACCTCTTCTGTTCATGTTTTCTGACAATATCATAGAACGAATAGTAAATTGATTGATTTAGAAAGTAATCTGCAGATCCATTGATAATGAAAATGATCGTTAGTTGCAGCCCCAATAAACAGTTTATTTCAATTATGATCCTAAATCAGGATTGTTTTAAATCTTGGTGTATTTGGTTCAAATGTGGGTGTTTGTCCTTCAGATAGTCACCAAATGGACACTCACCTCTTCTAAACGCTATTCTTCACTACAATGAGCTTAAAACTACAACCAGCCCAGAACCAAGTGATTGGAGGATAATACTGGTGTGATGGGGGCTAAAGAAAAACACACACATTCCTGAGACGGCCTGTTGGGACACTGCAGCATATTTCAGAGCAGTAAATAGAGATAGAAATACAAAACTCTTCTAACAGGGCAACAAATGACCAACTACACACTTGCTTTGCCACATTTGAGTTCGACAGTCTGTATATTGACAGATACCTTGGTGGTCTTAAGGGGGAAAAACTAAAAAGCTAAATGTTATACAAACACTTCTCTATCATTTGCAGTATGAGGCCTGCCCTCTACCTGCAGGATGTTGCACTGCTGGATGGTGGTGTGCTGCAGTTGGCTGGCCTCCTGCTGCAGAGTCTGAGCTGTGCGGCAGACGGGCAGGCTGGCCACCGCCTCCTCTGGCAGCCGGAGGGCGCTCTGACACTGCTGCACTGCCGCCACCTGCTGCTTGAAGCCCTCCATTTCCACCAACAGACGCTTTTATGAAGAAATGAAGGGTTGTTAGAGAGTCGGGAGGAACTGTAGATGGTTTGAAGATGTCCTATTGCAACCGTTGGCAAGCATTTGCAGTATTCTCTTTATGTTTTCATAATAATTAAACATTTTAAATGTGTGTGTGTTTACCTGTCTCTGTGTGAGCTGCTCTCTGAGGCTGAGCCTGTTGAGGTCTGGGGAGGCGAGGGTGATCTGGATCTGGTCCACAGCAGCATGGAGGATCTTCACCTCCGCCTCCAAACGCAACATGTCCTGAGGAGAGACACAATCTAGAGTACTGCACATACGGGTAAAGGAGCAGCTCATGCTATGTGTTGTACACTTTTAATGTAGCTTATGTAGAATATAAACCTGGATTTAAAAAATATATATATTATTGCTGATGTTAATGTCAATTTTTGAATAAGAAATGACTTCGATCATCAAAATAATTGGCAATATTTTTCTTTTAATCTACTAATCATTGTAGCTCTATAATACCGCTCTGAAATAAATATCTCTTTAAAAAAAAAACTCCAAACTTGGATTTGTAAAATAATTCCCAAACAGACAACGTTATTAGCAATCATAAGCACCACACTGTCATCTGGGTACCAGATGTTTGGATCAGATCAGCTGACAGATTACCTAAACATTGCATTCCATAATGATAGTGTAGTATTTCTCATGACCATAGGGGTGCGCTGTTGGATTGAAGATCTGGTTTATTTGACCCACTCCAAAGGGATGAGCACCAAAATGTGTGGTTGTGATGCCTGTGAAATTTGGGCAATGATAAAGAAATCCAATGTATTTTTCATAAAAAACGTGTATTAAATATGTTTTGTTAGTTTAATATACACTATTATCTATAAGATCTGTCACAACAGGTATGAAGTACACATCTTTTTCAATTTCTGTAAATACTGTTTGGATGCTACACTTGTTAATGGATTTATTTTAATCTTCATAAACAGTTAAGGGATAAAGTATTATTGATATCTGATTCCTGTGATGTTTCGTTTACCTTTGCAGCATCCTGCAGACTCTGGAGGCGGGTCTTGGCATGTTGCTGCAGCTCCTCTGTGCGCCTGCTGAGCTGTTTCACCTGCTGGATCCACCCCTCCGTCTGCAACACCTCCCCCAGCTGCCTCTCCCTCTCCCCCATTGCCTCCAAGTCACCATGGAGACCCCGACATTCCCGCAGCAATGCCTGTCACCATAGGAAAATAAATTACAAGTCAAAGAGAGGAGCCTTTTGTGCTGAGCAATTATACTAATTAAGGCCGGCCAACACACTGTACAGTACATGACATGTCGGTGAAAATCCAGAGGGAGAAATTAATTAGCTGTTAATCTGTCTGGTCTCTTCAGATTTAGTATGTTAAAGGTAGGGTATGTAAATTTGAGAAACCGGCTCGAGATACACTTTTTGTTATATTCCATGGAATGCTCTTAACATCCCGATAGCAATGAATATCTTAAGTGCTTTGACAAAAAATGTCATCTGTGGAAGCTGTAGCGCTGTAAAAAGTACGACCAATCATTTGAGCCGGCCCGGCAAAAATAACTGGATGGCCTACCTGCCTGTCAGCCTTCCATCTGTGCACAAACTTACCTCGTGCCCTCATTGGTCATGTGCGCATTTGTGTGTGTTGGAGGAGGGGCTCTGTAAGGAAGTGGCAGATTTTCTCCGGTCGTGTATTTTCAAATTCTAGCGATCTCGAGCCGGTTTCTCAAACTTGCATATCCTACCTTTAATACAGGCAATAATAATATTTATTTTTGTGGAAAACATTAGAATCCAATTTCTGTTGCAACAGTATTCAGACCCTCTCCCTGCTGCTCGACTCACCTGGTGAGCTCGAATTTGCTCCTGCAGCTGAGACGCAGAGCCCCAGATGATACAGCCGGTGACCAGATCTTCTGCCTTTTTTGTCCAGCCCAAAATGAACGCCTTCATACTGTGATATTCCTCCACCTGTCTCTGTGCCTGCTCACATGAGAAATACAAGATAGCAAAATGAATCAATCAATCAAAATTGTATTATCAAAGAGAATGACCTGATAATGGACAACTTGTAGTGGATTAATCCTTAGAAAAACACATTTCAACCACTGAAGGTTTTGATATCAGCCTTGAAGAACATGTTTTGTTTGTTTTATTAAATAGCCACAACAATTAAGACTTTTTTAAAATGTCAGTCCCCTCTGTCACTTGTTCTTATATTTTGGAATGCCTTGATCTTCTTCCTGTTTGTCCAGTTTTTTCTCGATATCTAAGAAACACCAGACCAATTCTTTGACATTTTCTCTGTTTCTCTTTAGGGAGGTCTACATGACATGCTGAACTTAATGCACACTTCACCTTCTTCAGTCTGTTGGCTCTGTCCTGGACCTGCTGCGCTGTGTTGCGCTGCACCTCTGAAAGTTTGGCCACAGCATCGCCCAGCTGCTTACACAGCAGAGGGTTCTGCTCCCCAAACTCCTGCACCGCTGCTCCTAGCTCTGCCAGAGAGCGCCCGCAGCATTCACACTCTTCACAACTAGCCTGTTTAGGAAAAGACATGATAATAAGGTGAGCAAAGAAATCACATTATAGGCACATGGAAGATAAGACAATTGATACCATTCTTATATTTGTATGATAAATACAAATCAACAGTCAGCAGCAGGTGTATTTAGCATTAGGAGTAGAATGGCTCTGTCCATAGGTAACACATCGGCCTACCAGCATCTCTAAGGCTCCCTAATTAAACACATAATATCTTGTTTGTAAAATGTGCAAAAAACACGTTTTAGGGTTGACAAGCTTAAAATAAAGTAGTGATTAAATAGCTAGCCTCAAACTGTAGGTGCTGGTAAGCAGAATAGTTCAAAAAAGAAAAGACAAACTAATCCTTTCACTACACATGGCTTGTGGATCTACGGATGGGAAGAGGAGTTACGGCCCGTCCACACTACAGCTTCGACAGCTTCAAAAACGGTTTCCAACGCGTCTGCCCATTCACTTTGAATGGGGTGACGTCACTTTTCGCCGAACTGCATTGTGGGAAGCAGAGCGGAGCTTTCCTGGTGTTTCAGGCTGCAAAAGTTGAGCAATGTTCAACTTTTGAAGCTTCTGAAGCTTTCGGTGGAAGCGTCAGCCAATCAAATCATATGCCAGTATAAGCTCGAGCCAATCAAACCGCTGCTTGTGTGTCAGGGGCGGGAGATTCATGTGATTGGTTGTTGGTCGAGCTTCAGACACGCCCAGCTCCAAGCTTTTTTTGAAGCTGTAGTGTGGACGGGCCGTAAGAGAAGGAATAAAGTTGGGGCAACAAGAAAGAGAACAGGAGGGAAGGGGCTTAGACTCCCATTGGGGACACTTCTCTCAGAAGTGGGTCACTCTTGAAGGCAGAATTCAGTTCATGCCATACCAACTCTAATACACTCATTAACCCCAACAGCTGCACAATGAATAGCCAATTTAACAGGGGTTAATTGCTTGTTAATTAGTCAATCTGTCAGGTTGATTACTTTGGTCTCTTCTTTGGCCTCCTCCAGGTCGGCAGCCTTGTCTTCCAACTTCAGAGCGATGGACTTCAGCTTCGCCTCGATGTCCTGGAGTCTGAAGCTAAAGTCTTCTTTCACATCTCTGGTCTGCTGCACTTCCCTTTCTCTCGCCTGGACCTAAAGATGACAGAGAAACATTTCACTTAACTGTCACAAATAAATAAACGCCTTTTAATAATGGTAAGTGGTCAAGAATAAATCTGCAGAAGAACAGAAGAGTAGTACAGTCACACAATTAACCTATTAACCAATCGGACAGCGCTAATCAGCTAATGAAATGACAACAGTAATAAAATGTTCAACTCCAGCCGAGAGAGGTCACCTGGTCTTCAGCGGAGCCCAGAGCCAGCGCCACCTCGGCCAGCTGCATGCTGAGCTCAGAGGGCAGCCCGGCCTGCAGGTCCTGGTATTTGGACTGCTGCAGCTCTGTCATGCGCTCCACACTCTGTCGCCTGCTGATGACCTCACCATGTGCGGTCTGCAACGCAAACAACATCACATGACAGACTGCTTATGCTTATCACAGTGTCTTTTGTTACAGTATATATATTCTTTATATTTATTAAACAGCTTCAAAAGACAAGCATTATCATTGTTTAACATATCTAACAAAAAGTCTAAGAATTATTTTAATATAAGATGAAAACAAACCAAAAATAATAATTACAACTTTATAGTTATTATCAATTCATAACCCAATATATATGTAATACATAGACCAATCAATATATAAGTATTTCAGAGAGTCTTTCATAAGGATTTTAAGGATTTTCTGGAAAATAATTTCAAGCCATTTTTTATGCCATCAAACTTTAAAATGCCTATGTTTATGTTTATTAAGGATCCCCATTAGCTTTTGCTCTTGACAAAAGCTACTCTTCCTGGGGTCCGACACTTAAAACAATACAACAATAATACAACAATAATACAACAACATTCAAGACATAATTCCTAGGGATGGGTACCGAGCCCCGGTATTAAACGGGCCCCGGGGCTGAATTATTAAAGACCGAGGTACCGTTAAGCTCCGACGTTAGCGGTCTTTTTATCGGTACTGGAGACATGTACAAAATATATGTCATATGTATTATTGCTACACAAACATTATATTGCAGTTTTAGTGTCACCAACTCCGTTTCTAATATGCAAAAAGACTACAAAATGCTTCTATGATTATTTTTAGTATTTTCGATCTCTCTCCCCCGCCTGCTTGCGATGGGGTGGGGCAGTTTACACACACGCAGCTGCTACATGCAGCAACACACACACACGGAGGAGATGGCGGAGCGAACGCGCTGTGAGGTTTGGTTAAACTTTACCCGTCTCGATGCTCGTTGCCTAAAGTGCAATAAGAGTTTAGCATGTAAGGGCGGTAACACGAGCAATTTGTCTAAACATTTAGCAAAAGTGCTCCACATTCAGACGGAGGAATGCACCGGGTTCGACTGTCTTTCTAGTAGCTCTGTAACCCCATCCATGAGTAACGTTTCCACGTCAGGTGTTATGTATGCTAGCAGCAACACACGGAGTTAACTCAATGATACAAACATGGGTTAATGATTAGAGGTAACTGAGTTATTTATTATGTTAAAGTTTCAGCTATTCTGTTCTGTCATCAGATTATTTAATACGATTTGTTAAAACGTTGTTGTTTCTTTTGATGTGAAATATTTTGTATTTAATTTAAATAAAAAGCCATGTTAGTTTTGTTCACAATTTGTTTAGTTAGTTTACCTTTTTTTTTCTCCAAAAGAACCGATAAGAGTATCGTTAAAAGACCGGACCGATAAGCGGTATCGATAAAAGTAATAGTACCGTTAAAACCTTAACGATACCCATCCCTAATAATTCCTGACATCATTAACAACATCACCAATATCATTAACAATTTCCAACATCATCAACAATCTCATCCACTTTCAATATCAATTTCAGCCAAGGATGAGTGCACTCGACACCCACCAGTACAAAGCATGAGATACAATTAAATTAGGGCCCTTCAATCTCTTCTTGAAAGAGGCTCTGGACTCTATTTCAGCAAGGTAGTTTGGCAATGAGTTCCATTCCATTATAACTCTATAAGTCACAGAAGATTTCAGAAGATGTGTCCTGGGTTTAGGTGCCAGTAGATGGCCTGATGTAGCTTGTCTAGTCTTATGGTCATGCTCATCTCTTGTGTAAACTATTTGATCATAAAAATACAGTGGTCTTTTGCTAAATTGGATTTTTTTTAGAAAAGTGATAACACGAGATTGCAGACGTTTCTCAACCGGAAGCCATGATAGGTTTCTATGCATAACTCCAATATGAGTGCGCTTCGAACAGTGGAGAGCTAGTCTGGCAGCCTTGTTTTGAGCTGTTTGTAATTTCTGTATATGTGTTTTTGCTGCTGATGACCATATGACCGGACAGTACTCAAGATGTGACAAAACCAGAGACTGAATGACTTGTTTCAAAGTGGTTGGTGTTACATATTTTGTACATTTTCTCGTCACAGCTATGCTCCTTCCCATTTTAGTTACGATACTGTCTATTTGCTTTGACCACTGTAAACCAGAATCAAGAACAATGCCAAGCAACTTAGTCTCGTTTACCTGTTCCACTGGCAGCCAGATTGTTTAACTCACTGCATGTTGATGCTGTACTGTACATTGTGGAATCATCAGCATACATTATTACTCTGGACTTATTTAATACGTAAGGAAGGTCATTTGTGAATATAGAATACAACAAAGGCCCAAGCGAACTCCCCTGTGGGACCCCACACTGCAACACCTTACTTTCAAAAAAGTTCCCATTTGAGTTTGTTCAGCAGCAGACTATGATCGATTACATCGAAAGCTGCGCTAAAGTCTAACATGACAGCTCCTACAATTAGTGTAAAACAAATAGACCTAAAATCAAACAATTATCACACAAAAAACTAAGACTTACCACTCATGCCCTCTGTTCCATAAAGGTCTAAGAATATTAAAGGTGTACAAATATGTCCATTTGTGTAAGGTGTTGGTGTACAAACAGCAGCCTACCTCTAGCTCCTGCAGCAGTGAGTCCAGGTCTGCAGTGGGACTCAGCAGTAAGCCCCGAGTATCTTGGATCCAGCCTTTGACCAAACCCAGCTCCTTCTCAACCTCCTCCCTCTCCCTCAACTCCTGGTGTACCTGAGCCCTGCTGCCTCGTACCCGACACACGAGACTGGACAAGACACAGTGGGGGGGAAATATTTAAATCTTAATCACTGCTTTTACTAAATGATCTGTAACTTGCATCAAAAACTGCTTTCCAGGTATTTTTCCAGGAGTCTATCATGCATTTTTGCATGCTGGTTAATCCAGTTTTTTACTGGGTCTCTCACCTGTCATATTGCTCCTGCATGCTTCTGATCTCTTGCAGGCAGGGTGTCTCTTCGTGTCCGTTCTCTGTCTTTTTCTCCGTGGCCTCCTCCTCTCCTCTGAGGCTGCGGGTGTGTTGCCCCAGCAGGGCCAGGATGGACTGCTCCCTCTCCACCTCCAGGCTGAAGGAGTCGTGGTACTCCAGCAGGCTCTGCAGCGCCGCCCTGGTGGCAGCTTTCTCAACTGTGCCGTCTGGGACTCGGCTGTGGAGGTCTTGGGACACAGAGCGCACCTTCTCCATCTGAGGGAAGTTTATGTGCAAAGATTCGGATTAAGTTGATGCAGCAGACTTAGTGTTAAAAATTCACTTTTGACTAGCTAGGGACCATGGATGTAAGCAATGTTGAATGGAACAAATAACAGATGGATTAGCTTCTCAAATGCTTTAAGAGGAGGTAAACCATAAGTAAACGCATTCATTACTTGTTCTAAATGTACAGAAAATGTGTTTGATGAGACACACAGAACTTGAACATAGCTTTGTATTCTCCATGGACCAGTGAGCCAGTTTATAAGAATACATAATGTTTCATGAATTATAGTGTAAAACGACAAGAAACCTTTAGACACATACATCTTAGAAATAAATCATTTATATTTGGATAATGAATACTGGAAATACTGGATCTTCAGACCTACCCACCTGTGAGATTACTTCTTTAACAAATAATCTTTGTGGTACATTTTCCCACTGTACAAAGTATTCCCTGTGACAGTGAAAGGCGTATAAAAGAGTCTGGTGATTCAAGTGCAGAGAATGACATCATGTCCAGTTGAACAAAGGGGCCATAGAAAACCAACGGACAACAGGAAATATGCCACATACTGTATAAGGAAGTGACTGCCATTACTCTCAGTTTGACCTGATTCCCTTTTTTGGAGCACTGCTTTGTGTGAATTCTTGGGAGCTGACAGCGTTCACACTTGAAATAGGTTGGAAGGTGGGAAAACGGTTCATGACACCGTGTTTTGGAAGAAGGAAACAACTGGCCTGAAGCCTGGAGTTACATCACGGCACACCAACTGATATTCAGTTTCTGAGTTTGACCTAAATCTGCAGGAGCAAGAACACGTTAAGTGTTTGTTCACTGTACAGCAAGTTATGAGGCTATAAATAGCTACTGTGGACTGAGGGCCAAACAAGCTAGTGTTTGAATCAAGCTTTGTCTGCCAAAAAAATAACTTAATACCAACCATGTCTTAACAACTTTTTCCACAAGCACAAGTTGCAAGTGTCAAACTAATTTCTTAAGAATCTGCACAGAATTTTGAATGTCAAAGTTTTGTATGAGGTTTTAACTATTGGAAACAACGTGTGCCTTATCTCCTCTTACCTTGTCAGTGAAGTTCCTCCACTCCCTCGCCGTGTCCTCCAGTGCCCTCTCCTGAGCTCGGGCCACACTGCGGAGCCGGGTCCACCGTTGCCACAGTGACGATACAGAGTGGCTGATGACGGCTTTGCAGGACTCGGAGATGATCTGTTCCAACTCTGATGCGTTCTCTCTCATAGCATTCAGAGGCAGCTCTAGCAGGTCGATGTGAGCAGCGAGGGACTACGGACCAAAGATGACAAAACATGCACAAAAGTCATTCCATTAATGCCTTCTACTGAAACATTCACAACAGAGGTACAAAAAAGACACAAAACATGCAGATGTACAAGGAAACAAGGAACAATGCACAAACATTTCACTGTTATAAATATTAATGTGCATCTGCTGCCGTGACAAGAGCAAATGTTGGAATATAATATAACAGTCATGTTGGAAACAGCACGTAAACATCAGATGATCTTTTCTATATTTTCTCAGTTTTGTAAGAAAGTGTCCCACCTTGTATCTCTGGCACTTTTCCTCCGCCTGCTGGATACTAACAGCTTTGGCTGTTGTGAACATGGCCAGCTTGCTCTCTGCGTCATTCATCTGTTCAACTAGTGTTTCCTTCTCATGTTGGAAGGAGGCCCATAGAGCTTCACAACTGAAAAAATTATCGAAAATTACAAACCGAGATTTAGTGTGATTTATTATTCAAATATGCATCACATGGACTGCACATGCCAGATGTTTATATTACTTGGCTTTAACAGTAACACACACCTCTGCAGGACCTCTCTGTAAGCATCCAGGTGTTGTTTGAATTCTGTGTTTCTCAGCTGCATTCCCTCAACTTTTTCTCGAAGATCACCCATGGCCTCTGCTTCGATAATATCCTCCAGCAGAGGATCCAAAGTCCCCAGCTCCTCTAGACCAGCTGTGAAGTTATTTTCCTGGGCTGAAAGGTCTTCCAGGTCCCGAACACAGTCTGTCTGGTTCTCAAGATCCACCCCCACGCTGGCCTTCTGGAGCAAATCTGCAGCAGAGTCCAGGCATTTCTGCATGGACTGCAGAGATAAGGCGTGCCTCTGGACGAGGGAGAGAGCTTGATCCACAGCCAGCTACAATAAGAAGAAGGATATGTCATTACATTCAGTTTTTACTTCTTTCTACATGAGTTTCTACACACAAGTGAAGTTAGAAATACAGGCCTTAATCGCTACAACAAGCATGGACCTGTGTGTGCATACATTGTCTGAAGATGAGTCAAAACCTGCAAATGTTTACATGTTTAATTGTCCAATAAAAGTTATGGTCTCATGTTGGATGTCCAATTTAGATATTCAAGTTGCCAGGAATTTAACAGTTTTTTCTCTAAATTGTAAAGGTTAGCACAAGAGTAATGCATTAATAATAACTAAAGTACTTATTAAAACTTTCTTGAATATTTTAAATATTGTAGCTTCCCTGGGCTTATTAATATTGATAGTATGGGCGAACAGGAGATGAAAAATAATATTTAGCAGGTTCCAGTCTTGAATGAGGAGTTCAGGATATTACCTTGGCTGGGGCATTAAGTGGTTGGATTTGTATAAATAGGAAAAATAAAGGGATATAAAATGTCCCTATGATTGAGTCATTTAAACACACAAACCTGTTTTTTATTAATTCCTTGATGAACTTCAGCTCCCAGATTTTCCAGCTCCTGTAGTTTCTCTTCTATGTGGGCAGGAACGGGGTTCTTTCTACTACTATAACTTTGCTTCTCTCTGCTACCTAAGGCATCTATTATCCTACTTTTACTTTTCACTTGCTCTTCTACGCTCTTCATTTTCCACACTTCCTCATGTACTTTCTCAATTCTAACTTCTGATAGAGTCAAAGGCTCTTCCAATTTGTCCTTGGTAGTCCTCAGCCAATCCAACATTTTCTCCGTCTCCTTTTTAAAACCGTCATTCTTTCTGACCTTCGTTTCACTTTCATCCACACAACTCTTTACTCCACTCCGTAAGGACTGCAATGATTCAAGCTGCAGTGTAGTTTCCTGAAAGGCAACAGGATCAAACGTCAGACCTCCGAGGTCTTTAGTTTGTTGGTTACATTCTTCGGCCTGATATCTCACATGATCCAGACATTCAAGCAGCGAATAAAGGCTTGTGATTTGATCCATGGCACCTAGTTCTTCGTCTGACTTAAGGCCTTCCAGCTTCTCTTTCACAGATTCAAACTCTGATTCCATCTTGTTTGATACTCTGTTGTGTTCAACGAGTGGTTTCAAGCAATCATCAAAGTGTTTAAGTTTCTCTTCAATCATCCGTTTTAGTTTGTTGTGGAGACTGACCAGGTGCAATGTCTCTTCAGCTCTGTATTGCTGACCCCTGCTGAGAAACCCCTCACATTTACCATGAAGCTCTCTCACAGCAGGGGTAATATGGAACATACTCTCATTAATGTTCCTGTATTCATTAATGAGACGTAAGACAAGTTTCTCCTCTCTAATACTGATAGTCTGCTTCTCCAGATTGTCAAACTGCTCCTGAAGCTCCTCCAGTGCATTACCAGTGATATCGAAGAAAGTGCTGAACTCTTTTCGCTCTAAGATTATCTGCTGGACTCTGTCTTTTTTCTCTTTGGCTAGAGCTAGGATGGCGTTGTACTGCTGAGGCAGAGCGTTGAGCCTCTCATCTAGGTAGCAATGATCGATCCCGTTCAGAGTAGGGAGGATCTCCTGGCCTATTCTTTGGACGATTAGAAGAAGGTTTTCGTACTCTGAAGCTTGTTCGAGGACATTCTGAAAGCTCGACAGTTGTGTTTGCAACTCCGAGTTTTCTTCAATGTTGCTTAAATTGATTTCAGGGAAAGTGACGACATCTGCTCGTCTCAACCAGTGGCAAATCTTATCCAGGTCGACCTGGAAGTACTTCCTGGAGGTCAAGGCTTTCTCCAAGCCTGTGACACGCTGGGTTGTCCTCTGGAGGGCGGTTTCAAACACTGCCTGCAGCTTCTCAAGTGTCGACAGGGTTTCCGATCTCTCTTTGTCACTGGCATCTCTCTCTAACTCCCGCCCTTGTACCCACAGAGATGCCAGCTCTCTCTGGTATGCTCGTAAACCACTCTGGACGCCCCGACAGGCAGCGACCTGTTTAGCTAGGTCCTCAGGGAGAAGAGCAATGTGGTCATCTATCAAAGCCCTCCTCTCCTGCTGCTGCACCCAAGACAGGGCTCGGCCCAGGCCTTGAAGAAACTGTGTCCTCTCTGTGAAGGCCTATAAGGGAAATATCAAACATTTAATTATCAACTGATCAAATTTACATTGTTATACATTTCCCCCCTTTTGCATTCCTTATAGAGGAGACCATATACATATATCAAGAAATATTGTGCATAACACATATACATCTATTCACTAAGGTAATCAATTATGCATTATATATGCAAATTAATTTACTTAGAACATAGTGATATGGAATGAATTTCAATTTCAAAAATATATGAATACAGAGGAGCACCTACGAAGAGAACATTTTAGCTAACTCCTCCAAAAAAAAAAGTATCACGGATTATTATAAATAATTTTCCAACTTCTTTTAAACCTACTATGATCCTCATTCTACGTTTACCTTCTCTTTACTTACATCCTCTATTTGACCCCTTTTTATTTTTCCCCTTCTTAAAAATCAATTCAGGAGAAACGGAATTTACCATTTTGTGCTGACTGTATACCCTCAGTTTAACATGTTGGATAAATATGTCTTCAACAGATCAGAGGAAACTTAGATCCTTTAGGAGATAATACAAATTCCACTTGCATCCAATATATAATACCAAAATCCAGCTGTTTACCTTGCTGAGGTACTTCCTCCTCTGGGCCACTCGAGCCCCCAGAGCCTCCACCTCAGTCTGGGCTTGTTCAACGAGCTCCTGCAGGAACCTCTTCTCACTCAGCCCCAGCCTGGAAGCCACAGCCTGGGCCTCACTCACTGCCTGGCCCAGCAGCTGCTGACGGGCCTCCAGCTCCACGCACACACTCAGGTGGTCAAACAGGAAACTCTGGGCCTGGTCGGGGGGTGGGCTGGTTTTCAGCACAGAGGTAAAAGCAGGCCGCTGCTCCTCCACCCACTCCCGGGCATCCCTCAGCTGGGTTTCAACCCGCGACAGATCCTCTAGTGTCTGAGCAGAGTCCTGGATCTTTTGCTGAATCAGGGTTTCAAGCTGGGACCAGCGCTGCTCCAGATGACCAACCTAGTGAAAGGAAAATGTGGTATAAATAGGGACCTAATTATAACACTATCATATGTTTCGGTCTGAAGAAGGAGAATGAGAAAGGAGCTCCACCTGTTGCTTGACCAGCTCCTTGTCTAGCAGGCTGAGTCGAGGCAGAATGGCTTGTCTCTGTTCTCTGAGGTCTTCTAGAGTTGCTCTCTGCTCCTCGAGGTCACTGGAGAGTTTCCTCAAAGCCTCTAGATGCTCACTTGTACTCTCCGTGTCAGCCCTACGTACACACAGGCATGGGTTGAAAGACATCCAGTCTATACAGTAGTATAGTCGTTTACATATATATAATATGCATTTAATTCAATATTCAATATAATTTGATGATAAAAAAAAAAAAAAAGTTTTTTATTGTTTTGAATAACACTTTTGTTGATTAACATAAGCCTACAATGGACACAACTTTAGGCAAATAAACCTTGGGGAAATTAAATCAATAAGGTTAACTAAATAGTATAGAAACTAACAAGGACATTTGACACAGCACTTAGAATAAAAAAGCATTTCTCGCACAAATAATACTACTGTACATATAGTAAATACTAGCGGTGTCAATAAATAAATACACCACTCGGAAATATAAGTACAATATGTTTAAACGTTCACAAAACTGAAACATCACAGCTGGATACCTGGCGAGATAGTCCCATTCCCTGGAGACTTGGTGGAAGAGTTCCTCCACAGTGACAACAATCTCCTGGTACTCCACGCTGCGCTGCATGTCCTCCCCGCGCTGGGACTCCAGTTCTTCTGCCTGCTGGCCCAGATCCATCCAGCTCCTCCTCAGTCTCCTTATCTCCTCCAGGGCAGAAGAGACCTGTCCGTCTGACAGCCGACCAACCACTTCACTCAGATGCGTTACCTCAGACTGTTTCTCCCTAATCTGCTGGAGGAATTCCTGTTGGAAAGATAATTGATTTTCACAGTTTGATTACTTTATAAGTCTAAAAGTTTGCATAGACAATGACATACATTGTTGTTGGAAAATAAACGTATGTAACAAGAATCTTTGAGAATCACACAAACAGGCCAATCACAGACCTGTGCCTTGTCCAGCTGGTTCTGTGCGATCTTAGGCTCCAGCTCTGCGGGTCTCCTGATGAGGTTCTGAAGATGCTGCTCTGTCTCTCTCAGCTGGACATCCAGATCTGCCTTCTGCTCCTCAATGTCCCTCCAGCTGTCGGCCACCTCCTCACAAAGCAGCATACGCTCCTCAATCTAGACACAAAAACACAAAGAAATCTATTTGAGACCAAGTATTTTTCAAAATAATATATTATATTTTTCAATTAAATTGGACAAATGATGCTCATTTTCATGTTTATACTTCTATTATGGCTTCTACTAGGACATGTTTTCTTCTTTTCTATTCAAGCCACCCTAACAAAAAGGCTCAGTCTTGCATGCTTTGAATAAATTCAGAGAATAGTATGGCAAACCTTTGCAAAGGTGGATCCGAAAGGCGTGGGACCCAGATGAGTTATTCAAATTATTTCAATGAAATAGAAAGTGAAATAGAAAGGGAATACAAATCTGACTTGGTTGTTGAATCACATTTTATCTGACTGAGGCAGCCTACAAAAAGTGAGCATGTATCTTATTTTACAGTTTATTGGATGTTGAGCCACACAAATGTACAGTATATACACATCACTGGAAATGAGGTTTTTCATGACATGTCCCCTTTAGAGGTTTGCTGAAGCTAACTGACCTGCAGTTTGACCTGCTGGATAGCTGCAGCTGTTCCTCTGACCCTCAGCTCAGACAGGTCACATGCTGAGCACAGAAGCTGGAGGTAAGTGCCGGCCTGTTCCTGGAGAGCCCGCTCATGCTTCACCTGCCACAAAAGTTTAGAGTATGTTAATGATTATAAGGTTTTATTGACTGATCACAATGTAAAAACCAAAGACATTTATATTCATAAAGATCTTTGAAGTTATTAATTCAAGTCTTATTAAAATAACAAACTCTTAGGAAGTGGCTCACTGACCTGCTGTAGGGCCATCTCCAGGCTGAGAGGGGGGTGTGCAGGAGGTTCTGGTTCCTCTGAGACTGTAGTCAACCAGGCCTGGCACTGCAGCAGAGTGTCATGGAGACTCACATGTCTCTGTAACTCATGATCCAGGCTTTGATACACCTATAAGACACGGACAAATATGTCAATACTATACGCCTGGAGTGAACACTCTCATATTGTAGAAGCCTTCAGGAAATCAAGCAAGAACTAAAACTTAAAAAAAAAAGAAAAAACTAAAACTCAATTGTGCAATAAAACAAATATAAACTGTAAATGCTGTAGGTAAAAGTAGCTTTGAAGCCAGCATAGCATGGCCAAACCAAAAGACAAATTAAATGATAAAAGCTGAACAAGTAGGCAGTTAAGCAGTGTTGAAATCGACAGGTGTTGAATGTGGAGGCGTCCATGCCCCCCAGGGGAGAGCGAAACAGCCAGGTCTGATTGACAGTGTTAATATGAGAGTCCGAAAGCGGGAAAGAAGGGGGGCATTTATTGGCAAACCGCCCAGTGTATTTGGCAAAGGCTAGAAAGCTGGCATGGTGGCAAGTGGCAGGCGGGATATTAGAGCAGTGTTGTGCTGGGACACAGTTGGCAGCCATTGTAACACTGGAGGCGCAGTTGTAGAGAAGCCAGCAGCGTTGTGGTTAAGTGTGGCTGGATCACACAATGCCAGATTGGATCTGCGAGTGCTGGTGGAGGTGGTGTCTTGGGAGGTGAGCTATGATGACAGAGTAGAGGTTGCCAAAATGACAGAGTGGGCCTGGATTAGGGGGCTTGCCAGATCTACTGAATAGTGGTGTGTGACCATTTTTGGTTTAGCCATGAAAAAGTGGAGTTGACAGGGGATATTCAGAGATTAATATGGTGAGATTGAGTTAGTGATTTGGCTGAATATGGCTGCTGCTGGGCGCCACTTTGGCAGCCTTAATTGGTCATGCCCTCTACACTGGCAGTGAAGGGCTGTCTTGAGAGATGGGTTTAAGTGTCAGAATGGGTTAGGATTAAGTGGATGCCTAGGCTGTTGGAATATTAAACTCACTGATATGAAGAACGTGTGTGTCTGTTCATGCATATAAGATAAGGTTAGATAAAATTAGATAGGACTTTATTAATCCTGAAGGAAAGTCTTGAGCCAGAGAATGCAACATAAGCATGAAAAACAATAAGCAATTAATATAAAGTGAATAAAAAGTAATACCATTGCCAAATAGAAAGAACAATAAAGCAAAATCCATTTAGTAAAATACAATAGAGGATTATTGCGCATGATATTGAAAGTAATAATGCGCATGATGTTGATATAATTGTTCTCAGTGGCCGCATGTGGAATCATCCAGGGATGCATGTGCAAATAAGCATGCATCCAATGCACCAATTTGTCATACATTATAAATGTGTGAGAACATTTCATTAATTCAAATACAGATTACATCTCAGCTTCCCCTCCCTCCCTCTTTCCCTCTCCTCCTCCTCACTCACTCTCTGTGCTGTGCTACAGATGGCAGAGTAGCTGTCTTTGGCGCCTTGCTGGTGAGCCTGGACCTGCTGTCTCAGCCTGCTCTGCACACGATCGCTGCAGCCTTGTACCAGGTGGTCTCCTCGCTCCTTCAGGCCCACCAAGCGATCCTCAAAGCGTGCTATTTCCTCCATGATGGCCTGTGGAGGACAAAGTAACAATATTGGATCATGTTACGAAGAGTCTCAAGTGGAGACGGTCCACTCATCAACGACCCTGGCTGTGTGTAACAGAATTATATGGAAGTACATTATTCAATTCAGCAGCAGAAATGATACAATTGGTAATGATGACACTCATACTGTATGATTTCAGCTCCGAGTTGGTCATACAGAAATGTTTAATGAGCAAAAAAACTATAGCATTCTCACATTAGAAGCAAAGTTAAGTTTGACTAGATTTAAGAGGTGTTCATTCCTTAAAAGAACACCAAGAGGATACTTTGACCCCAATTGTTCAGAAAATACCAAATAGCTGAAGTCTGAATATTTGGAGTTTCCTAAAAAGAGCGAATGCTTTCCAATCATATGCTACAAACCCGACAAACGACAACAACAAAATCAAGACATGTGATTGGTCACCTTGTGCCTGGACAGCTGTTGCGTTGCTGCATCCAGGCTGCCGCCCACAGCTGGATCAGGAGTCACCATCCGGCTGGACATCTGGAGCAGCCAGCGCTCCACATCTTGGAGCTCGTTGTGGTAAGCCTCCTGTTCCTTCACCTGGACCTCTAGATTCTCCACATGCGCCTGGAAACACAGACAAATTATAATGATTACAAAAAGCATATGCAACAAATCATCACAACCACCTTCTTAAAGACTGAGTTCAGGCCCTCTTTCATTGTCAGAAGTGCTCTAAAGAGGAAAGATCCTTCTCAATCCTGTCTCCATCGAGATGTGAATGCATGTAATTGATGGGTGTAGGAATGGATTCAATGTACATGAAAACTACTTTTGTCTGAAGACCGGTTCTCACCATGGCAGAATGACAGTGTTCAGTGTAGTCCCTTTGCATTCTGTTCATTTTCTCTCTGATGGAGGGGTAGTGGACGGAAGACAGCAGAGCGTCTCCTTTCTCCACCACCGACCTGATGGATCCGTCACGGGACTGAACCGTTTGCAACAGAGCCTGGGGACACAGACAGACATGATGAATCTTCTTTAGTATCCTAGTCTAATATACAGTAAAGAACTAATTCAAAACATGTGAGTATCTTATGTGGAGCTAACATTGTTGTATTGGATCATTGCTCAATATTGAAAGGATCCCACCAGCTTTTCTTGCATTTCTTAGCTCATAGAATACCAATGGGTTCTAGTCTACGGAAAATCATTTTCTGAAACATACCATAGGCATTAATCATTATTAAATCCTTGCTATACTGAGAAAACATGGTCAGCAGTTATGGAGAAACATTAATGTGGCCCATTACACTAATTATATATTCAAGGTCTTGCTGCAATTTGGCCCCACAAGGACACATTTACATATTATACTCATGATTTCAATTCAAATACAGTTTGACTGAAATGAGTCCATACAGTAGTTACTGCTTTACCTTATACTTAGCCAGCAGTGCTCTCCGTTGGTACAGCTCAGCTTTGGGCTCCACAGGGGAGCTGAGCATAGCCCTGGTCTCCAGCAGCCACTGGGCCTGAGCCTTATAGCGGTCCTGGAACTCCTTCGCCAGCAGTAGCGACCGCTGCAGGAAGCTGTGCTCCGTCCTCAGCCCACCGGCGAGCTCCTCCAGCTGGGCAAGGCGAGCCTCCACCTCCCCTCCTAAACTCTCAGCGCCCGCCTCGTCCAGGAAGCCTGCTGCCTTCTCCGCTCGCTCCCTCAGTGATTTCAGGACACGGTGACCATGTTGGAGTTCAGACTGGAGAGTCTGGGTGAAAATGAGGAGAAATACATCTCAGCATGGCTGCTGCTATAGTTTTAACAGCAATACTGCAAAAACACATTCAACCTGGGCATTTTACATACTGTGGACTTAAAAAATACTGCTTTTCTGTAATGGTATACCAAAATTGTAGCATACAGGTTATGCTCTAGGACTACTTTGAGTTCAACATTCAAACACAATATCACCGATGTCTTTGTCCTTCACCTATAGAGCTGCACCAGTCTCTCAGACCAGCCCGCAGTGTGTTTGAAATGCTTTGAACCCATCAGGTAGGCTGACACCTGCACAGGGAAATGTGAAGACTTGGAGTTCATGTTGTGGAGAAACCACAGTGAATAATATGAAAGGAGGACCCAATTATAAGGACCCTTAACAGGCAGCAGTAGCTGCAGGGGTTTCCAGGGCAACCACAACACACCACACACACACACACACACACACACACACACACACACACACACACACACACACACACACACACACACACACACACACACACACACACACACACACACACACACACACACACACACACACACACACACACACACACACACCTCCACTCAATGGGACGCCATCTAGCTTTCATCATCAGTCTATTATTGCTTGAGTAGCTTCCCACTGCAACCGCCCCAGACCTTCAGCTACTGACGAAGATAATACGATATAACAAGACCTTCGTCTGCACACGCACGTCCATGTTTGCTGCTTAATATGAAGCTCCAGGCATGTTCATATTTCTAGTCACCGATATCGCTTGCTTAATATTTGACCTTAATAGGAGAGACTCAATATTATCTCACAATTATGCATGTGAGCTTAAACAAGGAAGTCGGCGGTAATTGCCACTTATAGTAGATTTAACTCTGTTTGACTCATTACCTCCACATTATATTGAAACCACTGCTCTCATCAAGAATCCTTTTTAGTGACAATACTCTGCATTAAAATCCAAGTATGTTTGAGGAATCATCAACAAATATAACTTTCCCAGAAAGGACAAAATAATAATTTACTTGGCTTAAAATACCTTTCACAGCTTGTTCTCACCATCTGTCTTTGGATGAAAAAAGAAACTGAAGGAAGCTGCAATATAGTTTAGGGTGACCAGACGTCCCCGTTTTCCGGGGACAGTCCCCGTTTGTATTGGCCTGTCCCCGGTTGAAACTGTCCCCGGAAATGTCCCCGTTTTTTAATATACGTTAAAAACACATCGCAAGGTGAAATAAAACGTGTCATGTCAGGAAACACTGGGTAAACAGACTGTGGTCGAGCCAGCCCCCACTTCGGAAAACACACTCAAGCCAGCCCGCACGTTGTATTGCGGTGCGCGAATATCCGATGCATTACGGTAGAGGCCTTGAAAATGTAAGCGTTTACTCGGTCAATAACAAATATACCTAAAAAACACACCAAACATATTAATATATACTGGAGCTTAAATTAAGAAATATGTACTATATAATGTGATCAATAATAATAAAAAAAAACTACGTATAAACTACCACATTATAACTGAGTGAATGTAATTAATGTAAGGATACAGTTATGAAGACATATCTGACATTTCCACTGGGTGACTAATTTCAATTGATGTTGACACCATCTCACAACACTCCTAAAATAACATTACTTTCTGAAGCACAATTTAAAATGTATGCTGTTTAAAATATCAAATTAGATCTATTGTCCATCTATATTTTGATTATTATTTAATGTAAATCGTCCATAATCAAAGAGTCATTCGAATTCAATAAAATACTTATTTCACTTCAATAAAATACTTATTTAACTTCCTTCTGTTTTTGTACAAGAATAAATAAAAAACTGTCAAATTATCAAAGACTTATTTCACTCCAGGGTGATAGCAGGACACCCCATCTAGTCACTCAGAGAGAATCAGGACAATCTGATGTAGAGTTTCAAAATAAAAGACCTTTGAAGTCTCATATATTAGCTATCATCCCTCTGTTTTTAGATAAGAATAAAACAAAATCTATCCAGTATCAAAGACTTATTTCACTCCAGGGTGATAGCAGGACACCCCATCTAGTCACTCAGAGAGAATCTGGACAATCTGATGTATAGTTTCAAAATAAAAGACCTTTGAAGTCTCATATGAGCTATCTTCCTTCTGTTTGTATCCAACAGTTCAAATGTTCGAATTACTTTGAACCAGAATTATCCCCCTTTTTTCTTTAACAGTGAAGAAAATTGGATATGTTATTGACCACAAAACTCAAAATGTCCCCGGTTTTAATTCTGAAAATCTGGTCACCTTAATATAGTTGCACAATCCGGGAAATAATAAATGGAAAAACTTTAAAGGAATTCAATGGAAATAAAGGGGTTATCTGCTCAGGCTCTATTAACCATGTCATATTTCAGCACGAAATAACTACCATATCAAATAGACACAATTCCATAATTTGCTAAATAAATCCATGGTTAGCTAACCATCAACAACCACTACCCATAAGGGGAGAAGCACTTTTAGCTGAAAATGTCTGTGCGAACTTTAAACATTTAAATATGGGTTGTAAGGAATTTTTCAATTAGAATACACCACCTAAGTTATAAAGAGAACTTTTTTATAATAATTAATTAATTCAAATCTTTAAATTATTTAAAACTCCTTAGTTAGCATGCTCAATCAAGCTACACCCCACATGCTAACAGCTAACAAAAACTAGCAGTAGATGTTTAGAAGATATAAAGAGTGTACTTGTCTCTTGGCTATAATCTCCTTATTAACTAAATGATATCATAGATTTAGTTAGATGTTCACTAAAGTAATAAAACCAAAACTTCCCTGAATGGATGTAGTCCTTAGGCTCAGACAGTGCAGTAGTGTTGGCAGGTACATTGGCTGCACATGTGACCGGAGCATGCACGATGCATGCTGCAGAGAAATCTAATTTTACTCATTTCCTGCATATGTATGGGTTTTCTAAGTTGACTATTGAAATTAATGTTTTAAAATGTAGGTTGCGCAAAATCTTCCTTTAAAATGTTAAATATTCAAGAAATATTTATCAATTTTCTACAAACATAAGCTGGAAAGCTGCTTAAACTCATACTAATTGAACGGTGATAATACTATGATACAGCAGTCGACTGTAGATCTGGTGAACTGAGATCCTGAACAGTGTGTGCCCTTAATGCTGTAAACTGTCACCACCAATTATTTATGTCAAGTGTCTCTTGCACTCGGTGTAAATGATGAGCGATAGTGATTCTGTTTCTTATTCTGCATCAGTTCTCAGGCTTCATTATCTACTGTAATACATATACTTTGGCACTGACAACCATGCTCATCAGTAAACACTCTAATATTAACAGAGGAAAAACATTACTAAGGTGACCCTGTGAGCAGCATTTAGCTCTGCTGTCACTGTGTCTCTGTTTTGAATGTATGGTACTGTATGCAGCACAGAGAATATTGTATTATGCATAAGGCAGAAATCTTAAGGGGGAAATGACCTTGAACATTTATGAAAAATATGAAAGGGGAAGGCGTCAGGGGGGCTTAATTAGGAAGAGACACCCTTTTTTGCATTTTGCCCTGTGCACAATTTCTGTAGAAGACAGTGAGTGTAGGACGCTCTACGGAGCACTCTAGGGAAGAAACTACTCTATAAAGCAAAAAATAAAACAACTACATTGAAAAAAAGTGAAAATATGAATATTCAATGAGTTGGCACAGAATATGGGAAATACGTAACAATGTTGCAATTAAAATGCACAAAACTACAATATTGCCCTCTTCAAGTTGAAACATGATTCTGTTCAGCCTTCTGAAAAATCTACTACTATATATATATATTAGTGCTGTCAAAATGATCGCGTTAACGGCGGTAATTATTTTTTTGAATTAATTGCGTTAAAATATTTAACGCATTTAACGCATGTGCAGAATGGCCCGACCCATACGTGCCACCAGTGGCAGCGCCAGGGTATGGCTGGGGTAGGCTAGAGTGAAAACACAAGGTAAGTTTAATACTGTTTTATATAAGTAAACACCTTATCTCCCCAAGGCATTTCCCATCCAATAGGTGTGCTGTGTGTGTATAACCCTTTCTCCTGTCTGTTACTCCCTCTTTCAGCACAAGAACCAGAGGGGGATTCAATGGAGCCTGAATACCTGCACTGAGACCCTCACCCTGCACCATGAGTCTCAACTCTCAGTGTTTTTCAAGCCTTTCCCTGTTTTTTTGTATTAAACAAAACATTAAGCTTTCCCAATGGTGTGGTTTTCGTTTTGTGAAAAAGTGCAAATGCAGTGTTTGTATATAATTACATCACATATTTTGTTGCTGTTGGTCGTGAAATTGCTCCTGCTGACTTGAGCCAGCCATTTTTTCCTCCGCTCTGTGTCAGTGGGGAAGCCGTACATTCGTACTCCTTTCTCTGAGCGATTTGAGCATCCCCAGGCAGCACAGCAAACCATGGTGGCTACTAGGAGGCAGCGCATCAAACCATGGTGGCTACTAGGAGGCAGCACAGCAAACCAGGACAACACGGAGGAAAAGGCACCGACAAACTGCATGATATGCTATTCAATGTTTATTGAATTCCATGTATTTGCAATGGATGTTCCTAAAACAACACATTTAACATCATCATTATCATCATATGCTGCTGCTAGTCCTTTGATAGTCACCTGTCGGTCTCCTGTCCATTCTGAAAGCCATAAAGATGACATTAGTCATTTAGATTGTGTCCTCAGTTACCAGGGGATTACTGAAACTACCATGAATTTAAGAAAATGGTAGAAATGAATCCAATCTGAATTTTAAAGCATTACTTTAGATCCCCTCCCTCTAAATGTATCAATAAACATTAGAAAGTGATGCTCCTGACTACCATACAAGTTTAAGAAGATAATATTGGTTTGAAAGAATTCAAAGCTATAAATAAACAGCAACAGGCTCTTTAACAAGGCACTGTTAGTAACATGTAAACTAGTTGTTCACACTAATCCTAATATTATCACTTAATATTAGCAAATTCGATTTTATTTTTTAAAACATATTGATGTAAATACATACACATATCGATTTGTTGTATAAATATTGCAAATCAAAACCTTTATTCACTAATAATTAACAAAAATCGTAGTTCTATCTCCTGTTATCAATGCATTCACATTGCTCTACATGAACCACGTGACGATAACCGTTTTTGGACTTCCGGTGTCGTAACTCTTCTATCTATATGGCGCTGGCGCTGGCTACACCCAGAGCTATTTAATAGAAGAGTTACGACATCTCCGTTCACTCCAATGGACCACTTTTCTACAGCAATGGCGGATCGTGGAGCCTCTCAATCGTTCCCCGGAAGTTAGCGCCATGGCTGGCAGAGCTGTGGAGTTGCAGCATAATAGACCGTTCGTGACGGACTTTTAAAGGTAAGAAGAAGTTTAAAGATTTATATTGCGGATATTATCAGTACATCTGATTCAAATGAACATGTGTATTAAAGGATGTCAGTGGATTATCCCTAAATTAGTAGATTTAGGGAACGTTTACAGATAACAGATTAAGCTAGCATACCGAAGCAAGTTAGCAACACACGTTGAACAGCCTTTCAATTGTAAATTCCGTTCTCTCTATGTCATTTCGTCCAACATGTTGAATTAGAGAAGAGGGGCTTCTAAACGGGATTGTATGCGGGGGGGTGGAGGGAGTTAAATATTAGATAAATATAACTTTGGTGCGTGTAAGAGTGAGTGTTTTTAGCAGAGCCATATTGTGTCCTTGTGATTCTGTTGATTATTACCTGTCTGTATAATGTTGCAGCTCAGCTGATTCTGGATTGGTGGCAAAGGGAGAGGGACTTAAGTGAGAGTGAAAACACAAGGTAAGTTTAATACTGTTTTATATAAGTAAACACCTTATCTCCCCAAGGCATTTCCCATCCAATAGGTGTGCTGTGTGTGTATAACCCTTTCTCCTGTCTGTTACTCCCTCTTTCAGCACAAGAACCAGAGGGGGATTCAATGGAGCCTGAATACCTGCACTGAGACCCTCACCCCGCACCATGAGTCTCAACTCTCAGTGTTTTTCAAGCCTTTCCCTGTTTTTTTGTATTAAACAAAACATTAAGCTTTCCCAATGGTGTGGTTTTCGTTTGGTGAAAAAGTGCAAATGCAGTGTTTGTATATAATTACATCACATATTTTGTTGCTGTTGGTCGTGAAATTGCTCCTGCTGACTTGAGCCAGCCATTTCTTCCTCCGCTCTGTGTCAGTGGGGAAGCCGTACATTCGTACTCCTTTCTCTGAGCGATTTGAGCATCCCCAGGCAGCACAGCAAACCATGGTGGCTACTAGGAGGCAGCACAGCAAACCAGGACAACACGGAGGAAAAGGCACCGACAAACTGCATGATATGCTATTCAATGTTTATTGAATTCCATGTATTTGCAATGGATGTTCCTAAAACAACACATTTAACATCATCATCATCATCATGCTGCTGCTGCTAGTCCTTTGATAGTCACCTGTCGGTCTCCTGTCCATTCTGAAAGCCATAAAGATGACATTAGTCATTTAGATAACTTGTGTCCTCAATTACCAGGGGATTACTGAAACTACCATGAATTTAAGAAAATGGTAGAAATGAATCCAATCTGGATTTTAAAGCATTACTTTAGATCCCCTCCCTCTAAATGTATCAATAAACATTAGAAAGTGATGCTCCTGACTACCATACAAGTTTAAGAAGATAATATTGGTTTGAAAGAATTCAAAGCTATAAATAAACAGCAACAGGCTCTTTAACAAGGCACTGTTAGTAACATGTAAACTAGTTGTTCACACTAATCCTAATATTATCACTTAATATTAGCAAATTCGATTTTATTTTTTAAAACATATTGATGTAAATACATACACATATCGATTTGTTGTATAAATATTGCAAATCAAAACCTTTATTCACTAATAATTAACAAAAATCGTAGTTCTATCTCCTGTTATCAATGCATTCACATTGCTCTACATGAACCACGTGACGATAACCGTTTTTGGACTTCCGGTGTCATAACTCTTCTATCTATATGGCGCTGCTGTACTCCAGCAAAAGTATTCTCCGTCGGGACTTCCTGCAACAACACCACGCCAAAGATGTTCTATTGAGAAGACGATCACTACGTGACAAAAGTTTTCAAAACCGTGGCTACTGAAATCAATCTTACTAACTGCTGTCTGTGCAATTTACTCCGCGCGAGTTGGCAGACTTTATTTTGCTTACTTTAACATCATTTTTCATGGTGGGGCTAAGCCATTTCTTGGTATGGGTGTAGCCAGAGCTATTTAATAGAAGAGTTACGACACCGGAAGTCCAAAAACGGTTATCGTCACGTGGTTCATGTAGACGAGGATCGATCCCCGGAAGTTCATGGCGGGCAATGTGAATGCATTGAAAACAGGAGATAGAACTACGATTTTTGTTAATTATTAGTGAATAAAGGTTTTGATTTGCAATATTTATACAACAAATCGATATGTGTATGTATTTACATCAATATGTTTTCAAAAATAAAATCGAATTTGCTAATATTAAGTGATAATATTAGGATTAGTGTGAACAACTAGTTTACATGTTACTAACAGTGCCTTGGTTAAAGAGCCTGTTGCTGTTTATTTATAGCTTTGAATTCTTTCAAACCAATATTATCTTCTTAAACTTGTATGGTAGTCAGGAGGATCACTTTCTAATGTTTATTGATACATTTAGAGGGAGGGGATCTAAAGTAATGCTTTAAAATTCAGATTGGATTCATTTCTACCATTTTCTTAAATTCATGGTAGTTTCAGTAATCCCCTGGTAATTGAGGACACAAGTTATCTAAATGACTAATGTCGTCTTTATGGCTTTCAGAAAGGACAGGAGACCGACAGGATATGATGATGATGTTAAATGTGTTGCTTTAGGAACATCCATTGCAAATACATGGAATTCAATAAACATTGAATAGCATATCATGCAGTTTGTCGGTGCCTTTTCCTCCGTGTTGACCTGGTTTGCTGTGCTGCCTCCTAGTCGCCACCATGGTTTGCTGTGCTGCCTGGGGATGCTCAAATCGCTCAGAGAAAGGAGTACGAATGTACGGCTTCCCCACTGACACAGAGCGGAGGAAAAAATGGCTGGCTCAAGTCAGCAGGAGCAATTTCACGACCAACAGCACCAAAATATGTGATTTATATACAAACACTGCATTTGCACTTTTTCACAAAACGAAAACCACACCATTGGGAAAGCTTAATGTTTTGTTTAATACAAAAAAACAGGGAAAGGCTTGAAAAACACTGAGAGTTGAGACTCAGGGTGCAGGGTGAGGGTCTCAGTGCAGGTATTCAGGCTCCATTGAACCCCCCTCTGGTTATTGTGCTGAGAGAGGGAGTAACAGACAGGAGAAAGGGTTATACACACCTATATAGCACACCTATTGCCTTGGGGAGATAACGTGTTTACTTATATAAAACAGTAGTATTAAACGTACCTTGTGTTTTCACTCTCACTTAAGTCCCTCTCCCTTTGCCATCAATCCAAAATCAGCTGTGCTGTAACATTATACAGACAGGTAATAATCAACAGAATCACAAGGACACAATATGGCTCTGCTAAAAACACTCACTCTTACACGCACCAAAGTTATATTTATCTAATATTTAACTCCCTCCACCCCCGCATACAATCCCGTTTAGAAGCCCCTCTTCTCTAATTCAACATGTTGGACGAAATGACAGAGAGAACGGAATTTACAATTAAAAGGCTGTTCAACGTGTGTTGCTAACTTGCTTCGGTATGCTAGCTTGATCTGTTATCTGTAAACGTTCCCTAAATCTACTAATTTAGGGATAATCCACTGACATCCTTTAATACACATGTTCATTTGAATCAGATGTACTGATAATATCCGCAATATAAATCTTTAAACTTCTTCTTACCTTTAAAAGTCCGTCACGAACGGTCTATTATGCAGCAACTCCACAGCTCTGCCAGCCTTGGCGCTAACTTCCGGGGAACGATTGAGAGGCTCCACGATCCGCCATTGCTGTAAAAAAGTGGTCCATTGGAGTGAACGGAGATGTCGTAACTCTTCTATTAAATGGCTCTGGAGTACAGGGGTGCACATAACTGGTACGCAGGTTATGTGCGTAATCTGAAATGCGTACCGTCACTTGTGTCACAAAGCGCATTTGCGTACCGACGTACTTGTGAAGCTTTTCCAGAAGGCGGTTAGATCACCGGACGACAGAGTCGGTCTCCGTGTGCACAGACAGGGCTGCTGTTAACGTCGGTCTGTACAACGGAACTGTGCCAAAACTACGCCAACCGGCTGCGGAGGGAGACTCCCCCCTTTACTGGAGAACTGCGCTAAAACAGCTGATCACAACGTTCACACTCTGTGGTCACGAAGTACTCCACTAGACCCCCCCCCCCTGTCGACTTTCCTGAAGTACTCCCCCGTTGATAGAAATCAACACGTAATGAATTAAGACCCCACGGTTTGATGATTGATAGGTGTGTGGGTTGTCTTTCATTTTGACATGCAGATAGATAGGCCTACTGTATGTTAAATGGATATATCCGCCTTCTTTCATTTATCTTTCCATTCCCACAACAATATACATAAATAAATGGCATATTTTGGACATAGTTCGAATGGTGATTAATCATGATTAATTAATTTTTAAGCTGTGATTAATCTGATTAAAAAATTGTAATCGTTTGACAGCCCTAATATATATATATACTATATCATTACATGTTCATTTTCAGAGCCAAGCAGTGGGCAACAATACTATATGATTCATATTTTTGCAACTCAGAGTCTAAATCCAGCCAATGGTCCTTAACACAGCTATTGACTACTGGTCTTTGAGTCAATGTATAATCATCACAGGCAGCTCTCTGAAAAGCTCTCACCACGGGCGAATGAGTAAGTGATGAAGCACCGGCGCATTATCTGCAGTGCTGGATGGACACATGTGGCGACAGCATGTCTTCAGTCCCTCTGCAGAGACAGAGCATCGATCCCAGACAAGGATCACTGCAAAGCCCATACCAGATGATGTATTGTAAATGTGTATTGATGTGTTTCTGATGTGTGTGTATGCGTGTGAAGAAGACAAAGAGAGATGAGATGTAGAAGAAAAGCAGTGGAAAAACGTGTGAAATCACTGAGGATTCACGGGTTTCAGAGTTTGCTGCAGCTTGTTAGTTAGCACTTTGGATAGGTTTGGTGATGTGTGCGTGTGTGTGTGTTATGTGAAGCGGTAAGGGCCCTGCATCAATTACAGTGTCTGTGCCAGCAGGCTCCTGACACTGGCGCTTCTTCTTCCTCTTCTTCACCGTGGGAGGTCTCTTCCCTGCTACCACACTTCCTCTAAAGCGGCACTCGCTTTGTCTTCATAAAGAGCGGATCGATACACACATACTCTTCCAATCCTTTACACACTCGATAGGAACTATGCCAAGCAAAACCATAGTGTGGATTTTCTATTTATTGCATGTTTGTGCAGGGCTACTCTCCACCACTGGCTATGCCACAAAAAGAGCACAAAGACAAACTGTTAAAATGATGCCACTAGAGTGAGTTTCTAGAGATCTACCCACATATTATAGGTATACTGAATGCTTTGAGAGCTTCATGCATATTTTTACTGGGTAAGCACATTTGATCTGCCAAAGAAATCTGGACCCTTGATGACTCTAACAGGTACCGTATGTTGCTTGGCAGAAAACAAGATTGCACAAGGACATTTTTGCTGGCTTGGATAATCGACTCATATGAGTTGGTGCTCAAATTCTCCACTACAGCCTGGAGTCTTGCTAACTCATCAATTTATCATCCAACGTCTGTGCTGATTTATTGCAACCTGTTCAGGGAGGTGTATTAAGCACTACTCTGCACATTGTATCCAAATACTTAACTGGCATATCAGGTTTCAGAACTGTGACAATGAAACACTCTACTGTATCCACGCAAGAACAGATGTGGGTTTATCAATACCTCTATTTTTTTCATCTTCTTGTCCATGGCGACCCGGTCCAGAGATTCAGAACTGTTAGTTAACGCTGTGAAGCTGTTCTGCGTGGAGCTGAGCCAGTCAGTGAAGGATATGCAGAGATTTTCAGCCTCTTCGATGCTCTTCAGCTCCTCCTGAAGCTGCTTGATGGTGTCCTGAAATACATTTGATGAGAAGTCAGAAATAAAGCGTAACAAATGTAAAAAAAAAAAAAAGAGACAACACCAATACATTTTTTTTAGAACAATTGAATAGACATAGTTTGATACCCTTAGAAAGTATTTCGCATTTTGTTTCACACGTTAGAATTGTTTGTGAGACTCTTCAGACTGTATTTGGTCAGGGGGAAATTCAGGAAACATGGTCTGAGTTTCTTTCTTTTAAGTTGTGGGCTGTTTTATCTTGGCCACAAAGGACCAAAAGCTCTCTGATCCTCTATCAAAACAGAAAATATCCACTTCTCTCTCCATTCATCTGCAGAATGTCAATAGCATCCATACAAGGTGAAGAGGGGTTTTTATGTTTTTGACATATTATCCACTTGACTGAGATGTTGAGTCAATAGCAGCATGAGAACGGAGAGGGTTTCTAGCAGGTTTGACACATTATTCACTCAACTTGCAAATCCTGTGGCGAGAAGCCCCAATTAGCATATAGTGCTGAGTGCACACCTTTTCTGAATAGACAGAGGTAACAGCTTCCTACCTCAAGCCTATCTGCCCCCCACTTCACAGAGGATAATTACAAGCATCCTTGGTATGAGAGGGATGTCATGTGTCTGCATACACTGGCACTGAATGTAAGTATATGCATGCTTGAGTCAATTTTGAGAGAGGAAGGAAGGGGTGTGGGTATCACAGAGTGAGGGGGGAGACACACACACACCCCAAAACTCAGATGTGTTAGTGAAGGTGTAAAAATCGATGGAGTGAAGGCAAAGCTTTTCCACTCCTGGTGCCAAGTGTGAGATTGCCTTCTGTAGCGTTTGATTACAGCCTTAGCCCCAGACCAGAGAAGCCCCATTGATTTTCCTTTAGCCCCCCCCCCCCCAGAGGAGCAGACAAATAGAGAGGCCGGATCTGAGTATACAGAGCAACACAGGCTGGGCTCAGAGGCATAACTCTCAAAGCTACTTCAATAGGGTGTTACAGAAACAAAGACTCCATACCCTCACTGGAGCAAGTTCCATGGTGAGAGATAACCATGTGTGAGATCCCACTGTGGGCAGAGACCCCAGTGGCAACACACACAGCTCACATTCCTCTTATCTTTACCATTGAGAGAGTATATTGCAAAAGGGATTAAACCTATACCCAGCCCATAATGACTATATGTTGGCTTTATGTTTAGCTATTTTTTACTTATAATGGCAGGTAGTATCTTCCAGGAAAAAGTTCTTGTGGACAGGAAATTAAAGATTGCACAAGTTTGGACTTCCTGTCCACCAGTTCATTTTTAAGACCCAATATACAGTCATTGTTAATAATAAAAGGGTATTAAAAGAAAATAGTAATCATCATGTATTCTATAAGGGTGTTGATATAAGCTGTTGATATAGGTCACAGTGACTTATAGATATTGCCTTACATACCATAAATCACATTGTACAACTACATATCACTGCTAAATCATAGTCGCGTTGAAATAACAAGGAAGAACTGGACAGAAAGTCAAACTTCTATATTAATATTCTCAGGAAAAAGATGATTTTTTTCAAACTCTACAGAGTATATATATGATGTATAAATATATACTTAAATACGCACAATTTATAGACAACAGACGATGCCTAACCTGTATGTTGAACAGCAGGGAATGGTAGCGGGCAGTGAGCTGGGTGGCAGTAACGCTGACACGACTACTGATGTAGGTTTCCTCCAGAACCTGCTGAGCCAGAGAGGAGAGGCCGTCGACTTCTCCCTGCCGCGAAAGCACCGCCTCAAGACTCCCCTGTTCAAATGGGACAAGGAGAACAATATATAATTAGTGTGATAATAGTGAAATACAGACAACAATATTCATGATTTAAATGTAAATTAGGTTTTTTTGAGTGAAATAAAAGGGCAAACAAGAAATAACACATCACACCCCAAAAAAGACATGGGGTCAAGGGGTATGTGTGTGCGTGCGTGTGATGTTGTTGTGTGAGTGTGTGTGTGTGTGTGTGTGTGTGTGTGTGTGTGTGTGTGTGTGTGTGTGTGTGTGTGTGTGTGTGTGTGTGTGCGTGCGTGTGTGTGTGTGTGTGTGTGTGTGTGTGTGTGTGTGTGTGTGTGTCCACTAAATGCAGGGCAGGAAAATCCTGACAGACAGGAAGCTCCAAAGGGAGGTGACCCTGTAGGGAAATATTCCCCCCCTGCTGTTTTCTTTTCTTTCAAATGTTGTTGTCAGTGGAGTGTGTGTCTAAGCAGGAAATGTGATGTATATTACTGGAAGGCCCTGGGATTTTGAAAGGCAAGATCCTATCTTTTAGAGATTTTTTGTAGAATAAATTGATGTAATGTTGAATGAACTGACATGGTGTCACTGCTAGTCAAAGAAAAATCTGAAACAATTTTTTAGCAATGAATGAAAAGACAAAAATGCAGGCAAGATCTCTGCAGAAACACCAGATACAAGCTAGAACATTGTACGTGTTGTATATACATTGTTTCTAGGGTGAATTCCTACATATTGTGCCTTTATGAGGAAAGGGCTTCAAAGTAAAAAAATAAAGACTAAAAAGTTGGCGTGAAACAATACATCAACTGAAAGTGCTTTGTTAAAATATAATTAAACCACTGACAATTGCACAAATTATTAAAAACAGCATATCACATAGCATGGACTTGAAATCTTTCTCTGACCTTGAGTTTCTTCAGCTGAGTCTCTTTGGTGCCTCTGTCTGACCTCCGATGACCTCTGAGGTTTGCCACCTTCTCCATCTCCTGCAGCCACTGGGCCAGGCTCAGGAACCTTTGGCCCATCTGCCTCAGTCTGGTCAGCGTGGAGCTCAGCTGGGTCTGGGTCTCCTCCAGGCGACCCTGGTAGGCCCCCCACTCCCTCTGAGCGGTGTCCAGCGCTCGGTCCTCGATCTGAGGTATACCCCAGGGGATTACCCTCTCTCTGCTGCTCAGCACAGAGGAGAGCAAAGACTGGCCGTTTGAGCAGTGTTCCTGCAGGAGCTACATGAGAAATAAAAAAGGTAAGAAACAGTGTGATTGAAGAGTTTGACATTAAAGGTCAAGGGTCTTGCACAACACTCCATGATGTCTGTACCCGTAGCTCTCGCAGTGTCTTCTCTAGTGTTTCCACGTTTCCCTCAGGGTGGGACAACGAGGCCAGAGTGGCCTGTTCCTGCTCCAGCCAGTCCTCAAACACATGTAAGCCCCTCTGATATTCCTGATGGACCAGCACCAGCCCTTTGGCCTTACCGACTGCATTCTGCAAAACAGGTTGAAGAAATTGGTGGAAAGAAGAGTTACATCTGTTCAAACACAGCAATAGTAGATATTTGTAAGAATAATTCCATGACTACTGGCTTTAATTTTTTGAAACTCAATGATTGAACTAAGTCATTTGTGGGAATGTTATTGATATTTATGAAACAACAGGATCAATATATTATTCAAATGCCTTCAGAGGAAAATAAAAATAATGATTTGTTTTGTTTCGTGAGTACCTTGGCCTTTTCTTTGAGGGCATTGTATCTACATTGCAGCTGCTGCACCTCCTGCTTGGTAGTGTAGTGTTCAGCCATATTGGATCCCTTCGTGGCAATGGTCTCCAGAGGACTGCTGTGACTCAGTACTTCTTCATAGAGAAGCTGGAATGAAATGAGAACACAAAAATACACTCAGTTTACTACATGAAATTCCATCGGGAGGCTCTGGAGAATGATAGGTGTAACTGCATGAGTTTAGAGGAGGAAGTTCAATAAATAAAAGTGATTTTTCACATTTCGAATTATCCGAAAAAATATTAACTAGAAACAAACATTACATCTGCTCTATACAATAAAATATCCTGCTGAAAATTGAAGAAACAGGCGAAACAGTTGCTGATGTAGTGAATGTTTCGTAGAGTTAAACGTTTTTTCATTTATTTGCACACACATAAGACTGAATAAAAACAAGATATGATAAAATAAGAAATTTGAAAGCCCAGGAACAAACAGAACAGGACAACAGACTTGTTGCTAGAATTGGCTTTTTAAGGCTAGGCATTAAAAGCACGATGGGATACCTTGGTCTTTCCCAGGTTAGCGGTCTTGTCTCTCATCTCAGAGTACTGTCTATCAGAGCAGCTAAGTGTTTCCTCGACTCGGTCCATCCACAGCACAAACTGACCCACGTCCTCCTGATAGCTGGTCCACTGCGACAAAGCGCCCTCCAGCTGGCTGTTAAATCAACATAATGCAGTTAACACACAGGGAACAAACATAACACAAAACATGCACATGCATTTAAATCTAATTGTCCCGTAACCTTTCAACTAACTGAAATCAATCAAGTGAAACTAGACAGTTCCCAGTCCCATTTATCAACTGACTGAGAGGTTGATTGCTTTATGATCACAACCTTTTACACTGAATGGAGGCAGAGAGCAGGGAGTCCCAGGAGTCTTTGAGGTCCTGGATCTGTTTGCGAATCACCGGGACCCCCTCAGCCGAAGTGTTCCTCTGGACTGCTTCTCCCCGCGTCAGGAGCATCTTTAGCTGGATCTCCCTCTCCTGACGAGCAGCCAGCAAGGCCTGCAGAAAGAGGGGAGTGATCAGACAGAAAATAACTATCTATAGTCTAAACCTTTTTACCATCAAAGCATTGCAAGAGGATTTTCAAGTAGTTATAATCTCAGCACGAATCCTTGACATCATTTAGTCTGATGCATCGGTCTCAAACTGAATTATCTGTGTCAAGATACTAGTGGAATGATAATCCTGGTATCAAGTGGTAAATCTGTTCATGTTGATGCACAATGTAACGGCAATAGAATGACGAAATGATTAGTGTTTAGATTTGTACCCTGTAAACCTTTCATATCACCATGCAATTTGATCTGCCACTGGGACGATTTCACAGAAAGATGAAGGCCCGATTAAACTCACAAATTAAATGCAACCATGGTGTGAATAAAACAGGGAAGGGATAGCACTTTTGTTTTCCCCAGAAACTATCGATAGCTCTCATCATTAAACCAAAAAAGAAGAAAATCAATGAAACTTTTTTTGTAGTTTCTGTCCCCAGTTGTTGAAATGGCAGTCAGTGGGAAAACCAAAGTATAGTAAAACCAATTTCAGTGTCCTGTATTGTTAGAAGTCCCTAGGCTTGAAGGAAAACAGAAAGCAATATGTTGTGTTTGCAACAGCGATACTAACAATCACACCACTTGGGAAAGCTAGTTGGGGCTTGGAATTGAAATGTTTCATCACTGAAAATGTTCTGAAGGAAGCGTATTGCTGGGGAAACATCAACAGTCTTTATGGGCTGTACATTTTAACAATAGTCTAATCTCTAAAAACTGAGTTATATTCCCCCACCCTTCTTGTCCCTCCTTACTTCCAGCTGTAACATCCGGTCCTCTAACACACTCTTGTCCGTGGTGGTGGTGGTGTTGCAGGTGTGGAGGACCCTCTGGGCTTCACACACCCAATCCTGGAGCTCTTTGAGGCCCTGAGAGAAGAGGCGGTGCTCTCCGACAATACGTTCAATCCTGGAGGCCTTATCCTTCAGAGACCAGAGCACAATACTGTAAACACACTCTTCTAATAACTGTTCTGAGAAACGGGTAAGTTGAAAACAAACAATTGATTTGCGACAGTGTGTTCATATATTTCTGTTTGCTTTTGGGATTACACTCTTATTTTTACTCACTGAAATCTCCAGAGACTTCCCCACCCCAAAATTACAGCATCAACACAATGTATTTTGCTCGAAGTAATCACTCATAAATCTTTAACATCCGTAAAGTGGGGCAATAACAATCTACAAGTGGCAATTTAAACAGATTTCATTCCTGTTTCCATGTCAGGCAGAGAAGAGGACCTAACAATAGCCCCACTCTAGCTAGCTGGAAAAGTAAATACATCTCATTCATCATGGAGCACTCTCATTTTCTGACCACAGAGCACCATTTTCCTCAGGAAGGACAATGGTGCTCTGCGGTCCGTTATGTTTTGTACTACACGGTATACAATTATAGAAAAGACAGTGAAAAGTGAAAAGGTCAGATTCTGAAGCACTGACACATTTCAGCCCTGGCATTTTAAAAGTGCTTCAGTGGATAAAAGGCGAGCTCCACAGTCTTAGTCTTTTTTATGTTGATGAGGCTGTGAGGACCTTTCGGAGTTGAAAAATGGATTGTCCTGCTCAGGTAAATTACCGAAGATGCCATGACTTTCCTGGGTGCAATATTTTACCCCAAGGCAAGCTGATTACAGAATATGTGACTGATGAGAAACCTGGGAATAATGCATGACACAGCAAATAGCAGAGAACAGTAAACAACGTGGCTGGACAGAAAGATCCATCGTTTTTTAGCACATGAATCAAGCCAAGCACATTTCGGCATGCTGCAGCATTCTTTTTAGACCGAAGCTCAGTATAACGACAAGGAAGGAGTGTAAAGGCCAGGAGTTACCTTGGTTAAGTTGCTGAGGGCTAGGTACTGTGCTGACAGCTGGGATACACGGTGGACGAAGCCCTTTCCAGCTGCTTGTCCCTCCCAGAGACGATGAGCTCTTTCCCTGAGACCGCCCAGCTCTGCCTCCCGACCCGCCTTCTCCTCCAGAACACACTGGACCAGCAGGAAGCGGGAGGAGAAAAAGAGATGGTGGAATTGGAGAAATAAAGATGAAGGAGCAATAGGATGTGGGTAAGCACAGTTTGGAGGGAGACGAAATGGAGCACACAGGAGAGGATGGTTGTGTGTTGGCCGCATAAAGTCAAGGACAAAATAAAACAACAAAAACCATGAAAGCGATGACAGGGAGGTGGGAGAGGCACAGAGGAGGGACACATGGTTCAGTTAACATGTCACAAGAAAAGACAGAGAAACAAGAACACATCGGAATACATGGATAAAGAAGTATTTCTCTTGATGTTCATCTTTGAAAAGAAAATGCTGTAATCTGGTGAGACACTTCAGCTCAGAACAGAGGGGAAGCGGACAAGGCTGATAAAATACTGAAAAGGAAATGGGGTATTTATATGAAAAAGGTAAGGAGGATTTGGCCAACACAGGTTCAGACAATGAAGCCTGCGTGTATTGTATTGTATTGCACTTCAGGTGCTGAGGGAAAAATGTAATTGCTTGCAGGGCCTGACAAAAGACAGCAAGGAGAAGTGCTACAGTGGGGGACGAGTAAATACAAAAATAGCAACAAAGATAAGGGCAGAGCTCTGAGATGGGCTTGATATGTTTTTTTCTCTATTGTCAGTTTTATCTTTTGAACGCTCCGTGTTTCTCTTTTTTTTGTCTCTGCCAGACATGGAAGAGACTGTTATCGCATCCTGAAAAGGGCCTTTTAGCCACGCAGCGCTTCAGCTGTGACAGGCGGAGAATTAATTAGATTTCTGGACTTTTCCTCCGACTATTGTGTCAAGACGAGGCTCTATTTTGATCCAGTGGTGCTCGACAAATGTAATTAGGTCTTTCTCTTTTCCCAGCTGATTTGAGATTGCACTTTAGGGATGCATATCTGATGGAGAACTACAACTATTTAGCATCCTGGGGAAATCTACTTAATATTCAATTTCTGGTGTAATAATGGTTTACTTCAGTGACGAGAGGAAATTAGAGAAATTACACTGGGAATGTGTAAAAGGCACACTCTCAGTGTGACATAATGCATTTTAACAGAATTCGATCATACATCATAAAAATATATTGCTTTAAGGAGTGGCTATAATAAAACTGTAAAGCTACTGTAGGAGATAGACCCATTCATTTACACTATAATTACAGGGGTAATATCATTTTAAGAGGGCTGCAATGATCAGCTGTGAAGAATATTGTGAGGATATCTGCTGTTTAAAGAGCCTAGACGGCGTCAAGTCTAGTGTGACTGCATGCCTTCTGGCTCCACAATACCTGCAGTTTGCTGAGCTCCTGTTTCTTGGCTGGAAGGTCGTGTAGCCGGGCGCTGCTCTCCTGAACTCTGACCTCTGTGCTGTTCAGCCAGTCCTGCAGAGGCTCAGCACTGGCCTCAAACTCCGTCATCTGGGACTGCAGGTTCTACAAATGGTACACATAAGTTGTCAAAAACTACTAGAGAATTTCTTAAATAAACTACCTGTACACAGACTGAAACAACTCCATTCAAGAAAGCATGTTGACATTTGTTTAGTGTGTATGTCCTCTGACAATAGATATACGATATCAAGCCAAATCTCTCTATGTGGATAGTCAAAATAAAAAAAAGTGAGTAAAAAGGTCAACAGGAAGAAGACACAAACTGTAAACAAATATGTAGACATTGTTCAATCTGTATGCATTACATCACCAATTCTGTACTGTTAACCAATACTTAAAGATATAGAAACCTTGAGATGCAGATTGTCTTTTCTTTTTTTAAAGTAGACGAGACAAAAAAGCAGCATGCAAACAAAGCTGCATTTGAACTAACCTTGAGTGCATCCTCCCTCAGCTGCAGGTTATTCATCAGGCTCGTCCAGTCTTCTCTGGTGTTTGCCACCTTGGCCTTGATTCCCTCCACCCTGTCTTTGGACACCACAGCCATCAGCAGCTCCCCGCTGGCCCCCACTGTACTCAGCCTGGCCTGGCCATGCTCCCTGTCACTCAGAAACTCCTGTGGGGATACACAGACAAAGACAAAGGAACTGTGACTATTTAACACAAACACACACACACAAAGGGAGGAGAGTGTGACAGTGAAAGGGGAAAAATGGACTGAATGACAACTTGTTTTTTCTTCCGCTTTTGATGCTACAGTTGATGGCTAACTGAAATCAATATGGCCATTTTCTACATGGCCAATAGATTTGTTTCCCCTGTGTCCTGGGATCTCACTTTACACTGTCAAAAGCAGTAATTAGACTGAGCCATATGCGTGGGCAGAAGGAGGGGGCTGACCCGGGGAGGCTATCACAGATTAGGACAGTACAGCCAGGCTGAAATGTGTTGGTTTTTGCATAGCTCCTTGTACCCACCCACATAAAATGTACACACACACCCACACACACACCCCCTCCTTCAGAGCTGAGTCGATGACAGTAGCGCAGCAGGGACCACTCCACCATCTGTGCACTCCGCACGCACACACACACACACACACACACACACACACACACACACACACACACACACACACACACACACACACACACACACACACACACACACACACACACACACACACACACACACACACACACACACACACACACACACACACACACACACACACACACACACACACACACACACACACACACACACACACACACACACACACACACACACACACACACACACACACACACACTTAGTACAGTGCAGCCAAAAACAGGCATAGAAAGTCAATTTCTTTATCTCTCTTTCCCTTTATTTTCATTCTCTCTTCTCTTTTCATTCAGTTTTCTTCACACTTACCATTCTCCCCTTGCCAATGTATCTGTATACTACCAATTAAGAGTGACACAATGGATGCCCCCGCCCCTCCCATGCTTGCCCTCCTGGAGGTCAGCCATGTGGAAACATTGTTCCACATTCCTCTCCAAGTCAATAATAAATAAAACATGCTCCGCTTCAATATTCCTCTCTCCTTCACTGCCATGTACCCTATGACATTCCCGCTCATCCTTAAGGCTACACAAGAAACTTCTGAAGGAGCACATATGCTTTTGTCAAATTATTTCTAAAAGTAACCGTATGTTATTTTGACATTCTGAACTCCCTCTTTGTGTGACTGTTGATTACATGATAAAGTACTGCTCACACTGAATAACATATGTTGCAATTAAATCAGTTTCTGCACATTATTAATGTTGAATTACTCTTACTATTTAAGCTCAGCTCAAAGCAATAACCATAATTCCTTAGTGGTGATGTAGTGATGTACATGGTCAGGTGTGTGAGAGGTAATTAACGGTCTGGTGCAGGGATGTGGGGACCACCTTAAACGACAGCACCTGACTCGTGGCCAGGACCCTGGGGTGCTCTTAAGAGTCTGCCAGACTGATACACCTGCCAGCTTCTCATAGAAAGACACAGTCTTCTCAGAACGAGAAACACACAGATATTTTAAAGAGAATGGCACAGAGACCCCGCTGTGGAGCTTTCTCTTATCCCTCTTGGCTTTGTGCCCACTTTTAGCTTATGCAGCCTTTGGCAGGTCCTGCCACTCCGACAAGCCCACCAGAGGACACTCAACAGTGGGCATGTCAATACAGACATCCCCTTGAGCAATCCCCCTTGAAAGTGGATTGATTTTTTAACTATTACATCATTTCACTTTCAGCAATCTCCTTTGTAGTAGCAATCTTTACTAAGCCTGCTCAATCCATGCTAGGATACTAAAATGAACCCTGGTTTGTCACAGTCGATTTAGAGTAAACCGAACTGAGGATTTAAAGCTTCACAAGCAACAGTGGCAGCAAACACAAATATTTTTGATTAAAAAAGGGTTGATTTATATCTTTCAACAGGTGAACAATCAATACAGAACAACTAGTTTATGTAAGTGGATCAATTAAACGTATTCACTATACAGCAACTTGATTTGAAATCCGTACTGCTTCATTTCAGCTAGCTAATGGGCAATAGTGTGTGACAATAAAGCCATTCTGGGTTCTGGGTGGCAGTCAGACATGCGAGTATGAATGAGTTTTATTATATTTTGTGCAACCCAAGTTATTAAAAATGCAGGTCTTTCTCTAAAGGATAGATTGCAAGCAATATTCAGTGACATGCAAATAAATATCAAGTCTTCCACTTTCTATCCCTGAATACAAAATGTGATTCAATTTGTATATTTTCTGCTCTGTGTCTAGTTTGTCCTTCCTGGGGAAACAGGAGGTGATGCACGTTATATTTCAAGCAGCAATAAAGAGAATCAAAACTGGGAAGAGCAGTAGGAGCTCACAGGCTGAACAACAGTGTGACTTCAAAATGATACCTGCAATGTGCAGACCAAAAGGACGGCACCTTACCATAATTCTATGTTAACATTATTTTAAGAACGTAGTAGGAATTGAACAGATGTCCACAAAAATATATCTCTTACTTGGATCCTGAGCAGAGCGGTGGAGGCTTCGGCAACACTTTGTGGAACATCAAAGCATTTGGCGGTGCTGATTTTGGCGTTGACCAGCCACTGTTGGAAGTCTCTCAATGCTGCGCGGAACCTCTGCTCCAACAAACGCTCCTTATTTTGACACTCCCTGGATGCCCGTAGACTGAGGCTGCAGGACAAGAGAGAAGATTTAACATGTTGTTCACAAGTTGAAGTCCAAGTAGAAATGAACAAAGAAAGAAAGGGGTTAGGTCCAGAGGATGTGTTTGCCGTCTACTGTCCACGTGCTCATCAAAACAAAGAGGACATGTGCAGATGCTAACATACTGTACATGTACATGGAGGAGGCGAATGGGAAGCCTGGGAGATGAACAGGGCTGAGAACGGGCAGGTGGAGAAATGGCAAAGCGGGTGGAGTGGAAGGAATGAGCATTGGGGCAAATGGGGTGGGGGATGGTGGTGCGTAGGAGGTGGTTGAGAGGCAACATATGAGTGGGGCAAGAGTTCACAGGGGTGACAAGACAGAGAAAACTGGGGTTGACAGATTGATGCTTTAAGAAAAAGGGTGAGCATGAAGGGATATGGCAGGGATACAGTGTGTGAGGGAAAGGTTAGAATGAAGTAAAATTATATATTAAAAGGGACACTTTGACATTTTAGTTGGTTGTTACCAGGGTCCAGAATTATTTATATTGTTTATACAGTATATCCCTCAGAGTATAAAGCTAGAACTACACAGTACAGAACATTGATATTGGACGTTTGCGACAAACCTGTTATTAAGTTCAATGCAACATTTCTCATGTCAGTGTTTTAATTCTCACTTGCTGTTTTATTTGTACATGGCAACTACAGCATGGCAAAGGTAAGGGAATTATTAGAAAACATTGAAAGCTTGAAATGTCTGTGATAAGACATCAATAAAATGCGTTACTATCCATCCACCTCCACAACTCAGACGCTATATGGAACATCCTTTTCTTTATACTACAGGCAAAAATATAACCTCAATTGCACCAACAAAACGTATTTACTGTTAAGAGTATGCAAAATCTGCACAAGTAGGACAACAAAGGGAAAAGAGTCGTTGGGTTTCATACATATTGGGCAGTGGGTGAAGGTTAAAGGGGGGGGGTCTGGAAGTGATGGAAAGGATTACAAGGTGCTCAGCTGTTTGAGCAGGAGTTACTGTCCCAAGGGAGGCATGAAAAAAACAAGAAAAAACCCACACAACCTTCTATTTAAACACACTAACACACACAAACACCCTTGAGTTTTAATGATGCGATAAGAGCACGAAAGGGTATTACAGTGAGGTTGGCATGTGATTGGAAGAAGCAGTTTTTTCTGCTGTGATGGGCAAAAATCTGGCATGAGCTCTGAAACTGCCTTTTCCACCTCCATCTCCTTTCCCCCTACTTTTGTGCTACCTCTTTCCCCTTGCTCTTCTTTCCACAGTGCTTAATGCAGGACAGGTGCTAAGAGCACACAGGCCAAGTCTGAATGAGGAAGGGTGCTGTTTTTGCCAATCAGCAGCCAAAGCCAATTACCCGCCAAAACATCTCCAACATGTTGACCTCACTCAGGTTGTCTGCCAATATGTTTTTGTAACAGTGCTTTGTCCCAGTAATCTACAAAATTTCGAGAAAATGTAATAAATAAATAATTCATGCTACAGCATGTTTATACTTGTGCACACATGTCTTTTTTGGCATGGCGTGTTTCACAAGCAAGCGTTAAACCAAATGAACAATAGCAGGCAATTAGAGGGCATGAAAAAAATCATCCAAATGATATTTCCCTCAAATTACACTCAGCCTTCCATAAAATTAAACTGGAGAAGGACAAAAACTAACAAACACCGTGAACAAGCAGAGGTGAAGGAAGGTGCTTGGATGTCGCATAGCAACTGGTGGCTCGGTTGTTCTCTGTCACCTTTAGCCTTCGTCTGGCTGACATACATGTCACAACAACTCTCTGTGCGAGATGGTCACACACACACAAGCACACTCTTCTCATACAAATAAGCCCTGCCCACTCTGACATGTGAGCAGTGTTTTTTGGGGGAGGACTCTGCGCTTCTTCTACCGTGGTTTTGGTAATGAATGAATACATGTGTTATGCATGGTCTCATTACGTGCAAGATATGGCAAATATAAGTGAAAACCTTATGCAAAGCAGCAATGTTCTTCTGTTATGCATTCCATAGATGGCAATATAAAGTTATCACCCAGCTTTAGCCAACACATCTCAGTTTCATTTCAAATCCACATAAGGAAAACAAACACCAAAGTATTTTCCACAACACGCTGTTCACTTAAGTAGAAAAATGTCCTCTCACCTGTTGTGCTGTTTGATAAGTGCAGTGACTCGGTCAGAGTGTGAGCCCAGGTCTCTGGAGTACCGCACCAGGTCGTTGAGTTGTCCTTTCAACTTCTCTGCCATCGGCTCGGCGCTCTGCAAGCCCTCCAGTATATCCTAAACAACACAAAACACACACCAGCTGGCTCAGTGTGTGTGTGTGTGTGTGTGTGTGTGTGTGTGTGTGTGTGTGTGTGTGTGTGTGTGTGTGTGTAACAAGGAGAGACAAGCACCCAACGGATCTGCATGACACCCTTCAATAAGTGCACTCGCATTCCTATTCATACCCTGTCTTCGTCTTTTTAGCTCTTGTCACACACACACACGCTCCAACACATACTCACAGTGTTGCTTGTACAATAGCATTTCTGTTCTTCGCGCAGTGTGGCAGGAAGGAGCCTTGGATAACGTTCTCCCGCTCTCCTCAGCGTGCCTCACATTCTGCACTCACACAGTCATGAAATCCTGTCCCATGAAATATGTAAAAGCTCTCTCTCTCTCTCTCTCTCTCTCTCTCTCTCTCTCTCTCTCTCTCTCTCTCTGTGTATGACTCTCGCTCGCTTGTTCTCTTTCTGACGTATGACCAATACACACAACTCTCCCTCCTCCCCTGTTCTCCTGTAACCGTTGCTCTCTTCTCCTTCCCTCCTCTTCTACTTTCTCTTCCTTCCTCTCTCCTCTTTCTCGCTCCCTCCTCCCACTCCTTGCACTCATTGCCTCTCACACATTTTTCCTCCTTCTCACTCTCTCACGCTCTCTCCCAGTGGAATTCAGCTGTCAGCCGTCACAGATGCGCGATTGGTTCAAACGCACACAAACGAGCGCGTAACGAAAACAAGGCTGGACACAGGAAACCGGCTGGAGGAGGAGGAGAGAGAGAGAAACGGAGGAGGGGGGAGACTCCTCCTCTGCTCTTTGACAGCCCCAAATTGAGGGAAACCAGAGAAAGGCATGGCTGAAGGAACCCGCCGAGGAGAGTGAGGGTGTGCATGCTGGTATGGCCTTGACAATACAGAGAAATTGTCCCACTGTAAACATCCTGTGGAGGTTAGAAATAGAGCAGCAGGGGAGGTGAGGAGTGAGGGCATCTAAGAAATAACCCCTGCGGTCGAGAGAGACATCACTGTACACTTCAAACAAGTAAGGGGAAAGGGAAGGAATTGAAAGGCGGGAATGCTTGGGAGGGAGAGATAGTGGAAAATAATGGCACAAAATAAACAAAAGGGGGAGGGGTAGAGAGGACAGAAGACAGATTGAGGAGAAAACAAGGGAAATTGATGGGAAGCTGTCACTCTTTCGTCATCCCAGTAAAGCTGATTTACAAACTAATCTGTTTTAAGGATTTACAAATAGAATGGATAATTACTGAAAGCAGAGCTAAATGCAGAGGATGTATGTCTGCAGTGTGTAAGTGTGTGTAAATGTGTTTGCCTGTGAGTATTTTCCATTAAACAATGCTAATCACCTTCTCTAAAATTAACATAGTACGGTGCATGCACATTGGACACTGTCAGCTTTTTATACATCACAGCTCGCCAACCCCAATCTCAGTCGAACAGAGTTTTTATAATTAATACTTTTTAATAAACTATTGTTAGCAGTGAATACGAGTAAACAACAGTGAATAATTAAAACGTTAAGCTGACATTTATTTAAATCTCATGTTACCATACCTTAGCCAGCCGCCATCCCTCCACTGCCTCCTCTCCGTTGCTCCGCCCCTCAGCTGTGATCAGCTCCTGGCTCCACCCCCCCAGACGTCCATCCAGTTCCTTCAGCTCTTCCTCCAGCTGGGCGGTCAGACGCTCATATTCCTCCTCTGAGGCTGCAGCAGAGGCCAGGGCCCCCTCCAGGCCATCCCTGGCCCTCAGAGCGGCCCCCTCCCACTGTTCCAGAGCCTGGGACAGCGCCCCCAGTTGGCGGTCCATGGCCTCGCAGCCGCCCGCCGCCGTGTGCTCCGCCGTGGACGCAGCACTCCTACGAACCCGGCTGAGGCGCTCTCGGCCCTCCAGCAGCCGACACTCAACGCGCTCCTGAGGAGATGGGAGATATGAGACAAAGTTGCTACGGAAACTGTGGCTACGGAAACAGCAACCTCCGATTCTATTTAAAACTGCCTACATAGACTTCACATATCTCCTGCTCCATCCCTTTCTGCTCTTTGAAAGTGCCTTTGAAGCTTCACTTCTGATGTCCTGTATTTTTATTTGCCATCAGAGTATTCTCTCACAATAACTAATTTCATCCAACGCCTGTATCACACTCCCTCCCCGTCTCTCATTCTGTGTGAAAGGTAGCACTTCAGAGGAAGAGGGTGGGAAGAGAAAACACTTGAGTGTGATGTGATAGCATTGAACTGATGGATTAAAAGGGAGGGAAAAAAACAGCAGCTGATCATTTTTGTGTGTGAGAAGAAATAAAAAACATTAACCTTGAGACCATGAATGGAAAATGCAAACGGCACAACTAGCTTATATAGACAACAAATTATATTTGCTCTTCTACTGAAATGCTTCACACCGCGGCTTTACAAACACAGATATATATATATAATGTGATAATTAGGGCCCCTGTGTGAAATTGATATGAAAATCAATATCTCCTCACATATTTTCTCACCTCCGTAATTGCAGAATTATAGAACAGGGAGAAGCTTAGGCATTAATTGCACTGCTCTTCCGTTGTACCGTTTTACATGGTAATAGACCGACTCAGTGTCTGTAAAATGTGCCGAGAGAGATTGAGATACTTGGCTGTGATATGGGAACAAATTGAAAACCAATTCCAATTCCCTACATAGTTTGCCTTCCGTCATAGCGGGAGTCCATTAAGATTAGATGGGTTCAGATAATTCAGCAATTAGTTACCTTAGCAACAGACTATACCTTCTAACAGGGTGAAGTTTTCTACTAGAACATATACTTGAAGCATGTGGAAGACTTATCCTGATAGCAGTTTCAATTCAGAAAAAACATTTCTTTCTCCATTTAAAGACAATAAAATAAAACAATGCTGTACAAATCACTGGGTTGGATTATTACATTATGTACCCTTGTGTAGAATACTGAGGGTAAGACTATTATAATTACACAAGTAATTAGCGACTGCTTAAATTGCTAGAGTAATCACAAAAACTTTAGACCTTGAAGTGTTTGCTCTTTTTTTTTATCTGAACATCTGCAATTCCATGACAACTGTGCAAGATCCTTCTGATTATATATATTTTTTTGTGAAACGATTAAAACCTCCACTCAATAGACCTTGAGATGAGACTGTTTACTCAAATGGTCCAAACAATTTTTACACGGAGAGACACATTTGATTTAAAATACATTAAGTTCAAATAAAACAGTCTCCTTTGTTTGACAACAACGTCAAAGTAATGAAATTACAGCTCATCTATGTCCACTCTGAAGCACAATAGGCTTGTCTCCTGTCAGATTTGGCATACTATTATCTGTCAACATGTGGATCAGAAAAACATTTTCAGGATTGTTTTATTTACTTTTTTTCCCTTGACAATAGCGCATACAAAGCAAACAAAAGGAGCGTCAGCCGGCATCCACAAGGGGATTTATTTGTATGTGGACAGACACCATGCCTTACCCTCACTTCTGACAGCTTCTTTTTGATGGAGGCAGAGTCTCCTGATGTATCAGACCAGTGATGCAGCTCCTCGCCGGCAGTCATCAGCCAATCAGTGAGCTCCCTCACAGCCTCCAGGTACGCTTGGTGTTCCAACACCACGGCCTGTGCTAGACGTACTCTCTCCTACAAACAAAGACAGAAACAGTTATCAATGCACTTATTAGTATTATTAAAAGTATAGGTTAACTTAGGAGATTCAGCTTTTTTGAAAAATGCAATATAATATGAAGTAACATCGCACCTCCACCAACGCTGTGAGGTCATCAAACTGCATCTGCAGTTGGGTGCGGGCGCCATGATTAAAACTAGCATCGCCAGTCTTTTTGAACAGTTCTCTGGCTTTTTCTTCCAGGCTGGACAGCGCCACCTGATGGTCCTCCAGGTCAGCCAGCAGGGCTCTGAGTCTCTCCAGCTGCGAGGCCTTCTCTCTGGGCCCTGGCTGGGGGGTGAGAGGGGCGCGCACCTCCCTCTCTACAGCCTCCATCCAGCAGCGCAGCTGGGAAGCACCCTCCAGGTAACCCCCCCACTGCGTCACGGTCCACTCTAGGCGACTGGAGGAAAGACAACAGATCTCTGTGTTAGTGTGTAACTGCCACATATGGGAATTAGAGTTTTTGAATAAACAGAGAACATATGAATAAATATGAGGAGTACCCAACATCTGGAGAGTTGTTTTTTTATAACCCTAAAACAATTTTGAGACTGCTGAACTTTTGTTGATCTGAATACTCTTATCTGTGAGCTATACAGTATGCAGATACACACCCCCCCCCCCCCCCACACACACACCCCCCCCCCCACACACACACACAGACTCACACACACTAACTCTCCCATATACACACGGAAAATAACCTTCTAAATCAGATACATCAATCAGAGTTACAAAAAGAGACAAATACTTCTCATTATGAATTTAACCTAATGGTAATTAATGACAGAGACATCAATCTATCGTGATTAAAATGACCTGATCCTGATAGAGAGGATTTTTTGGCACACATGTAAATGGCTTCTGAAATGTCCAGGGGTGCATTTTAATAGCATATTTAAAAAGTAAAGAATAAAAAGTGGTTGATAAAAATGTGTTTCACAGTTTTCTCCAGTTTCTGTTAGTGCAATTATAAAATGTATTGGTGACAGACTATTACGTTAAAGGCGAGCCCACTTCTTTAGAATGTGTAAATGGCTTTTATTGCACACACACACAGAGCAGGCTATCACATTGAACTCTCGGTGAGGAAACAAAAGGAGCCGTCTACCTGTGGCAGCTCATGGCAGTCACAAGCAGCGTGGCCCAAGCATCCTCCACTTCCTGTAGCTGAGAGCGGACCACTTCCTGTCCAGGGGCTCCATAGCTGCGCAGGGCCAACTCACCCTTACCCATCGCCATATTCAGCTTGACCTCCCCCTCCCCCTTCAAAAGCAGGATGTCCTGTGCAAACAAAGCGGGGTCAGATTGGACTTGATTAAGAAATCAGTTGTTTGGAAACTTTCTCAAGCAAACAGCCCCCTCTTGTGTTAACCAGAACAACTGTAGACTGTAATAGCAAACTAAAAAAAGAAACGTAACATTATATTACAGCTGAGCATGTCATCCACTTTTGAAATAATAGGTATGATTCAACAGCTAAGTCCTCCAAATTATTCCCATCATACTAATAGTAAAAGCATGAAAAAGCTTTAAGAGGATGCAGTGCAGCCTTGTTACGTTACTTTTCGTTTTAAAGATTAGATCAATTCTGGTCAACAAAGAATAATTTGTTCAGTTTTAAAGCTGACGTGTGATTATTTGTGAAATTATTAGTTAAAAAATACGATTGTGGTATTTTTTTATGTTGTATTGTTAATTTGTTGTAGTTGTATATCCTTTACCAGAAACAAGAAATCAATACACCGAAATACATTTCAAATGGATTAATTAGGGAAAGAAAGACTCCAACAACTTCACGCATTTTAATATATTAAATATTCCATGGAAATTACAGATATGAAATAGTCTACTAGCAAGAAAACAACACCTCTCACCTGCACAGTCTCCAGCCTCTGCTCTAACTCCTCTTTGGTCCCCATGGTGCTGTCTACTGTCCCCAGCCTCTCTTGGATCTCCTCCAGCCAGGCCCAAACCGCTTGGAGGGTCTCTGCGAAGGCCTGGCTCTCTTGGCAGCCCCGCAGCTTCTCCCTGGATGTCTTTAGGAGGGCCTGGTGCTCCATCTGGAGCTGGCCTGTCACTCTGACCTCTCCTCCTGACCCGCGGCCTGCTTCAGACAGAGACTGGGCCTCCTGGCAGAGACGCTCCATGGACTCCCTTGCAAGAGACAGTGATATTTTATGAAGAACATTTAACAGCCCACGCTATGGCATGTATAACATTTGGCCTCAAACACCCACATACTATATACATACCTTCTTGCATGCAGCTCCTTATGGAGGTTTTCCATCCTCTCCAGCTCTTCTGCGGTGTCTGGGGTTCCTTGCTGACACTCCACTCCAAAAACACGCTCTCTCTTGAGGCTGAGATCCATCTGCTTCAGCCAGTCTCTTACACCCTCCACATAGTCATTAAAGCTGAAAAGGAGTGGATGCATTTTCTATTTAATTCAAATTCCTTTACTTTGACACACAACACAACAAGAGTGATGACTTACTGTTTGAGAAGGTCAATGCTCTCTTCCAAGTCACGTCGGCTCTGAGAGCAGCTGTCCAGGTAGTTTCTCCACTCCCTCTGACAGGAGGCGAGATGATCCTGGATCTGTGCCGCTCCAGCTTTAGGCAGGTGGAGCTGGAGCCTCCCGGCCTCCTCACAGACCTTAGAGAGATGCTCCTCACCCTCTGATGCCCGCTCCACTGACCCCTGTGGATGTAGGAGGAGGAATATGTAGCTGATAAAAACGTGTATGTCCCTGCACATTTCAATTAAAGAAAGAGCCATCAGAAATAGATGTATAACAATCTTTGAGTAGGTAACACATACCTCCCTAAGAAGCTACACAGAGTTATAACTCTCAAGTCTGACTATGGGAGTATTTGTACTTCCATTTCAACTCCCATAAATTCCCAAATGTTTGTTAAATTCAAGCCCAGATTAAGTTTCACCCAATGAAGCATTAACGACACATGGTAAATAATGTTGAGGATACGAAATTCATTGTTACATTAATTACTTATATCTGTTAACTGACAATACAACTTTATTAGGTGTGTCAAAGTTTGACATCACCTGATAACATCAAGAAGTTATTTAAACCTAAGAGGCCTGCCCTGTATATGCTTTTGGTTTACTGCTCCAAGAAAAATACATTTAAAAGTATGACATTAAAGTTCAACGTTACCTTTAGTCTTTGCAACTTGGCATGAAGGATGGCATCATCTCCTGATTGGTTAGAGCAGTCTTTCAGCTCCGACTTCACATATGTGAGCCGGGAGTGGAAGTCTTGGACGAGCTCTGCTCGGAGGAACAGAAACAACAGGTAAGCTTAAAGCTAAATAAAAATGGTGACAAGTTGAGAAAAACTGATGTATGGTTAAGTATTTAACAGCAAAGAAGGGAGGAGAGTGAGGAGAGGCGATGTGTTGAGGCAGATGGGAAGTGTGGGTGTGTCTACGCTGTGCAGCGCTGGGTTACCTTGGCAACAAGCCCAAAATGAGTCCCTCGAGAGCAGATGTGACGAGAGCAACATTACTCTCCGTGGCACAGGTGTGTGTCTGAGCAATGGGAGCGTACCAGACAGTGTGTGTCAATGAGTGTGAGTGTAGTGGGCGGATTGAGTGAGCCCTGGGGAAAGATGTAGGATAATCAACACTAAATCTGTTGCACCACTAACATGAACGAATGACAATGCATCATGAGTTGTGCACTATTTCAATGGATGATTATGAGATTTTAAGTGCTATTAAAAATGTGTACTCCTACTTGGAGGAAAAACAGTTTTTTTTAATGTTTCATAATATGAAACACTTATATAGTCGAGCCAAAGTATCAACTCATTTCTTATAGTCAGATAAATGTAACTGAAATAAGTAAGTTACTCCCAGTCCTGACTGTGCTCATTGTGTGATGTTGCGGTAGTACTTATATGTCTTGAAGCACAGAAAACAAAAGAAAATAACAGTCTATAATATTTTGTCTCCTCTTTTTATTGTTTAAATACATCAGTGTCCCCATAATTCCACATTCCTATCTCTTACCGTTGAAGTGGAGCTGTAGCCCGTCCTGCAGGCTGCCTCTGGTCTTGGCACAGCGCTGGGCGACAGCCTCTGTTCGCTTGGCGATGGAGGTGAGGTCAGAGGAGAGGAATGAGAGCTCCTGAGAGGGGTGAGATCTGCACAGGGCACTCAGAGAATCTCTAGCCGAGTCCATGTCTGCCCTCTGTTGCTGCACCACGCTCTGCAGGTCCTGTACATGAAAAGGTGGAAGATCGCAACTAACTTAATCCATCTCCCCTCACAAATCTTTCGGGGAACCTACTAGGGTCTTCAGGTTATGTAAAAACCTGAAGTGCCTGACGACAGCTAGTGTTTGGTTTATTCATTATGGGCTACTGTAGTAACATGGTGGTGCAACATGGGTTCTTAGTGGGAAAGAACTCGCCCCCTATGTACTGTAGATATGTTAACAAAAAACTACAATACTTAGTTTCATGTGATAATACACTCATAAAAAACATAGTTATGATTATTATAAACCATCTCTGCCTTGTTAATGGATGGTCGATAGTAGTGTGAAGTTACAGGGATAGCGATAGAAATAGTTAAACATAGAGGGAGACTGTGTTGTCACTTTTTTATCAGAAGTATTACTTTTCTATATACTGTATAATATGGATAGGTCTGGAATTATTGTGTTCTTGTATCACATTGAAGGTGTCATACCTTAACTGTACCAATGTCTTCAGGAGAAGTAGCTTCAGTGAGGTCAGATAAGGAACCCTCGACCGCCACCAGCCGCTCGGACATCTGGGACATGAGGTCCTCCAGTCGCTGCTTTTGGAAACTGAAGTAGGTCAAAGTGTGTTTGGCCTGGTTGTACACTTCATGTGCATGGGCCATCTTCTTCCTCAGGTCTGACTCCAGGACCTGGTTACAAAACCAAAAATCCATATAAATATATTTCTATATTCATTTTAGGTACATGTAATTAGTATTTGTGTTTGTATTTCCACATCAGGCTTAGTAGACAATTGGAAAAGAATTATTTCTCGTAAAAATGTCAGAAAAATCCTCCCAAATGTGTCTTCCATACCTGCATTTGTAACGGGGTTTCCTGCAGTTTGGCCCACTCCTTCAGCTCTGCCACTCTCTCCTGCAGGGTGTCCAGCCTCTGCTCCCTCTTCTCAACCTCAGCCTTCAGATCAAATTACCAAAGAATTCAATTAAATCACGCCTGCTAAGAACTCATTCTGAATATTATCACACCATCATCCTTTTATGCATTCTGTCCAGTGGGCTCTGACCTGAAAGGTGGCAAGATGGGTCTCTGTCTGCTCTTTATCACTGAGATTGGTCACACTGTCATTGAGATCAGCGATGGAGTTGGCGGCCCATTGGTTAATATCCTGCTCCATGGATTTCAGGTCGTCCCACAGAGATACACAGTAGCCCAGTCTCTCTGTGTTGGTTTGTATTTTCTCTGAGACCTAAAGGAACAGAGACCAGAATTGTATCTGAGTACAGCACAGAACACGTCTCAATCAACAGGAGAGGTAAGATCTCCCTCCCTCTTGTGTTTAGTTTACCCTCTCTTTAACAAGGGACGGTATGCTTTACTGGGAGATGGAAGGAAAACAAGGCCTAATTGGTTTGACAGATGTGGTGATGAGAAGTGAGAGAGAGAAAGGGAGAGAGGGGGAGACAGAAAGGCAGATAACACGCCTAGACGTGTTTGTATTTCTGTCTCATTTGTGACAGCTGAGCAGCCCCTTAAACTAAATCCCTCAAGAGGAGAACATGGAAAAAGAGAAAAACTGAAATAAATATCATTTAAAGAAGCGAAGCACAAGTGTTTGGCAGAGCTGTAATCTGGAAGACATAATTGATTTCCCCCCTCTATAGTCAAATCAAAACAACACCACAAATCTCTTTATACTCTTCATAGTCATTATCATGTTTCGGCACAGGGAGAATTCATGAAGGACCAAGTGTGTGGATGAGGAGAATTCATTAATGTCAAAAAGTATTATTTCACCATGACTGACCAGGTAGATAGAGGATGTATCATGCTTTCCCTCAATAAAAAAACAGCCCAGTGACTTCCGCTGTCAGGCCCTCTTTCCTCAAACAGGTGCATGTGTTATTGACTGCCACTCACCTCCAGCCACTGGTCCCTTAACATCTCCATGTCTCTCTGGAGGGAGCTTGCATCAGAGTTGGGAACCTTCTCCAGCTCTCTCTGCAGGTCCTCCACTGTGCAGATGAGCTGGTCCATGTCTTCCTGTTTTTCTCTCAGCTCGGCTTGCACCGTGTCATGCTAAAGAGACAGGGAAGAGTGCAGAGGGAATGACAACAGGCCGCCACTAGAGGGAGAGATACTGTATGAACAGGGAGGGTACAGTATAAGGGGTTTGTTGTTGAAATGCAGTTCTATTGATGAGAGTTTGCAGGAAAAATCTGCATATTACATTCTGAGACGTCTAAATCAATAACTGCATAATTACATAGTGCAGACGTTTGGGAAAAAACGAATTGTTAATGCTCAGTTGGTATGTCAGGAAAGATATAGACTAGTTATACACAATATAACAAAGATTTGAAGATTGGAATATCTGTCCTGACATACCTTGGTTGACCTTGACACCCATTTGTTTTGATGTATGAATCATATCTATACATCTTGTGCAATAACTGCATAATCTGAAAGAAATATCCAAAACAATTCATAATTTTCTCATGAAAAAAAGTACTAACTCGTGTAAAAGTCCTTTTGGCCTCCTGAGCATTGTGGTTGTGGTCGGGCAGATTGTGAGCAACAGCCTGAGCATTCTCCACCACAGTGGTGAGGATTGACTTCAGGTGGTGGAACTGGCGTAGAAGATCAACCACAACTCCACTCTGTTCCTGACTGCATTAGAAAAGAGAGTAATAAGGTCAAGACTATTACTTAACATAACAATTTGTACTAGATATAAAAGGAAAATACAACATACTTTGCAACTGCTGTTTAACTATTGTGTTTCTATATTTAAATTATAAAATATTCTGCACAGTAGGACCAAAAACAAACATAGACAAGATGTACAGTATGAGTTAAAATCCCTCTCTGCCTTCCCCCGTCCTCACCCATTGTTGATCAGAGTCCTGACGTCCTCCCAGGCAGTCTTCACCAGCGCTACCTCCCTGAGAGCCTCCCCAGCCATCTCACTGTCTCTGAGGGCCAGCTGGCTTCCCTTCTCCTCTAACCACCGCTGGGAATGCTGCAGGGACTGGAGCTCATCCTCCAGCTGGACGAAAAAACGCAGCCTGGGAGAAATAGATGCAGGACACAACAATGGGGATTACTACCCTGATTCCAACATATTATACACATTTTTTCACATTTAAAATGATATTTTGGCTCCATTTATATAAAGGAATATTCGCAGTTTGGCTTACAGTAGGTGTGTGAATGAATAGCTTAGAGCAGTGGTTCTCAACTGGTCAGGCCTCGGGACCCACTTTTTACTTGGTCAATACATCGCGACCCAACATTTTGAAGCACTCAAATCTATTCAACAAAAAAACGTGCTGTAATATATACGCTTTTCAGCATACAATATTAATAAAAGTGAAGTATAGTGCATATACTGTATCCCTTATATCCCTTCACAAAACTAAAGTATGCTTTTAAAAAAGGTTTAATGAGATGATGGAATCAAAGCTGAACTATAAAAAAAGGCACACATGCTGAAAACCCAACCCCAGCAGGGGGGTCTGGGGGGATTCTCCCCCAGGAGATTTTTAGAAATACTAACAAACTATGCATTCTGGTACACTCTGAGAAGAAAATAAATAAATCTATTACTACCCGACATATTAATAATATTTTATGCCATTATTTGTTTTTCACTTTGTTCTGACAGCTTGCTGCTCCTCACAGAGAGAAGAGCAAAGAGGAGAGAGTCTGTGTGAATTACTTTAAATTGTGGAGATAGCTCCCATTGTTCTGTGACCTGTCAATCATCAAACCGGGGTTCATATTTCATTATGTGTCCATTTGTATCTGAAGTTGTACCCATGGATGTATAAAGAAGAGTCCTACCGCAAGTTATTCTCCGTGGGGACTTCCGGCAACAATCTTGATTCTGATTGGCCAGAAGACTCGAAAAAACATCAGCAAAGATACTTATTGAGAAGATGATCACTACGTGACAGAAATTTTCAAAACCGTTTATGGTCTCCAGTACTTCCAGTCCAACGCCAACCGCATGCACAGCGTTAGAAAATCGGGCCTTCAAAATAAAAGTTTGACTTTTTCCCCCCAAATTTTTTTTTCTTCACTCACACATCCGCGACCCACTCCAAACGGGTCCGCGACCCACTTTTGGGTCGCGACCCACCAGTTGAGAACCACTGGCTTAGAGGGTGCACTTGAAAATGACAAAGTATATTCAACAATATGGATGACTTACAAAAACTCTTTAAGTTGTTGGTAAACTTAAAGTTATGATCATTATTTGCTACAACAATATATATATATATATATTTAGGGGCCTGAATTGTGTTGATAACCATTTACAAACCTTTTTTGAAAGGCATGTACAGTGATCTCTCTGGCCCCCTCTTGCCTCGCTTCATTGTCCAGTTTGTTCAAATTCTTCATCACCTCCTCCTTCCTCTCCCTGAAAGAGGTCCATAATGCTCCTAAAGCGTCTGCTTCGCTCTGCCTCCACCCCACCCCCCTCTGCACCTCCTCTAGAGCCATCATCAGGGCCACTGCCTGTCCCCTGCAGGAGGTTCTTCCCTGAGGGTGGCTCAGGTCTCTGTGAGCCTGCCACTCTGCCCCACTCAGGTGAAGGTGTGCCTTGCTCAGCTGCCCATCCAACCCGACTGCCTCCGCCTCTAGCCTGGCCACGTCTTTAGCCACTTCCCCTATTCCACGGTGCAGCTCTTCAGCTTTGGCGCGGTCCCAGCTGCCCCGGCCCTCCACTGCCTCATGAAGGCAGCGCACAGTACGAACTGCAGCTTTATGCTTCTCAAGGAAAGTCTTCAACTGATTCAGGCACTCTTTACGGAGGAGCAGGAGGCGCTGGGATTCACTGAGGGGCTGCAGGCAGTCCTCTCTCCAGCCTTGGAGCTGCTGTTGGGCCTCCGAGGTGGAGCAGTGAAGCAGGGAGGACTCTCTTTGCTGAAGAGTCTCTCTCAGTGATGCATGTGCCTGTAGCTGCACCTCATGCTCCTGCAACAAGATGGTTCAATTAGACACATTTGCATTAGCTCCTACAGCAATCAATACATTACATTACATTCAATGTCACTTGTTAGACGCTTTTATCCAAAGCGACTTACATACTCAATACTGTGGGCAATCCCCACAGGAGCAATTTGGGGTGAAGTGTCTTGCCCAGGGACACAACGACATGCTGACTGCAGTGGGGTTTGAACCTGTGACTCCCTGATCCAATACAAACGTGCTTACTCTAACTACTCTCATATACAAAACCTATGAAGAACATCTTTGTTGACAGCAAAGTATTGATTTCTCACCTTCAGCTGACTAATTGCAGCCTCAAGATCAGCAATATCAACCTGGGAAGAGCTTCTCAAGCCAGACAGGAAGTGTTCACTCCTTTGGGTCAGAGTCAGCAGTGCCTGATCAAATTGTTCCAGCTTTGACAACTGACACTGCAGCAGCTCAAGTCTAATAGAGTGGAGACAGGCAGTTTAGATTAAGATAATTACTTTTGTTACAATAGTAGTTTATCTTAACAAAACAAACAACATTGAACCACAACATTTCGCAGGTCGAATTATGGAGGGATAAAGTAAAATAATAAAACATTTGTATGAAAAGTTAAACGAGAGATACCGATGTGATATGCTGTTCTTCACAGAAGTGCATCTTTCCTCCAGTTGAGTGAGATCGTAGCTGAGCACTTCCACACGAGTTTCAGATGCTGTGGGGTACAGACACAGAGCGAGATTCACAAGCCCCTGCAGAAGAGCCTCATACGATGCCGTCTCCCCCTGCATTTCCTGGATGGGTGAATCATTATTCAAAGATGAGGAAACACAAAAACAGCAGGAAACACTCTGAATTAGCAAAACTGAAAAAAGGGAAGAAAAAACACAAATGCAAAATGCTCATTTAATGTTCAGTGAATAACAAGCAAGAAATATAAAAATGATTCACCTGCACGTTGAGTAGTTCATTCCTGAGTTTTTCTTTGTCTGCAGAAAGCAGGTCAGTGTCTGGACAGCAGACAGACTCACACCTGTTCAGCCAGTTTTTCATGGACGAACTCTCCTTTTCAAATCTGCAGAGACAATACATAACAGACAAATGAATTCAAATCAAATACAATTTATGCAGCACCATTTTGAAAATTATTATAATAAAAGCTGATCTAACAATAGATTGATAGTAGCATTCTGTTTACACACGTGCACACACACAGTACAGTGTGTGGTTTTTCTGTTATTATCTGACCAAGCCTCAGTATCATTGACAGGGTCATAATAGGGCAACCATATCTTGCCAGAGCACCCAGAGCTGTAAGTAATCCCTCATAAAAACACCTGCAGGGGAGAAGATTGAGGATCACCCAGATACACACACAGACACATACTGTATACACTCAGCTGAAGTTAAGCAGCAAACATGTAAATGGTTATTATAACAAAAGTCACTGACTTAATAAAATAAAACAAGCACCAAGCTTTAACTCTCTAAACAGCTACAACGTGACTGCTGAGACAGAAGAGAGAGAAACAATTGCTCCAATCTATTCTCCAAGTCTATTGTCTGATCAAAAAAAGCGATGAGAGAAGCATATTATTAGAATAGAAAGGCTGACTGAGACAGACAGATTGAGTCAAAGACAGGATCTCGCTTCCCTACACCACACGAAGATAAGGGAATAAAAGAGGAAATTGGCATAGAAAGTCGAATTCAGCAAAAAGAGCAGAGGCACAATAAAAGGGAAACCGCAATGTTTATACAATCAGAATAAGATACATGTGTTAAAGAAACAAAACCTGACAGACATTATTTTATCAAAATGAAATCCTTTTTGAGCCAGATAACATTTGTTTGTGCAATGTGACAAACTCCTCAATTGTCAAACACTCCTCTTGTAAGTGTTTAAGGGACACACACGAGGTAGAGAGCACGACTGTCCGCACAGCTAGGCATCGCAGCAGCTGGCAAAACATCCTGGATACAGTCTTAGGTAAGCTCATGACGACTAAACAGAGGACTTGTTACACAATAAGAGACACTTTCAGATAAATATGCATGTGAAGGTTTTTTTTTCATAATTTTAGTAACATCGTTTTTTTGGCAACTTCCCCAACCTTCTAAAAAATGCATTAACATAGGCTCACATAACTGTTTGCCCTACCTTTGCCACAATGACAGAAGGCTCTCTAATGTAGATTGCTTTTCTGCTGCCTTTTCCAAAAATTCTCCCTGTTGCTTCTGGAGGTTAGCCACCTCTCCCTCCAGCTGGCTGCCCTCTGCAAGCCTCTTCATGGCTGAACACAGAGCCATCAGCCTGGGGTTCAGCTGCTCAACCGCCTGGCAGACATCCTGGAGGAAACAGATATGTGCTTGTCATCAGCTCTGCGGACTAACAAGTAAACTCTTGAATACAGTTTCAAACTATAGATTACAGGTAAGAAATGTTAATATAGTTTAGGTTTGAAAAAAAAAAAAAAAATAAAGAAAATGTAATCCCTTCAGATTAGTTAGTTAGTTGTTAGTCAACCTCACATTTAACACAAATAATTCCAAATATTCACATTCAGGCATACATTAAGTTTCATCTCACCATATGATCCTGGAGGCTTTTGTATGTCTCAGATGATGATGAACAGTATGTGAGAGGACAGTCGAGCTTCTCTTTAAGGTCACTCGTTGCCTTCTTGCACTGACAATGACAAAAAATGCACTTACTCAAAAATGTACCTTAATTCACAATTTCTGCACCTCTCTATTGTGCTGCTGCATACCTGCTCAAAGTTATCATTGTATCTCTGCCAGTAGGAGGCGCTCTGGATGAGCTGCCCTCCCAGCTGCTCTGCTCTCCCCTTCAACTCTTCCCAGCAGCGCCTCATCTGTGCGAGTCGTGTCCGGATACGTCCGGCCTCTCCAGGGGTCACAAACCTAGAGAGAGCCTCACAGTCTGCCTCCATGTGGGCCAGAGCTGCCCTCCTCTCCTCTAAACCGTCTGCCACAGCCTGTAGGGATGCAACGGCAGAGGAATGCTGATCAGGAAGGAAGTAAAAGAGGCTTGTTTTGGGAGAAATACAATAAACAAGATACACCGAAAAACAGTAGGAGAAAAAACATGTGATGAGACTTTGCTATGTTTTATCTCAACAGATTCCTGTGTCTTTCACCAATACAAAATGTGTCAGGTTCGTAAAGTTCCAGAAAAATTCAAGGTGATGGAACAAAAAATAACCAACAGTGCTGTTTCTGGATGCATGAGTTTTTTACTCACAAATAACCAAATAGCAGCTGCAGGACTTCTTAAATCCTGTTATCTATAATGTTTTCCGGGAGAAAGACAAGGCTGTGGTCTGTCAAATTAGATTATATTTCATTCAATATGATCACTTTATTTTCTGTATCTTAGTCTTCACTGCAGCTCTGACCCAATTTTCCCCTAGGGTTTCATTAAAATAAAATCGTATTTTATCTTAATCTTAATAACCCTCAGGGCACCCCAAAACACTATGCACACGGCCAGAAAGCTATCTTTTTTACCGTGATGCGTACCACTTTATAATAAGACTACCCTTATAAAAGGGTTTACGAATAGTTTGTAATTCGTTTATTAATTAGGTTGTGAACACTTTATAAATCATTAATAAGCTTTTATAAGACATGAGATAAACAGGGCAACTGTGACCGGTTGCTTGCCAAATAGTGAGCCCACATTTATCTGTACTGCTTAGCCTTATATTGGCTACCTAGCTTACTTCGTCTTTTTCTATAAGGCTTAGTCATCTTGCCAAATAGTGAGCCTGTGTTGATGTATGAAAACTACGTTAGAACTGGTTTATAAATGGTTCTTAATGATTAATAAAGTGTTTACAACCTAATTAATAACCTAATTATAAACCCTTTATGAATCCTTTATAAGGGTAGTCTTATAATAAAGTGGTAACCCGTGAGGTACTAAAAAGTGTTTTGATTTTTTTTTTGCAAATACCAGAAGATGATCGAAGAAGTAGTGAAAAATAAGGGGCTCTAAAGGCTGCAGTCAGTCCTACCTCCACTGTGATGATGTGTTTGTCCAGAGGATCTAAGGAGGAGGTGGAGCTGACAGCCTCAAGCTCTTTCTCTGTCTCATTGATCCACTGAGAGAAACTCTCTGATTCACTGCTGAAGCGCTCCCACCACATACACACCATCTCCACCTGGACAACACTGGCAGACAAAAGATAAGACATGTTGTATACATAGAGGGCTGAAAACAGACAAGCACACAACAATTGAGCATCGTGAATTTGTAATCAATTAATCTTGTCTTTATCTAAGTTCAATTTACATTTTCAATTTCAAGGCTTTATTGTCATGTGCACAGTAGCAGTGTAGGCAATGAAATATTTAAGCCCCTCCAACAATGCAACATTATATATATAGGATATAAAACAAATAAAACAAATAAAATAGCGCAACAAATAACAGAATAGAAATAAAATAGTGCAAGAGAATGTTGAAAATATGTTTGAGGAGAATACAGCGTAGTCCATATCATTTAAGGGGGTGGGAGGCTTTGGATAAGGATGGGACATACTTCTTGTTGAGGTGGTCTTGAAGTTGTGCGACTGCTTCTCTGGTGGTCTGGGCGTGCTGCAGAAGAAGAGTTTGGTTTTTTGGACCGAGCTGAATGTCTGCTGCCTTTTCCAGGAGGAGATCCGCTCGCACAGAACACTCCTCAACCTTTGTGAGGAGCTCCTACGGATGAGAGAAGCCAATGTCTTATATGAGTGAATGCAGAACAAACACGATGCATGCAAATACACATGTACTGCACATACACACCTTGGTATGCTCCAGTTCAGCTTTCAGGCTGTCCACGCTGTTGAAAATAAGTTCTTTGTGCAGCTCATTGTTGGTGTTACTGATAAACCTCCATACTGTTTCTCTCTCTGCTTCAAAATGCTGCCAGGTGCTCAGAGTTTCCTTGAGGTTATGAAGAAATATCAGAATAAAATCACTGGGTAAATCATAAATCTCTCTCTATGTAATGAACATAGCTCCATTTCAAAATCTAACTTAACTCAAGAGTTTAATTGTGAATATTTTAGACACACAAACATTTAACATTTATCTGTGATGTTTGGAGTATTTATTTTACGTTTTTTACATGTTTTCTTCATAAAAGTTTCTACTCCAGGTATCTTGCAGACACATATGTTTTTGGATACACGTGTTGATTTTCTAATCAATTTGAGGACAGTGATAGAAGTGTTTAAACAAATGACGATAAAATACACATTAACAAATTAGCATGCAATTTAAAAATCAATACTTGGACCAATCAATGATGACTGCAGGGGAGTGTTGGACTCTCACACATGCTAACATTAGCAGACTTACACGATAGAAAACACCAGGCTCAATATACCTGCAGGTTGTGCTCCTTTGCCCCTGATTTGTGGTCGACATCTCTGAAAGCTCCCTCCAGCTGATGTAGAGACTGACTGAGACCCTCGCCTTTCTGCAGCTGGCGGCAGTGGGCCACCAGAAGCTCCGCCTCTCTCCTGTTAGTATGCAGGCGCTTAAGGTGGTGCTATAATAAACATAAAACAAAATGTCAGAGGAGAAAACAAATAGTTTTGAAGCAGTGGGGAGTGAAGTTTAAGTATTGTTTTAAAAATATCTTTACACATCACCACTTTACTGCCTCCACATTACACACACCTGGTGAATAAGATAAAGTTGTTTGGCCTCCTCCAGCCCCTCAGCATCCAGGATGCTGCTGATCTGCTCCTCAGCCTCCCTTCTCACCCTCAGGACCTCCTCGAGAGCGCCACACACCTCCTCCCTCAGCTCCTCGTACTGGAACATAGCAGAGCCCTCCTCACCCCACTGTGAATGGGGGAAACAGAGGATCAGACAGAAAGAAGGAAATACAAGAGATACATCTTAGTATTTGGAATATCTCAGAATATCTCAGAATACCTGGCAGAGTGAAGAAAAGAGTGCCCGCAGGTCAGTTGAGAGTTTAGCCAAGGTTGTTCTCTGTCTCTGGACCTCCAGATCAGAGCTAACCTCAGAAAGCCCAGCAAGACGGCTCTCAAGCCACAACAGGCTCTCCTCTCGGGCATCTACTGCTTCCTGCAGAGTCTGAAAATAGTTAAGGGAATGCAGGTTTACTAAGACTGAGCACTAATGAATCATCACATCATCTCTGTGCCGACAGCAGGATATATAATGTGCTTCCTAACCTGAACAGCAGCATCCACTTGTTCCTGATGGCTGGAATTCCTTGCTGTTTCTCTCAAAAGCCTCACCTGCCTCCTCTGGGATGAGAGCCAATCAGAGATCTCACAAAACCTAGAGAAAGGAACTACTTTAAAGCACCTCCAGTAATCAAAATGTCAGACTTTAAAATGTTGCAGATACCGTCATGTCTTTGAGTTTTTGTCGAGCTTTACCTATCATTCCACTCTTTCCATTTATCAGGGTGATGCTCCAGTTTGAGATAGGTGCTCTTGATTTGTTCTGTAACCTCCTCTACAGTCCTCCTGGTGGAGTCTAGCGTTCGATAAACTGGGTCGTTGTCAGGTAACTTGTGACACAGATCCTCCATGTTTCTAATCCTCTTCTCACACAGAGTCACAGGTTTGCGTTCCCTGAAAAAAGTCTGGAGATAAGAGAGAAGGGAATGTTACATGTAGGAGGCTCCAAAGTGATGGTGAAGCTGACGTTAAGTGATTTTATCTTTGTTTCATTTCACTCCTGGTTTAATCTACTTTAAGTTTTAAATCCAAGGCTCACTCTGTGCTCTTTGATCACTCGCTCACTGGTGCAGGTGCCTGACAGAGCTTGCATTTCTCTGTCCAGCTCTGATCTGCAGTCTTTTATAATCACAGCCACTCTGCTCCACTCCACTTCCACTTTTAGACGGAGCAGATGAGACGGTACCTCGCTCTGGATGTCCTGTGGAAAAGACAGAGTAGGACAGACATGGTAGATAAGATATACAGTATAATAAACATGAGTTTCAGTCTCATATTGTATCCTCTTCAGACACAAGATATCCTCCAGAGAGACTGAGAGGGTTGCATTTTAATCTAACTAGTACAGGTTAATTGGAAACAGACTGGAGGGAACTCTATCAAAGCCAAAGGTCTTCCTGGTTAAGTTAATGAAGTATCGGCTAAGCGCCTCCAGAGATGTACAGTAATTAGTGAGAGTGTTAAAGCACGGTGACCCCTGACCTTCCAGTGTTTGTGCAGCCTGCGGACAGTTTCTTGCAGACCCTGTTGCTCCTCCTGTGGAAGGATGTCCGTCAGCTCATCACACGCCTTCAAGAACATGCTCAGCAACCGCTGGTCCAGCTGCCCAAAGAAGTCCTGTCCAGAAAACAAAAAAAGATAAAAGAGAGAGAAGCATTCATTAAGTTTCTATTGTTTGCTAGGTCTAAAAACAGAGTGACTTGCAGAGTATTTTCTGTACGTTTTGCTACTGTAACTGTGCGTCTTTGTGGTCCAGAGAAGATTTAGCAGCCAATATTGTTTTTGTACATATTAGCTTCATGTTTGCCTTTATTTACAGCAGATGTTTTGATCTTACGCTGTGCTTCTTCAGTAATTCCTCAGCATCTCCAGTCTCTCTCAGGCAGCCCTGAGCTTTTTTCAACACTCTCTCCAACTCTTGTCTCGATTCCTCAAACCTCCTCCTCAGGCAGTTGTTGGCCTCCTCCTGCCTCCTCCATTCCCCCACCTCCTTCAGCAAAGCCTGGGAGGATGGACAGTAGGTGATTGTAACGGGTCTCTTCGGTAATACAGTGTAATTACATTATTTGTCTTATGTCGCAGTGAGACACATGAGTAAGTCATATCTGCACTGTTGCCTCCTGGGTGTTTTGATGTTCTTGTAATCTCATTAATGTAATCAGCATTGTGGGTAATGCAGTGTCTGTGTGGCACTCTGGTGTGCGAACATGTCTGTTTCACATTTACCTGCGTCGAGTTCTGTATTTCAGACACTCTCTTCTGAAGCAGGGACAGGTCGAAATTTCGGAGCACCTTACTGGAGGAGAGCGCCCTCTGCAGAGCGTGGTGGTTCCTCTCGATCACCGACAGACAGCGTTTACAGCTCTGCTGCTGGTTTAACAAATCCTGAAGGAAATGTGGAAAGGAAAAATATGGATATGCGTCAATAACGGTGTATTTAAATATTAAAAGATCTTCTTTTAAATCAACAATTGTATTTTAATTGGACAAAAAGGTTACAGTAAAACAAGGTTGTAAAGTTGTAAGATAAATGTGATAGAAATAACTGGGAAATGGTAATGTAATGGCTAAAATAGATGATTATATTTCATTGTACATTTTTACAGCCAGGCTCTCTTTCTATATGTTGCCTTCATTCCTTTTAATACACACACACATTTTAGCCACAAGTCAGAAGACACCTATAAACTGATTATTTTAACCACTTGCTGGATAAAATAAATGATTATAAATGTACCAGAAATATGTATCCATGATTTATGTTGTTTAACTATTAAACTGATGCAAAACTACTAAAATAAGAAAAACCTAATCTTCCTACATACCAGTCAGGCTTTTACCTGGTAACCATTTAAAGTAAATCCTTTCATTGTCATCATATCTTACCTGCCACTTTTGTTTTTGCTGGGTCTGTGTGTCTGCTTCTCTGTCGGCAGAGGTGATGCGACTGGCCCGCTCCAGAGCTTGGTAAAAAGCGGTGATGTGTTTCTCCATCTCCTCCAACAATGGCAGGAGAACATGACACTCCCTCACAAGGGAAGGACACCGCTCTCTCACCTGGAGGCAAAAAAAACAATTAGGGCCTTTAAATAGTGACACGAAAAGTGACAACAAGGGGTGTTGAGAATGTTAAAGGAGGAGTAAGGGTAATTGAATTCCTTTGAAATAAATACGTTTTTTTGACGTAAATGATACCAACCTTACTCAGCTGACTTTTGGCTGTTGCCATAATTGCCATGACCCTGGCAGCCTCATCCTGTGGCGCATCCTTGGCAAGGAGCTGAGCACTGCGGGCAGCCAATTTATATTGTGTCTCCATGGCAACTACCTTTTGCTTGGTATTCTGAGATGAGACGTGGAGGCAAAGGGTCAACTTAGACATCCTTAAATTGAATGCGATTTCATCAAAACAGCTTTTGGCAATAACAATAACAACCTGCAACGAGGTTGTCTGAAGATCTTAGTTTAAAAACAGCAGGGACATAAAGCAAGCAGTAACTCTTCAGCAACAGCTTCAGAAAGCAAGTTCACAAGGAAGTTGACTGGGGAGGATGAGGAAATTATCCTAAATCATCTCAGTTGTCACTAAAGAGCTGACTACGGATTAGACTTAGACAGTACAAATCACAGTTAGGAAACAAGTTAGGAAGTTGGGATCATATACTGATAGTCTATGCACATAAAACACGCTTTTAGAAAATGTAATAGTTATAATGTAATCGTATAAGCTGAATCAACCACAATCCCTGCTTATTAGTGCTATTTTCTTATTATTGCGCTATTCTGACGGTTCTTGCTTTTCTCACCTCCACGTCCTGCAGAAAGGCTCTAACGTTGAGGAAAGATATCTGGACAGGAACATTGAGCTTGACCTCGGCTGTGTCCAGCAGCTCTTTGAGGGCCAACACGGCCTTTAGGTGGTCTTTTCTCCACTTCTCCAACTCGTCTGCATGGGCATACTGCAACAAAGGAGAGAAAATACAACCTGTAGGATTGATTTTATCAAGAGAAGTATCTTTGTTTATCAGACCTGGGAAAAAATGTAACTCTTCAAACTGCCAACTTGTAATTTATGTAAAACATTAAATCCACCTAGAAATGTTATTTAACCAAGTTTAGTTTGTTATCTGATAAACAGTATTTAAAGTTGTGTTGTTGAATTGTTGTTGTTTGTTACTTGTTGGACTTTGAGGAAGAGGTCTCTCCATCGTCCATTCAAAAGAAGAAGCTGCTGCTTGAGATCCAGTGATACGGTCTCATCACATGTTTCAATGAGAAAATTCCCCGCGTCGTTCATGGCTGCATGTTGATCCATCCAGTGGCTGAGATCCCTAAAAAACTCCTGGATGAGAGACAGACTCGTTAGAAAGACAAAAAAGAAACTGAGACTAAGAGGAACAAAGAACCACACAAAAAACGAGTGTCAGAGAGGAAACAAAGAAAGCTAATCAAAGAAATGGACAAAGAAATGAATTCATAAGGAGAAACACAAAAGGACAATAAAGAAAAACTGGGGTAATTAGCCGTCTAATCCTTGGTGGGGATGGGAATCTGAGGTAACCATGGTGATGCGACAACTGGTATATCCTTAGTGGCTTGTTGTAAGTCAAGGAGATCATTTGATACTCGAGTGGAGACTGCTAATAGGATTCCACTTAGAAGGCCAAATGCTTGAAATTGGGCTGACGTGGATGTGATTGCTACTACTCTGAGCCCATCTAATAAATTAATATATAGTCTGACAGGACCCCTAATCTCTTTAAAAAAAAAACTTTAAGAGTGGTGGGGTTTCCTACATCATTCAGAGTGAATCTCATACCCGTTTAGTGTTTTCCGGCTGGCTCAGGGCTGCCTCTGCGTCCTCAAGCCAGGCCTGTAAGGAGGCCACGGTGGAGCTGTACCTCTCCCAGTTGGACAGCACCTCCTCCAGCATGCTCCTCACGCTGCGCACCTCCATGGACAGACTCCTCCACTGCGCCACCACCTCCCGCATGAACCTGCGCACTCCCATCTCACCCTCATCCACTGGAGGAGAGATAAAACATCAACTACAATGTCAACAATGACATCAAATCAAATGTTCTATTTGTTCAAGACAATGCTGACATTCAGATGCATGTTTTTTTATTACAAACAGTTCAGATTGTTGCTGTTCTAACTCCCTAAAAAGTATTTTTGAGAATTACAGTTCATTTAGAATACTGTGGACCAGATGTTGACCAATACAGAAAGTAGAGTTCACATCACCCCGAATCTCAAAACAAACTAATTTCCTAAATTTTGCATAATCTAGCATCTTCATATATCAGTGACTTCTTTTCTTTCAATACGGTTCTTTTTTATAACCCTGGTTTGATAAGTGGTACATGAAGGCTAATATACAGTAGCTTATGTTTATAGATATTGCTGTGTAACTGTTTTAATGAAGTTAATTTGATGACTTGTGGTCACTTCTGTTAAGCTCACACGACTATATACTATAACTTTGAGATTTGGGGGCATATGGTACGGAGCGTCAAACATATGGTACACATTCAGGGAAAAAGCACATGAAGACTGATGGAGCTACATGCAGACAAATCGCTGACCTCAAAAACTTCCTCTTTAGGGAGATGTCTTTCCATTTCAAGGTACACTAGACACATTAAAGTAGTACAAGATCTTTACCACAAAATATCATCAGCCAGTGTGGTGAAAATGAATCACTTCACCAAATATAGATATCCAGTTTCAAGTACACATGAATCAGATATGTTCACACCTTTAAGCCGTTATATACAAATCCCCTTATCCTGCTCTCCTGCATCAGTTTGCTTTAACCTCAAACCGGGCCCCTTTAAAATATCTGAATGATCTGTTATCCAGCCAATCAGAGCAGAAATTGCAAACTACCAGCAGGGCTCTTGCGGGTATGCTGTTGGTGGGGGGCGCTTCATGTGTGGGGGTTGACCAATCAAGCCTCAGATGTCCTGATTTCTCTCCATACCTCACTTCTCCGCTCTGCATACCCTAAAGCAGCACAACCCTGAAACTTAATAAACCAACAGGCAAGCTCAGTTTGCGCCCAGAGACCTGCAGAAGTGGAGCAGCCCCTAACTAGCAAATGGGGTCGTATTCCCCACTGAGAGCTGCGAGTGGAGGAACCTCATTTAGCTGTAGCCTGCACACTCTCCCCCTCTACCGAGCTGAAAAACCAGACAGGGGCAGACCGAGCTGCTGGAAGAGAAAGCTTCACTGGTGTTTGAGTAGTTGACAAGGGAGAATAAAGTTGACATTTATCTAGATTGTGTAGAACAACCATAACATTCATACTGTGATATCTATCCCTGCTATATCTCTAATTGCATTGCACCAATGTGGGCAATCACGTGCCTTTAATCACTGCATCACTGAGCAGCACTGTTTCACTGAAATATTGGATTTATAAGTAAATTTGGCATCGAAATGATTAAATACCTTCACTTGCCAAGTATTTAATTTGCAAGCCAGTCACAGACATTCCTGTATCTAGTGCATGAAAAGGAGTTTAAGTTTCATTTTGATGCATTCAAGATCAAGATATAAAGAAAAAATTATTATTAAAATATAGCTCGATCATAATAGATATCAGCAGTTCCTAAAAGGAAAATATTTAACAGTTATAAGTTAAAAAAAAGAGAAAGCTAGCTGTTAAAAATAATGTATGTATCAGTGGTGATTTCTCACCTGAGCTGTCAGCATTGACAAAGGCCTCAGCAGACAGTTTGAGGGACTGGAACAATGCCTCATAATTTTCAAAGAAATGTTGCTTCTCCACAAATGACTGATGAAGACAGAAACAAATAGAACATCTATATAAATACATATGAGGAGACACAGCCGACAGTAACAACATAATAGATATACAGCATAACTGGTAATCATACATTATACACTGTAGCAGGGAAAGTTATTTAGCATGAAATATTGTTTTCACATTTGACTTTTATCCAATAATATATTACAATTACACAATAGAGGAATATACTTTTCATGATTTTCTTAACTTTAAAGATCAGCATAAGAACCCTAAAGAGTCATTTAAAATGTCAGCACAAAATGTATAGAGTGAACCAAAGCCGGAGCTTACGATGTAGTTGTGGAGCATCACTGCCACGGACTCTTGTCGGCCATATTTGATGATCCAGGACTTGAGCTTGGACTCGGTTAGAATGAGGAAGCCCTGCATGTGGTGTTTGTTCTCCAGGAACTCCATTTGAGACAAGTGGATGCTAGAAGATGTAGAAACAAAGTTCATCCTAAAAAAGACAATATTCACAAAGATATTAGACCTATGGCTTGACCCTCAAATTCTACTTTACACTACAGACTGTAAAACCATACCAAATAAGATCGACAGGCGTCTTAATTACCTCTCGGCCATGTCTTGGAGCTGGTCTGGGGAAATAGGGACTCCATCAACACTTCTGTCTTTATGGATCCTCTGAAATACCTGCTGGTGTGTTTCCAGGCTCTTCAACACATCCTGCACAGTGTAAATACACATGCACACTGAATAACAAATACTTATAGAGACTAAACAAAAAGGTTTCTGATAAGTACATTTTAGAAGCTAGTGGTGTACTGCTCACAAGAGTGAACATAAAATATGAAATGAACAGGGAACCTATCATTTGTTTGTGTTGCATTTGGCCTCTGTCTATGTCTGCATGCTAACCTTGTGCTGCTCCAGAGCCCTGTGGACAGTGGCAGCTGTCACGTCGTGCGCCTGATGGACGATGATCTCTTGTCGCAGAGCTCCCTCCGCCTCATGCAGCCACGCCCCCACCGAATCCAGAGGAGCCGGCAGAGACCTGTCCAGCTGCAGGTGCCAGTCCAAGAGCTGAAATAAGGAGTTGAAGATACAATCAGAGGAACACTGAGTGGATTGCGAATGTACAGTTCATGGCACAACAATAACAACATGATAAAACACATGCAGCAGTGACATTCTTGGTTCAGTTCTGGCTGGAAACTTTTGAGGAGGTTTGTACTCTCCGGCTGCTCTCACCCTATTAGAGGCTCTTTCCCAGGCCTGTTTGACCAGAGCCTGATCCACAGTCAGCATCCCATCCTTCTGAGTGGACTGCAGAGCCCCCTCCACCTGCTTCCTCCTCATCTCCACCTGGACATGCAGACTCTTGAACAACTGAAAAAAAGTAAAAGTGTAGTCTGTGTTTGATTTGCAGATCCACAAATATTTATGTTACAGAATACAGACATCGAAACTAAGTGCTTCCTATAGGAGTCACATTGGCTTCAGACCCTCATAAAATATGTGGCTAACTGCCTCTGTTTGTCCTTCTTGCTGGCTTCAGGTTGCCAGACTCCTCTGAATAATGTGCAATGAAAATGGGGGTATCCCACATGCTGCTCAATATGGAAAGTATCCCGAGGCTTGGCGGCATAAGCCAGATTGACTGAAAATATGACGGCTGCCGTCTGATCCCCACAGTGTAATGCCACTGATTAAGCTAATAATAGGAGCGTCTGTGCCCAGTGTGCCCAGTTTAAACAGTGCACACACAGACATGCACACACAGACATGCACACACAGACACACACACACACACACACACACACACACACACACACACACACACACACACACACACACACACACACACACACACACACACACACACACACACACACACACACACACACACACACACACACACACACACACACACACACACACACACACACACACACACACACACACACACACACACACACTAACCTGGTACTGTTGAGCGAGATTGCCCTCAGTCTCCTGAGCCTGTATAGCGTCTCTCTCCAGCTGGTTGAGCCACATTTTGAGCTCCCTCAGGCTCTTTCGCTGCTCTCTCTAGGAGGCCGGGATGGGTGAGGGGTGGTTGGGTGAACAACGGGTGGAAAGATACACATGGAAATTAGGAAGTGCAAAGGGGAAATGAAAACCAAAAAAAGACGGAGGGTAAACCAGAAAGATGGAGTGGCAAAAGTAGTAAACCAAATAGATTTTTGAGGGATTGATGAAAGGAAGAGGGTAAAAGAGAGGGCATGTGCTGTTAAACATGTTCTCCTAATCCTCTGCTTCTCCCTGTAGGACAAAATGTCAAAAGTCCACAGCTGCCAAAAACACTCAGCTTAAACAGGGTACTTTGTCGGAGACCCCCTACCAACATTTCATTGGATTTTAAGTTACCATGACGATAATACTATGCTGCTCAAAAGCTTGCCAGATTGTCTATTGAGTGTGAGAGCTTTTCCTTTTCACTCTATTCAGGTATAATACTTGCTGCTGTAAGGATATCAAACGTTATTCTTTTGGACAGCATTGAAATAATCAAGCTGATACTTAAGGGTAACAGACTTTTTTCTGGTACATTTTTTTCAATTTATGCAAATCATTTTACAACCAGGTTTGTTTATCTTCAATTTTGTCGTTTTTATATCACAAGAGCCAGTTGACCTTCATTCAATACAAGAGAATATTCAGGACACATATTAGCATGTTAGCAAAAACTGCCAACAAATACCAAAGCAGGTGTGAGACACAACAACCACAAAAAGCATAAACAGTGATGAAAAACAACAAAACACATTGTAACACAGAAAGTGAGTGGTTAGTGGCATCACTGTTCCCAGCACCTTAAAAGAGGCAACCTCTTTTCGCAAGCTTTCCATCAAATATGCTGTATCAATGCACACTGCCAATGCCAGAGGCTTTCATTGTCATGCTAATGGGAACCAGGAGCCATAGCGGGAGGTAACATTAATAAATGGTAATATCATGTCTTATTATACCGGACTTCCTTTTGTTATCAGGGCACGGAAACCCCTCAGCAGGAATATCACATCAGGTAAGATAAAGAGCCGATATTAGCTACAAAGGCTCTGCTTTGACATGGGGAAAAAACAATGTTTAATCTCATCCATAAACTGTACAGTAGGCAGTGATACTGTAATCCAATAGCAGAGCCAAAGAAATAAACCATAATCACGTTTATATGGAAACCATGAACGGGCATGGGTGCTAATTGCCTTGAGCTGCATAATATGATGGAAAACCTGCCCCTGGGACCTCGAAGTTACTCTTTTAACCTACCTGCAACATATCCTCTATATCGCGAGGAGCAAGACCCTGCTGTAGGACAGAGGCCCGCACAACAACCACAGGAAATAAGTCACCACACAAAAACACCAGAGAGACAAAGACAAGGAGAGACACGAAGAGAGAGATGTGCAACACGGAAAGACACAAAATAGGCTAGACACTGCCTGACCTGAGTCACATGACAAGTCAAATTACTATTAGTTTTAACCTTCTGTAAAAAGCAGATAAGTCCTGGTTCCTGCATTGTAGAAAATATTAAGTAACTATACCAAAGTGTAATTCACTTTCTGAAATGTTACTATAAAAAAGCCTTACCATCATTTATGGATGGGAGGATATAGTATTTTCATTGCAGATTGTGACGCCAACACTAACAGTTGATAGTAAACAGTATAATCCTAGTTTTCTACACTAACTGTGACATCTGAAGGGAAAGACAAAACAAACAGGATGCAGTATGAAGGATAAGAATGAAAGACGTATTCAGACTGAGATAAATGTGACAGCTGGTTACCTCTTCGTCTGGCTGTCCGTCTGCGTCGCTCTGCTCTCTGTCAGGATGATGCTTCAGGAACTGAGCTACGTATGTCATAATGGACTTCTCATCTGGCTTGTCTACGTCAACATCTAAGGAGGGAACCAAATTCATTTCATCAGAAGTCATATCAAGCTAAGGCCAGCTGTTCATTCATTCATTCCACAGTTTTTCTCAAAGGGGAAAATAACTGTAATTGATTAAAATATGTTTCACAGACATCTCTTCACAAATAGCTGCCACCTCAAATGAAAACAACCTTGAGCATGAGATCAGCGGCCAAGTAATGTTTGTAGGTTTCCCACCATGCTGAATGTCATGGCCAAATGGACCTTAATTATATTGATGTCAAGCTTGATTTGTTAGAGTTCATTCTGAAGGGCAGGCGTGGCGGGGCACAGCTGGTGTTTGGAAGTAAACTGAGGTGCACATCTGATCCTGTGATACATGCCTGCTAATGTATTTCTGTAGTCTGGGGGACAAACAGCTCTATATGATGAAAAGGCAGGGATTGAAATGATGTGTAAGATAAGTACGGTCTTATTATTTGAGTAGGTAACACAAATTATGACGTTGTTTTCCTATAAATACAACATAGCAAAGACAAAGGAAAAGGCAATATAGGCAAATTACTTCAATGTATTTAACCCCATGATGCTGTGGACATATTGTTAGCTGTTCAGTTCATTTCCAAAGACAAAGTTAGTAAGAAATGCGATTAATTTACCCTCTGGGTCGAGAAGTTGAGGGACACCCAGCTCTTTCTCAGCCAATGAGAAAGCTTCCTGTAGATTTTCTCGGTTGGGCCTCCTCCATACGTGCTCCATGTCGACTAGATTGGGTCGAAGGGCATTGATAACGGCAAAAAATGCTAACCCTGTGCGCCAACTTGGCCCGAAGTCCTTCACCTCCAAGCCCAAACGTCTACAAAGAGCAGAGAATCACAACATGAAAGCAGATGGAAAAAAGCACAAAATGGTTCTTTTGCATATTTAGTTCTGAAAATAGGACACTTAAATAAGGGAGGTGACATACTTGGTGGCTGTGTGCTGGACCCATTTTAGCAGGGCCTTTCTGACTCCGCCCTGCACAGGTGGGAGGGGTTTTCTTTTGACCGGTGGGCTGTGGGTCTCAGTGCTGCTGGTGGAGCTGTCCATTGAAGAAGTGCTGCTGGACACGGCCTGTAATGCTGGTAAGCTACAGGTTAGCTCCTCAATCTGAAAAGATGGGAAACCGTACAGAAATCAGGCCAACATAAGTGCACAATTTCTCCAGAATCATTTTATATCTTTAGTTTATTCATTATAATGCCTGCCTAAGGCACACTTAAGCTCAATTATTGTGATTGCAGGGACGTAATTATTGTCTTTGTTTGGTTTAAGCAATTCATGCAGCTCACGTCCTTCAATAATACACAGCATGTATAAACATACACATTAGTCATCAAGTGGCTTCTTATTTGATGTAGCTATTATTGAACAGAATATCAATTTGGTTGACAAATAATGACATAATAACCAACATCCTTGATGGTACCATCCATGTGTGGCAAAAAAACATTACTAAACACGTGTAAAATGGGACAACAAACACAAAGGGTATTATTAAACTTCAGCCTAGCCAGACGTTCAATTGGTAAAGATGTATTGCTTTCCACACATAATCTACTTCTCAGCTTCTCTCACACTGCCAAAACTGAGGCTGCTCGTAACTTAGAAAATCCATAAACATCAGTAGGAAATGAAATACATCAACATGTCAGTAGGTCATTTTCGACAGTTGTACATTTCCTTTATTTAATATCTGTATGTTAGCTGGTACAGCAGAGAGCTCTGTGCTGATGCTGCTTAGTGACTGTCGTGTTGTGATTACGTTTTTGTTGATCTGATCATGTCTGTAATGCCTGAGGTAGCAACTGCTCGATTTCAGTGGAGCTTCAGAAGATTGATTTTCTCATCTTAAATGTCTTGATGGATAAATAACATTTATACATATAACTTGATAGGAAAAGATGGCATGCAGCCTGCTTTCCTAATAAGCACTACCAGTTTACAAAACTAATTACATTTTCTGCATATTTTATATTGGATGGTGGTTTGAGGATGTTCCATTAACATGCCCATTAAATATTGGCAGTAATGAAGTTCTAGAGCTTTTTGTGGTGATTTCAAATAGACATTCACAACACAAAATGTGGCTACCAACACTTTCCTTCTCCTTGTTTTGTCTTATTCTTTCATTTTGTGTAATCCTAAATGATATACATTGCATTCAATTATCTGATTTATAACATAACTAACTAAAAGTCTATTTTACCTGGAAATAGAGGATGATTGTCCACATCAACCCCAATACAATTGACGGCCGTCCATCGACAATGTCTGTAGAGTTGATGTTCACAAGCTTGATCTGTGTCAAAACAAGATATCCAATAGTTCAATATCTCACAACAGGACCTTTTTAATTACAGATTGTAATCAATTCCAGTATATCTGCTTACATTTTACTTTAATCTCATACATAAGGATTCATTACACAACATTGCCCTATCTATCTGGTAACTTTTATTATCTTAACCCTATCTATGCCATGTCCTGAACAAACCAGTGCAGTAATGTAATGAACACTGACCGGAGATCCTCTGTAGGCAGACTGGAGGGCAGATAAGGAAAGGGGAAGATGGAAAGAGAGAGAGATTATTTAGATGCATTTGATTCAAAACATACAGAGCATCTCTGAGGTGAGATAACTTGAGTGGTTAGCTGGGAGGAGAGATATATCGCCCCTACGCAGGCAACAGGGATTATATCCAGCAGAGATTGACATAGAGAGAGGCAAGAAAAGGGAGAAAGAGAGGGCTGTATCTACTGATATGATGAATTATTCTATATGATCATACTGAGGGTTGTATTACTGTGTCGTGCAGCACAACAGGTCATCATGTGGTAATGCAAGCCCCTCCGTGTATATGTGGACAGACATGGGAGAGGAGATTGGGGGCAGAAAGGGCAGCGTGGGATAGTGGCTGATAAGAATACATGCAATACATGATGTTATATTAGAAAACACAGCAGGTCATCCCAGCACCTCGACACAGCAATGTGAAGTGGAATGGTTAATAGAAGTGTTTGTATGGTGGCCCTGAAAGCTCAATACAAAATAAAATGCACATGCAAACAAACTGTTTGTTAAACATCTTTACCATTTAGACAACGCATGTGAATAATTCAAAAAACATCTTCACCAACTGATTTATCTACTCAAGGTTTATTCAATAGGGACACATAGACTATACATGGTAACTACAAACAGCTATCTGAAGCCAGTATCACAGTGTTTACAGCCAATGCTTTTTTGCAACCCCAGTCCTTAGAAGGGATTTTATGAAAAGATACTGAAACAGCGAGGAGATTCATTTTCAGGCACAAGTACAGGTTTGTAGCTAAATTAAAGTGGATTTGGTAACTGTCTTTAAAATGTGGAAGTTTGGACCAAATGTCAAGTGATCAGCAAATTCCTCTCACAGGAAAAAGCTGTCTAAGCAAAAGCAGTTTTGCAGAGTGAACCCGTATAATTGAAGCTGCTCTGGTGGACATACTGCAGCTCTGTAATCTCTTGACAACACATGCAGAGCATTTTCGAAAACATCTGCACCAACAACACAAAAAAACATCCAGTTGACGTCACAGCATGCAGCTCTTATTGTTACAGTTTGTGGCTTATGAATGAATGGAAGTCGGATAGTTGACTTTATTTACAAACATTTATGCTAACGAATGGTTTGAGTCGATTGTAAAACTAAGATGCAAACCATTTGATGGTCCGCGCTTCTCAAAGATGAAGATTTAGACCAGAATTGGTCTGATTTTCTTTGGTTTATATCAGGAGAAAGAGAAAGTAGTCAGACAAAATATAGATTTTTCAGTATTTTCTGAGATTTTATGGTTTACATATTAATCCAAAATACGTTCATCTCCAATAAACATTATTCTTAGGTGTTTAAAACTCCCAGATTATATTACAGTCAACAAGGCAGTAAAGTGATTCGCCCTCTAAAGCAAAATGTAAATATGGTCTAGACATACATCAGATTTATACTGAGCATATTTACATTTCATTTTTTCTACACACAGAGAATTAGACAGTCAAACACACACAGAGTGCCCACTGACGTCTCATCTCCAGACTGCAGATTAATGGTGTAGGATTTACGGTTTTAACCCTGTCACACTTGAGGAAGACAAATCAATATCCCTGCAGCAGCTCATACTTATGGCTTTATTTATGCATATTTAAGGAATAGCTGGTGAGAGCTTGGAAAATATGTCCCTAATCTCACAGAGGGGCAGTAGATGCAGTTAAATGATTACATCCAAAACCATATTGAGCATTTAGGAAAGTAATTCTGTAAGTAAGGCTCTGAAAATACTTAAATCAAAGCAGTGTGGGATGTCTAGCAAAATATGTGGATTAAAAAGTCCAATAATTCCTTTTTTTATATATTTTATTAAGGCAGCCAAGCAAATACATGACAAATTATTAACAGCCATAATATAGCAAGGTCTTTGTTTGAGTTTCAGAATTCTGCTTATTTATTTACATTTTAAAACCTTGAAAAACAGAGAATGTTGCTTTCGGGATAAATGCGGGCTGTGGTAAGATGGAGAAACGAAGAAGCGGGGATGAAGGGGAAACGGGTCACACAGGGTCAGGATGCAGTGTTTGCATCCACAGGGCAACAGCTGAGCAGGAGGGGGGAAGCATTGAAGAAGAAAAAAACATAAAAAGAGACCCTGAACTCTTACCTTCCTACCCTCGAGGAAGTTTAGCGCTGTACCGATGTTGGCGACCCAGTGGATCCTCTTCAGCTTCTTGCCTGGCTCGCATGGCTGGAAGGAAAAAGGAGAACAATGGGAATTGGAAATAGAGAAACAGAGAGGGAAAGAAAAAAAAATGATATTGTGCGGATGAAAGAAGATAAGCTCAGTGGGAATAACGGTTGGGAAGCACAGACATTATTCCAGATTTTCTCATTAATTCTTTTATTTGTGTTTGCTAAGACAATGAGAAGGAACAAGAGTTTCAATCAGAGCAGTGTTTGACTATAAAGATTCGGATCAATACGACAGACGGCTTAGACCTTAGGCAATATTGGTCGGGTAAAATCCTCAGGCGGTGTGTGTGTGTGTGTGTGTGTGTGTGTGTGTGTGTGTGTGTGTGTGTGTGTGTGTGTGTGTGTGTGTGTGTGTGTGTGTGTGTGTGTGTGTGTGTGTGTGTGTGTGTGTGTGTGTGTGTATTTGTCTGTGCTGTGAACTCTGATCCGTCCTTGTTAATCTGGGTTTTTCTATTCAATTCAAACTAATAAAAGCCGATCAATGGACATTTCCATGTTATTGTGGCCAGTTCACATGCACTGCATTCAGTATGTGGCTTTGTTTAAAACACTTGCAATCAATCAATCAATGTTTATTTATATAGCCCAATATCACAAATGTTACATTTGTCTCAGTGGACTTCACAGTTTGTACAGAATATCAGTATGACAATACGACACCCTCTGTCCTTAGACCCTCACATCGTACAAGGACTCCAGGTCTCCCTTGGAAAAGAGATCAATGATCTCAATGGGATTTTATCTGTATAAATAAAGGTTTGAAATGAAATGAAATGAAGGAAAAACTTCCGGAGAAAACCCACAGTTTAAAGGGGAAAATGGGAGAAACCTCAGGGAGAGCAACAGAGGAGGGATCCCTCTCCCAGGACGGACAGACGTGCAAGAGATGCCGTGTGCAATATAGCAGGTGCCCTGACTTTCATTATTTTAGGAAAAACAATCAAATATAATCTGTTCCGTGTTATATCAGCTCACATTAACAGTAATCCAAGGAGATCAGTGGAAATGAAGTGTTATAATTCTGTGGCCAAATCACATGCTGTAGAAATGATTGTGAGACTCACCAGTGTTTGTCCAGAGAGGACTTCCAGCAGGGCCAGCAGCATCACGCCATCCTTTATGTCATCAAACAGGTCCGTCACCACCAGAGGCGGGACACGCTGCATCACAAAACAAGCATACCCATGAGACTTTATTGTAAAAACGTTTTTTACTTTAATCTGTTCAAACAATATGCTAAAACAACAAATACGATAATGATGTAATGCCTGGGGTAATGTTCGAGGTTTTGGTTTTTTACATTTAAAAGCTATAAAAGAAGAAAAAAACAATGTTTATGTTTGCAATAGACAGTTATAAATAAAAGGTCTGCTGCCCGGGCTTAACAAGTTAAACTGTTTTTGTTGTTTATGTAAACATTGCATGGCATAAACCCAAAGAAAGGTTTCTCAGTTTTCCAGGAATGCTAAAATCTGGGATTTAAAACTTAATAGCTCTCGCAATGTACATGAAACTATGAGGCAAGAAGTGTTTTTCCGAACATGATCCTAAATGGCACAGCGCATAAATAAACCAGAATACCATAAATATATTACATTGTAAGACATTCATTTGAACTTGTGAAACATGGATAAAGGAAATCCTCATGAAATGTACTCGAAGCCCCAAAAGAGTTTGGCTGTGCCGAGTATTACTGACAGCTATACTCAAGCGTAAAGCAGGGGCTCAGCAGGCTCTGAATGGGGTCCTCAAATCCTAAAATATGCTGATGATTTCAAACTGCATCCTGCTCATTGACTTCCTCCCTGACCTGACACAGACTTCTAGACTCGGGGAAATCCACATATCTCTGTTTCTTGCAGGCGCCACATCAAGGATTTCTCTTAAAGTACAGTCACATGCCGGGGCTGAGGAGAGGTTTAGGGGGGGGGGGGGCGTTCAGACGAGTGAGCCCTTCACAGGGAGATTAACAGCAAAGGAGAAAGAGAGAAACGGCTAAAGCAGAGATGAACGAGTGGAGAAAAATATATAACCCCCAACGTGGGTCCGCGAAGGGGGAATAATTGAGTAGAAAAGAGTGGCAGCGAGAAAAATGATGGAAGCCAAAGAAAGAAGAGACACTAACCTCACGTCTTTCAAAATTAATTAGCAAATACAGTAGCTTTTCTCGCTAATTCCTCGTCTAATGTCATTTCATGGATTTGGATATTAGAATATGCAGACAGCACTTGTGCCCATATCATAAACTGTCAGAAGAAACACTTACAAAGACTCCTTCAAAGGGATAGATTATACCATGAGCTAATTGAAGTTAAATGTACCTATTTGTTCATTATAATCCCAAAGCTAATGAGGAAATTTCGGACTAATTACAAAATAAGAAAGTAATATCCATTTCCTCTGCTCAGCCACATGAGCTAAAAAAAAATGAATCAAGGCCTTAATGAGCTAATTACATATGTGTGTGTCTGGGCCATAATTGATCGTGAGGAGAGGAGTTTCAGGACGTCTGTCTGCGCTCTCATGTTGTTCCCCTGGTACGACGGACTCAGTGGATTCCAAAAGATCAACAGCATGGTTCAGACACAAAGAGAGACTGAAGGGTTTCACTCTGAACTGCAATACATACAATTTGAAAGGAGTATTGACACCAGCTCCCTATCGTCCAATTATCTTGAATGTATGGGTAATGTATTTGCCAGCTTCTCAAATGGCATTATATGAATGCAAAAGCAAAAAACTAATTATAACTTTAAGAATCATAGTGACATTATCCTTTGGGGAAAAAAACCCATATAAACTTTTTGCACAGGATGAATGGATCTTTACAATACTTTGGCATTTAACAAGAAAGCCATCCTGTGGAAATGGCTGCAGTCAAATGCTGCAGCAAGGGATGACTAGACTCAAAATGTCAACAACAAAAACATTTTATGAAAAAAAAATGTACCTTTACTTTAAGATTTAGATACAAGCCATGTGGAAAATACTGGAAAATGTACAAAACATATGTTGCATCCATAAGTTTAATTGTCAACCTGAACATGACTGTTTATTCTACAAGGGGGGTAGGTCATGCTCCTTCTTTTGTCCTCAATAAACAAGTTATTGAGGACAAAAGAAGGAGTGTGTTGTATGCTGCTGTAGATGCCTATGTGTCTTTTCGCAAAGTAAATAAATGAAGGTTTTTCTACACCTAAAATGCTTTTGCAGTCCGAGTGGTGTAACACACAGCCTAACAGCTATTTCATAATACATATGTCATTAAAAGACCACTCCTACCAATATGCAAAACAATATATAAGTTATTCTATAATTACCATTATGGGTCCTACATCCAATTTGACATAATTTCTTGTTTTTGATGGGTAATAAAACACAGCGATATTAGTCTTTTAGTTTAGTGGTAATTAGCCCTAAACACAATATACAGATGACACTGATGGGAATGTTTTTTATTTAGTAATAAACCAAAAGGTTGGAGTTATTGCATTTCATCATGATGGGAACATTCATTTCCGTACAAAATGTCACAACAGTGGAGAAATATCATTCATAAGAAATGTCTCCTTCATGGTGATGCTAGAACAAAAGCCAGATGATCTTTAAAGTCATTAGGATTGGGAACCATCTGGGAACCATGAATGTCTGTACCACATTTTTACCCATCAAAATAAAAAGAGGCTGAAAGGATAGTTTGCAGGTGGAGAATGAAACAATTATGGAAAACATCCATGCAGCTACAGTAAATTGGCTGAGGCACACACCATGTATCATGACGAGTTGGGCTTGAATTGAGTGAGCACAGAGTATGTCAGCCACTCAATCCCCCTCTTCCCTCACCAAAGAAAAAAAGGGGAGCAGGGAAGTAAATAGTGATAGAGGAGCGGGGAGCTTTACTTTACTGCTGCGGTAATCTCTAAGAACACTTGGTTCACTGATTACTCTACTGGTGGAAAACGAGTGGGTGCAGATGAGACCTCAGCCGCTCACACCGGTCACTCAGTAATTAAGCTTTCACCTTCTCAGAAAGGATTTGTCAAAATGAAAACTTGGGGGCCTTCTCTCTGAATTCACCCCCTTTGTCACTTTACTACAGTGCAGAATGTGACTTTAAAGCCAGTGAACCAAAATTCTACCATTCTGGGCAATATTGAAGCAGTATTATTTAATAAACTGTTCAATTGCGGGGTCTAACAGCTTCACCTTCTATTTAAAACGAAATAAAAAACCTTCAAATGTAGTGCTGCTCTTTTAGAGCTTATATATTTGGTCTAAAACTGGTGGCTTAATCTGATGAACTACTCCCGGGTAATGAGAGTCATTAATCTTCTGTATAAATTACCAGCTCCAATATGTCCTCTCATAGAAACTCTTTGTCAGAGCTCAAAATATTTCTTTTGTTATACCTGTGGAGTGGAAACGTAAGGGGGAGGGGAGTGAAAGTGAAAGGAAGCCCCTCATGCCACGTCTCAACTCACCTAACGATTAATCACATACCTTTAGGCGCTGAATTAAAAGACCTGTGATAACTGGAGTGGCCTAATCATCTACATAGCCGAGGGCATGATCTATCCTTCTGAGAGCAAAGCAAAACCAACTGTTAAAGCTTCTGTCTGTCTCTCTCACACAGTTTCGCTCTCTTTAAATGGGTCTTTGTAGATAAGCAACACATGTGAGACAAGCCCAAAAGATGCCATTTCATCTGTATTGGTTAACAAAAATAAATGTTAAAGAATGCAGCTTCTTATTTCAGCAGATCCTCCGCACCTGCCGATTTGACTTTTAACCGCTACTCATCACAAAGCTCTCCGAACATTTACCAAGCTGCTGTGACTACCCAGACATTTTTTAAGACAAATGTGGGCCAATCAGTGTCACTATGGCAACATCAGGCATCAGGTGAAAGGGTAAGCAGTTTCATAATGGTGGGGAGGAGGAGAGCGACTAATTTGATCAGAGGGAGAAGAGGGGAACAAATACTGTTATCTCCTCTGATTGGCCAGTGTGATAGTATCAGTAATCTATTGATTAGCTGAATCTGTTCATTTTAGGACATTTAAATGTAATTTGCCGAATCTTTGTCAAACCAGCTTATAGGGACTTTGTTGCAGGAGTTGGGCTTCAGTCTAAGGTCTACTGGTCCTACAAAACTTCAGGTTAAAATAATAGAAGCGTTGGACATTCAGTAGTATGCTGTTTTGCTTTCTTGCTGAGAATTAGTTGAGAGGATCGATGCCAATGTCTGTCAGGTCAATATGAAGCTGAGACGAGTAGATTGTATGGTTAGCACACACACTAGAAACAGGATGGGGAGCTGAAGGTAACACAATCCCCTGCACTTCTTAAGCTGAAACAATAACACACACACGTTCCTGTTTGTTTAACAAGTTTAAAAAACGTATGTGCAAATTTAACATTTCGATATTCTACAGCATGTGACTCCGGGAGGTCACCAATCACAGCAAATAAATAGTTTGGCCGATAACCTCTTCTATAAATTGTCGTATTTTCCACTTCTGCTTTTGGGTGGATTCATTAAGATGTAATCTGTTAAATTTGTCTTAATATGCTAAACTACGACCCAGAAGCCATCTTTATATTTACCATTAAAAGTAAGAGTGGTGATAATCTCCTCATTAAACTCTGGGCAGTAGCAATTAGGTGCATTTTGCTAAATGTTGGAATATTCCTCAACACTTTTTAATCCAGACAGTTTGGAGATCCCACTGCCTGGTGTCCCTCTGAATACTGTCATCCCCTAATCACTCAAATCCCAACATGTTCAACAACCATGCAATTGGACTTTGGCTCTTCTCTATTGCGTAAAAATGATACAATAAATAAACTATGTGCTTACCTCAACGCTATAAAAAATTCAAGTATTGGACTGTTTGTAATTTTCTGCCGGCACGGTTTTGGGACTTGATATTTAATATTACGTCAAGGTTTATTCCCTCCAGAGTGCATTTCAAATGAATGTTCTGCTCCACGTCACCGCGGTCCAAGGCCTCCATGGCTGTCGTAATCAAATAGGAAGCCTTGAAAGGAGCGTTGCAGATTAAAATAGCACCTAATTGTGTTGCACTGTGCCATATTTGCCTTGTCCACCCGTTCCTGACACACTATTCAAGCAGTAATGGGTTAAATTGAGGAGCCTAATGCAGTATAATACAATAATTACACGCGTGCGGTGGGCCCTCGGCATCCAGCTGCATCAAGTGTAATTGTTTAGTAAAAGTGACAGATATAGTGCTATCTACGCTCATTGAAGAGGCAAATGAAGGACAGTCTTTGACTAAAAACCCTTATCCTGAACCATCTAAATTAGCCCATATTGAGATAGAGAGCTTACAGGTTACGAAGACTGAAATTATTGACAGTAGCTTGAAGGAAAAAAAGATATGCCGGGTATGAAATGCTGTCATGTGAAAGTGGTAATTAGAGTGAGAGTAAATCCTTGCTACAAGCTACAAGAGATTGGAGGAATAAAAAGAAATATGAAAGGCATGCAAGTGAGAGTGGGGTGTGTGAGTGTGTGTGTGTGTGTGTGTGTGTGTGTGTGTGTGTGTGTGTGTGTGTGTGTGTGTGTGTGTGTGTGTGTGTGTGTGTGTGTGTGTGTGTGTGTGTGTGTGTGTGTGTGTGTGTGTGTGTGTGTGTGTGTGTGTGTGTGTGTGTGTGTGTGTGTGTGTGTGTGTGTGTGGTCTTAGCACAGTCAGTCCCATGACCAGCTCCAATGCGTGTTATGGGAACATGGAGCAAATGTCACAGCGAGAACAGTGGACAGAGAAGAGAAGAGCAAAGTGAGTGGAAGTGGAAAAGCAATGAGATGTTTTCAATCCACACTCCAGCCCCAGTGTTTGGGTAAAGGGACACACAATGCTGGCAGCAGCAGTGGGAATAAACCAGACTCTCTTACCTTTGCCAAGTGGGAATTGATCCATTTTGTGAATGTCCTTTTCTGCACAGCCTCCTGCTCATCTGTAAATCAGAGCCCAGAGCATCACTATCAGTCACATGCAATAATAAACAAAGACGGGATTAGAACACAATCTTCTCATTGTCTATTGTTTACAGTTCATTTTGGGTTTGCAGCGCTGGATGGTGACTCTAATTAACTTTGATAATTTTACAGTCCGTCTAATGTGTCTGAACCTAGTCGCACCGCATCATACCATACAAAGATATGGTAAGAGAAGGCATTTGACATTTAAAGATGACATTTCTGCTAGCTGGACTCCTTTTACAGTGGAAACAAAATCCGGCTCTCAAAAGTGCCCTTTAGATGATAAAAGGGCTGTGCTCCATCACATATGATGACATGTACCTCTGCCACGATCTACAAGAGGGTATATTCAATTTCTGCTCTACAGTTCAAACATGGAATCAGTTTATATAATGTCTACCCAAATGTACTGGTTAACCTACATTGGTGGAAGGACATTGTTTGTGGTCGCTACAGCGATAAAGCCCATTTAGCTAAGGCACAATCAATAACATAGATATCTGCTGACCATGTTCCCTAAAAAGCCACTTAACTTAAATGAGGACTAGATATAAATCAAACCTTGTCTCGCACATGTGCTCAAGCAAACATTTGGTTCATACAAACACACAAAGGCAAACACAGTATAGAGATAGTTTTAATATTGTATATGTTCTGCAGGTTTTTTAGAAGCAACCACTGCTTTACTGCTGTAATATTTTCTTCCTGATTCCCTTTTGACAGCGAGATATATTGTTGCTTGCAACCCATGCAATAACAATTGGGACTTCTGCAACGGTTACATATGTAATCAACAAATTGATGTGCAGCTGCCACATGAATCCCATTAGCATGTGCACGGACAAAATGTATAGTCTGCCTGGGACTCCAAGGATCCAATCATTTACAGTGACTGGCCCGTGTGACAATGTGTTTTTTTCTGACCCATCTGCGCAACAGAGCAATATCCTCGAGATAAGCATGTTATCAGCGAGAGAGGACGTCTGACGCAGTGCTTTCCTCCACCTTAATGAAATATGCTGACGTTCTGATTGCACGCAAGTTGGTTAGTGTGCCACTAGGTACTGTGGGCAGATGTGAACAGTGAGGGAGGGGGTGCAACAGAGAGGTGTGTGAGGGGGGGGTTTCATACATAATGCAGATACATTCACGCAAAGTCATACGTGCCACTGAGCAGATCCCGGCTCGATAAATTAATCTTTTGATTGGGTCCAGGAGGTATCAAATATTGATGGGAGGTGATATTGGATGAGAATGAGAAAGATTTAGCCCCGACATCCTGGAGCAGGAGCATGTGTGTGTGACGGTGATCATGTCTGCAGGAGTGTGGTGCCAGTCTCTCAGTCTCAGGGACGAGGTGACTTTGAACCACACACACACAATCGCACTTAAGCACACACACTTTCACATTCTTTCAATATCACAAAGGGGGAAACAGCCGTCCTCAAAAACCGAGCCTCGCAACAGCATTTTAACACACTTGACTACTGTTGGCCTGTATCATCATTAGTCTCATCCGCAGCCCCGGAGTTCCCACTTTGACCCCCCACAGTGAAGATGACCATAATGAAATATCATTAAAATCTAGTTTGTTATCTCAGAGGCTGTGCCAAGACATAAAGCAACCATTCTAAGGCATTCACAGTTTTGCTCATAGAATAGATAGCTTATGTGACAGGAGCAAAATTCAAAGACACATTATGGTAATATCTAGTGCAATCTAATCTATCATGACAGTGAGGCATTGAGAGAGAATGCTAAATGCAAGGTATCCATGTACAGATGGGCAGACAGGCGCACTGCCACAGGGTCAAGCAGAGAGATAAGAAATCTAACGTTATGACAGTCTGCCCGCTGAGCTGTGACACACGCAGTGAACTGGTACTCGTCTGCTGGGTATGTCTGCTTCACCTGCTGTAGGCTCAGAGCTCAGCGACCTCCGTACACACACAGACAGACAGACACACACTCTGCCATAGTGGAAACGCCCCCTTGAAATGTCTGCACATTTTGCTTAACACAAACCCTGTACACAGCTAACAAAATCTCCCCTGCAGGGAACACATAGTAATGAAATAACACTGCAAAATGCAAAAGCTCACATACAGCACGCACACACAGTCCATACTGCAGTGCCATGCTAAAACACACACAGTATACCCTACCACACATGCAATAGAAACACACACTGCCAGTACGTACTTCTTTTTCTCACACTCTCGACTCACATTCATACAAACTCTGTCCCACTTACCACGGAGGTAGTGGAAGAAGCCCGTCACCAGGTTGAGCGATGTGTTCTTTTTCGGGGAGCCTTCGCCCCCTGCTCGTCGTGCCATATTGTACCCCAGACTACACCTTGAATCCAGCCTGTTGTCATGGGGCTGATGAGAGGACATCCACGGCAACCCGGTAGGGCTACACTTGCCCTTGCTCCTGCCCTTGCTGCCTTTCTCCCTTTTTTGGGGAGGTGTCTTTAAAGAGCTCCCTGGAGCACTTTACCTCCAGAGATGACAGCGTGGTGAAACTGTTGCTCTGTGGCAAAGCAGGGAGAAGGTTTGACCCTCCTGTTCTCTCCTCGTCTTGCTGTCCTCTGTCCTGTCCTGCAGTAGCTGCCCGGCTGCAGACTCGGTGTTTTTCCTGCCTGTTAAGCAGCTTGGTTGTGTGTGTGTGTGTGTGTGTGTGTGTGTGTGTGTGTGTGTGTGTGTGTGTGTGTGTGTGTGTGTGTGTGTGTGTGTGTGTGTGTGTGTGTGTGTGTGTGTGTGTGTGTGTGTGTGTGTGTGTGTGTGTGTGTGTGTGTGTGTGTGTGTGTGTGTCTGTGTGTGCATGTCTAGAGTTAGAGCAGTGCAGTGTCGGCTTGCCTCAGCATCAATCTTTCTTGCTCAGTCTCTTTCTCCCTCACTCTCTCTCTCTCTCTCTTTCCCTCTCACACTCTGCACCTCTGTCTTTCCCTCCCACGTTCTCTCTCCCTCTTAATTTCTCCCTGTAGGCTGCGAGAACAATCCACCGGCCAGCCAATCGGAGTGCGTGGGAATGAGTGATGTCACAGCAGCCCTGTAGAGGGAGAAGTGAGTGGATAGGAGGGTGTAGTAGGGAGACAGTTTAGCAGGGTAGGAGGGTAGGAGGTGTGAGCTTTACTCTGACAGCATCCAACACATGTTCAAACACAGCACCAGGACAGATGTGCAGGAATTTCCTGTGTGTGTGTGTTTGTGTGTGTGTTTGTGTGTGTTTCTCTCTCTCTCTCTCTCTCTCTCATCTCTCTCTCTCCTCTCTCTCTCTCTCTCTCTCTCTCTCTCTTCTCTCTCTCTCTCTCCTCTCTCTCTCTCTCTCTCTCTCACCATGCAGTAGTGAGGATGCAGCCTGAAGCAGACTATCACTGGCAGTCGTCCTGTCTGATCTGATCTGCAGCTGCACCACCTTCAAACAGGATCAGCTTGCATCTAAACCACAGTCACACACAGTACATCTGTCTGTTTGCTCTGCCCAGGGAGGGGGTACTATATTTAGCAGAATACGAATCTCAGTTTTACATTAGTCCAGAACAAAGGAAACAAGCTTGTTTTAAACATTCACTCTGTTATCTGTATTGCAGTGGAAATAAAAAATGCCAGCATTAAACCAGGGAAAAACAAGCAACACTGCAGAAAATGTTAGTGTTGTTCAACTATTCTGAATTCAGGCTTTAAAGAGACACTCTCCAACAGCAGGGGTGACTAGAGCTGATACTAGGAACTGGATCAGAAGCAATATTATGTGTTGTAGAGCCAAAATTACCCGAACCCCCTCGACTGCTGCTGTAAAATGAAAGCATAAAATACAAATGTTGCAGTACGTTGACCTCTTCTCCTTTTCACTGATTTAAATCTCTGTGTCTGTCTGACCTGTGCTCTCTACTACTCTATTTTCCTTATATTTGGTCTCTTATTACATTCTCTCTCTCTCACACACACTCACACACACACACAGCTCTGGCAATATTAAAGACACTAGGCTCTTCTTTGAAACCATATTCAGAGAGTTTTTTTGGAAAGCAATATCCATGCAGAATAGCCTGGTGGGTCTTATATCAGCCTTAAAGATTAAAGGACCATTCATCACTTGTGTGATTTTCCCTTTTGTTCTTTGGATTCCCCCCATAAGGGATTTTAATTATGAAAGTCATCAATAACCAATGACAGCTGTCATCCGCTATCTGTCTGCTGATAATCACACTGCTGACACTCCTCCATTAACAGCCCTGAAACTGGCCGTCACAGTGCCATCATGAGCACATCATGAGCCTATTCCACAGACCTGCCTTTGAAAAGAGTGCCTGTTTTACATTATTTTATATACAGTACAATTACGGTGCATTTTCCTGAGTGTGTTTATGTGCAAAGAGGTATTATACTGTAGCTAGACAGTAATACCTATTTACATATACAGTGCCTTTACGTTTGTACTATAAAAACTGAATTTTACGCCAGTGGAAAGCAGAATCCAAAGGAGACATTTACATAGCAACACTAACAATCCCTACTCCATAATATGACTGCAAGACCCAAACTGCAGCCAGACAGAAAGAAATCTATTGTTCTTACTGTAGTTTCTGCAACCCACACAATAGCAATGATGTAAATAATGGAGCAGACTTTATTGACTGTTAAGCCCAGCACAATTTGTTTTTATTTATGTCTGTCTGCCAATTTCAATGTGTTTTGGTGTCCGATAAATCAGTCTCAGCGAGCTACACTTCAATTCAGAACCGTAATGGAACTATCCAAGGTGCTGAATGTGTCAATGAGAATCCTTATATCCTGACAATGAATGAACAAGGAAACAACATAAAATAAGTACCAATTATACACATGATGAAACTCAAAACTCTCTATTAAATCACAAAATGTTTAATTTTGTCGGTATGTTTTCAAAGAATTCTTCCAGTTATCCGCCGTATGGCAGAAAATGAGAGCGCTGAACTTCCCTGGAGAGTTAAACTGTTTAAAAAAAACAACCCCGGGACAAAATCAAAACAAGACGGTGAGGAATCATGGGACTTATTATGTTTCACCATGGGAGTTCAAAGAAAGACAGGGCGAGCAGGTGCAATCACACACACACACACACACACACACACACACACACACACACACACACACACACACACACACACACACACACACACACACACACACACACACACACACACACACACACACACACACACACACACGATCAAATAAGCTAAATGGAGACAGAATAATTTTCTCGTCTACTGTATGTGTAGGAATAAACCTAGAGACTCCTTTAGGCTGCAGACCTCAGGAGTGTTCCTAGAGAGAGAAGGGTGTGGAGGGGGGTGTGGAGGGAGGGGTAAAACAGACTGAACCTCAGCTGGTCTGCATCCCTGACGTTGCCCCTGGCAGCCCTATACAGAAACACCAGATCCCTCTCTGAGGTTGTGGAGGTCGGGCGTGGGTCATCGCCCGGCGCTCACACAGGTATGTCTGCGGGCTGCAAGGCTTCCTGAGGAGAGAAGGAACAGCCTCTTTTCAGCCATTAAAGGAAAAACAAACATCCTCCCGCGGGGGGGGGGGGGGGGGATTGTCTGATTCTGCTCATATTGTAATCTATTCACCCCAGGGATATTTGGGTTTCCTCTCTAAGCAGCCAAGGCTTCTTGTTTAGCCGTATCAGGAGTATTAAAGAGACACAGCGCCACCTAGTGGACCATTGAAGCTTGAAGTTCTCTTTGTACTTGTCTGGTCTGAAGAAGTGCAGTACAAAGAAAAGACATTATAGGAAAAAGAAGAAAAGTGTCGGCATAAGCTCAGCGTTTTAAATGCAGCCTCCGGGATGACCCTGCTCTGAGCATCTCTGATCTCTCTTAATCTATTAATGACTCTGTTAGGGAATAAGATTATGGTCTGTCAGATATGGACAGGCGCTCCACACTCACTGAAAAAGGTTACACACTCTGGTATTAATCAAGTAATGCATTCATTTAATTATAATATCATAATATCATTCAAGCTGGTGGACTTTGAATGAAGCAGTGGAGCATGAAAAGCTCTAGTGATTGTCACAATGACATTGTTGATACCATGCTGCCGTACAGGAGTCTGTTTGAATTCTATAGAGATAATCCATTTTCTTCAGCAGTGCACATTAATGGAACATGCCTGTTAAAGCTTTAATGTGCTAAAAGGATGGCTTTGTGGTGTAATACGAGAGGAGCCTGTAATTGCTCATTACTACCCACACACACATGCTAAAACACACACATTTATAATCCACCACACTAAGTGATTTAATAGTTTTTGGTGGTTTTTCTGCCCCCTCCCACCAGCTTCTTTATCCACTTCCTGATCCAGCTCTTCTCTTTCAACCCAACAATTCCTAATAAAAAAAACCCTTCTCTTCACTTCCGCCGGAGTACTTTCGCCCTCACATTCAATAACACCCTCGATCACACCCTCAACACATCCACTCAACCCTCACATGCCCATTCAGCCTCTCCATTCGCCATCCCACTTCATTTATAGCACATTTTTACCAGCCACAACATAAGTGCTGAGACGGAAGTCCAAATGCCATCTATTAGCATAGCTAATTACGTTTCAGCAATAATGACACCACATTAAAGAGAGAAAGAAGGGGGAACAAGTCAAAGTGATTATCAAAACAACCCCTTTCCTCTTTCAAGCACCATCACTCCCTTTTCAGCACCAGATGCGCAGAAAAGGCACTTTGTCGCTAACAAAAAAGTCCAAATATCACAGTGTTCATTAAAGCCAGGCCATTGATACAGTAATTACTGCACCTGCAACCCCCACACACACACACACACACACACACACACACACACACACACACACACACACACACACACACACACACACACACACACACACACACACACACACACACACACACACACACACACACACACACACACACACACACACACACACACACACACACACACACACACACACACACACACACACACACACACACACACACACACACACACACACACACACACACACACACACACACATGAAACAAATTAGCATGCCAAAGAATCAAGTGGAACAGTAAAGGTATTTCAAAATTGTAAGTTAAAATTCTTACAAAAATATAATATAAAGTTGAAACCAATAAATGAAGAAATTAGTCATATTGATTTAGTTTTGACAGGGATTCTGCAGGAAATCAAATACTATGCATTGTGTATGTGTGACACTGTGCCTTAATTGATTTGAGCTACAAATGTTTTCCGATTTTGCAGGGGCTCTTAAATAAGGCAAATGCATTCAGCTGAACAAAACCACATTTTAACACTATACACAAACAGAATGAACACACAGCTGATTCAAAGCATCTTTTCCACTGGAGGCTCCAGGGGTCATATTGAAAAGCCACTCAGTGGCACTAAGAGCATTAGAAAGACTCAATTTGGCTTTGAAAAATATATTTCTGCTTGATGTTACTATGTGGCTCTCTATGACTGTATGTGTGTTGGTTTTGTTTGTGTGGGTGTGTGTGGTGTGTGTGTGTGTGTGTGTGTGTGTGTGTGTGTGTGTGTGTGTGTGTGTGTGTGTGTGTGTGTGTGTGTGTGTGTGTGTGTGTGTGTGTGTGTGTGTGTGTGTGTGTGTGCAGGAGTGGGTCAGACAGTCTAAGCTCTTTATCCAGGTTCAGTGCCCGCCACACATTACATGGACGAGTAAAGTGAAAGCACTGGCGTCAGCACACTAAATAAATCTCTGTGGACAGAGCAGTAAATTCAGTTATAAGTCCCATCTTTGCTGTGAAATAAAAACATTAACTGGAACAGAGCCAGAACCATCGACAAAATCCTGTCACAAACAACCACTTGAGCGTAATTATTCTCATCCAGCTGGGGACGTTTTCTTTCTTATTGAAAGTGAATGCAGCAGATGTATTCCTTTTGTTTTACAACTCTCTGTCCAGCTAGTAATGTCATTCTGTTCAGGTATTATTCTTTACCTTCAAATTCCCTTAATATTGCCTGAATTCTCACTTAGCATTCCTGAATTATGAAAAGCAGGAAAACAGGGACAGAAATAGACTTGGTAAACACAATAATAGAATATGTGTTTAAAGCTTCAGGTTAGCTTTGGTCTTGAATGTTGATGCCCTTTACTGTAGGAGAAAGGCTATTTGAAATATCTACTGCTGTGATAGACACATCCGGTGCTCCAAGCAGATTAGAATAAAAGCTTGGATTTAGTTATTACTATTAACTTGGGTAAGCGGGAATCATCACATTAACTGGGCATTTGACCTTTTAGAGGTCAAGACATCACTATCTGACCTCTGTTTTAACACCTTTGAGTGCTAAATGGACTGCCAGAGGCCACATTTTTCACTATCCAATCACATTGTGACAGGTGAAAAAAAGGGACAGAGGAGTCTGTGGGTAAAAGATAAGAGCATGCAGGAGACTCAAAGTATGAAAGTGGCCGAATGTGTCTTGAGGGCACAAGCTGAGGCCCCAGGATTTTATCTGTAAGGACATTGTTCTGTACGTCCATCAAAGCTATCTGATTCCTCAATCTGACTGAATCAGAGATGTTTTAGAAATGCTAAAGGAACTATATCAGTGAATCAGTGTGGAATGCAAGTCAATGTTCTTTTCATAACATCTGTGGAGAGTCTTGTATGGTCATCTTTGTTTAAATGCTGCTTTGTTTGCTAACACTGACACAGAAATGCCAAAAGCATGTGTAGAATTCTTTGTATCAATACTACCAGAGATTTTATCAGTTTCTTCCCTCCTGGTTTGAACTTATTAACTTATGTAATGTAATACACTGCGACCCTCACGACAGTGTGATCTTTGAAAGAGGTTTTAGAGTAGATGAAAGAGGGCGCCTTCATATTGTATGGGTGTGACTCCCAGTGACCTAATCTTGTGATATGTCACTCAAACCCTCACTGACTGTCAGGTCAAAATAGATTATAATCTGATCTGCAATAGAACCTGTCACTGAGAAACCAGCATGGACTTGACATGCTAAATACCTCTTAGTAAACAGACACACAAACAGAGACCAAACACACACATTTCCATTTTGTCAAACATAATGTCTTGTTACAGAAGCAGAAGCTGAACAAGACATGGCCAATAAGCCCACAGGGCATAAAACCCTGTGCTGGCTGTCATGTGACTGCTGCTATGGCAAGGAGTCATAAACACAATCTGGAAAGACAAGTAGAAGGATCAGCCGAATAAATAACAACTCACGCTGCAGCCTTATCCCACACTGGCCTTACTGCCACAGTATGCAGGCCACTACAGAGTAATGGTTCATGGCCTTGAAGATTCATTCTGTGTCTGTCTTACCACTCTAAACTGCTGACTGTCAGTGGTGTGAAAAAAAGATGCACCACAGCTATTTTTAACAGCAAGTGTGTGTTTCGGACTCAGTGTGGGAGCGTGGGCACATGTGTGTGTGAAGCCGTGGTATCCAGAGCGTGCAGACGATAAATGTTGGTGTCAGAACTAAACAGGAGGCTGGCATGGCTCAAGGTGACCGTCTGCTTGCTCCTTCCTTGGCTGCGGCCGAGCCATAATGTCGCCCCTGGCAACAGGATGTCACCCTGGCCCTGTGCCAACCGGAGGATCTGTGCCAGTCCCACCAGCAATCAGGAGCTTAAAAACTGGTGTGTGTGCGTCTCTCTCTCTCTTCCCTACTGCTTGTCCAGCCTCATTTTCTTGTTTTCCCCGCTGCCTTTCTCGACCTTATTTCATCCGTCAGACACGCTTAGTGTGGCTTAGTGTGGCTTAGTGTCTTCCACACATGCTGACCTCTGTTGCCTTTGACCTTTACCCCAATCTTCATTTTTCTTCTAGCTCACATTGTCCTCTATAAAATGACATTAGCAGGCGTTTGATTGAGAAACCTAATCTGCAGCATCTCCTTCTGTATTATCTGATCACAAACAAACTGCCAGTTGAGGATAACACACAGCCCACGCACAGAAAACTCCAGGTGCTCCCAGCACAAAGAGACTTCGCAAACTTGTCCGCTTGATAATCTAGCAGACGGTAAAACCTGGAGGCGTAGGCAGGAATGCCGGCCTCTGCCACCCACGACGGAGGAAACAGGTGAGAAATTCAAATAGGAAAAACAGTGCATCGCATTTCTCATTAACGAAAGACAACAAACAGGCAAATTCCACAGCATATGGAGGAGTTCAGGCTGGGAGGTGTTCAAAGCGGACTCACCGTTCGCTGCCATATGGTGTCACTAATTGCTGATTTTTCACTGCGACAGAGAGGTACACCAAAAGAGACGGTTGAAAGAAGGAAAACACAGACCCAAAACTGGGGCAAAAGTTTCGATAGTTTTGATGTGGTTACTAAAAGCTTCCAAATTGAGCCTAAAGGGACTATAGTTAATTTCATGGTATCTGGTGATTGGGGAACGGCTAATTTGAGAACATTGTCTTCTCTTGAGAGGAGAAATAAAATGTGTTAATTTAACTATGATTAAAAAGGCATACACATTGTATTGGATTAGCTATATTTAACTCTCAGGTGGCAAACAAATCAATCAAGTTTTTGCCAGTAACATGAGAACATCACATATCAATAAAGCCAATATGTGAACACTTATCCCACTGAAGAGACACAATTGCTGCAACCTTGAGAAATGAAAAGAAAGGCCTGAACCAAGGTTACATTGATTTCATTTAGACCTGTAATATGGGACTCTACCTATAGAAAAACTGCATAATACCAAAGACAATGAACCCATGCTTATGGGTTGAGCTGTTTTATGTTCAGAGTTCAGACTAATAAAGTGCTCCTCTTTGATTCTTTCAAAACCTCTTGATGATATCATCACAGATTCAGCTCGTCTCCCAGGAGATTGATCCCATCCAGAAAACATCAAATAAAATGTCGCGTCAAATGAGATTCCACGTGCCCCCTTTAAATAAGCTATTATGGTTGTATACTCATGAGGAGAGAACATGTATAGCATATCATTTTGTTGAAGACACAAGGGCGTCAACCAATGATAAAAATGCAAATCTCCCAAAGATGGCGTCTTCAACTCAATTTAAGAGTACAATTTCCACAATGGGTAAGATTAAAGATTTAAAGAAATGTGACTTATCATTCTTCAACAGAATAATCAATAATCAATTAATTAGTTGACAACTGATGGATTCATCTTTCCAGTTCCAGTCGACACACTGGGTAGTTCAGGATCCATTCACAATATGTGTGTTTCTGTGGTTAGGGCCAAGGTTAAGGTAGTATTGTTTCCACAAAGCCTCAGTCTATTTAAAGGGATAGCCACAGACCCATCTTATCTGAGATGATTGCAAGCAACGATACATCAACAATAAAGTATTGTTGGTAAAAGGACTGTTTGGTGTAATTAGATAATGTAGATACACCCCCAACCCCAGGATCCTGTCAGAAGAGTATTTTTGGAGCAAGCCACACTTTGGACAAAGCTGCATTATTTACAGCTCATGTCATTACTGCCTTGAAGTGTTAAATAAGAGTCCTAAATGTAGCTACAGCAACAAGTCCCTAATAGCTACATATTTTTAAAGTGCCAATTCTTTAGTGTCGATAAATACAATATTAGTCATCTTCCAAAAACAAGTATTTATTTGAGAAATTAATTGTTTCCTTAAACATACACAATGCAGCAATTCTGTTTTTTAAATATCTACTAATACATCACAGGTCCCTGCACTGGAGAGACTAAAGAGGAAGCTTCTAAAATTAGATAACTCAGAGTTCAATTGTGATTCAAAGTGTGCCCCCACACACCTGCACACACAGTGATGCAGTGGAGCCACGTGGCCGGTGATGCTGTTCTCTGCCTCCACAGAAACTGCCACCTCAGAAGCCACACAGGGAGCAGCCATATTGGATCCAAGCTCTGGTGTCACCTGACTTTCCTGCTACTTTGCAAGTATCATTAATCTGATCCTGTCAGTCAGGGACGTGTGACTTTGCCACACAGTGATACACTGTTTAACAGCTTATGAAACACTAGAAATAAAATACACCCACATGATTTGACTTCTAGGAAGGGGAAAAGACTGGATACATGTTGATATCTGCTGCAAAGTGAGAGCAGTGATAAGATAAGAAAACAATTATTGCACATTTTAATTTGCCAAATGTTAACAACGCCAGTTGTAATTAATGCCAGTTGTATTGCCACAAATGTATAGCAGGCTGAGGAATTGACTGTCCACATCAAGGAATAGACTTCATCTATTCAGTCAGCTTCTCTGGGGATTAGCTTTTCTATTTTCTGCCGCTTAGTCTATCCACTATGCTGTGCACATACAGATACACACACACACTGCACTGTGCGTGAGCCTGCAGGAGCTTGTACACACAACAAACAGCAATTAATACAAACAGGATCAATGCAATAATACAATCTCTCACACAGTGGCTCATTTGCTCTGATTGTTTTCCCATTCCCACAAAAACAATAATTGATGGCACTAAATCTCCAATACTGCATAGTGTTTAGCACATATTTCCAGCTGCATGCATCTTTAACTCTATTGTTAATCATGAGGAAAAGCCTCAACAAAAAGTAAAGCCAACTAAACCATTGACAGCAACTTCATTTTTTTTTTAAAAACCCACAACTGATTATAACCTAAAAATGTCCAATGTACTTAAATACTGCATGCTGGGATTGTGCATTAATCAGGTATGTCCATCTCATACCACACATTTATTAGCCATATGATCTTCAAAAACATCACTTAACAGATAAGATGTACAGGTCCATTAGCAGAAAGGATTTTTACTGATTTATTACAGTAACAGTGAGCGTCTCTAGCTCACACTGATTTGCTGTGTCATGCCAAGCACTAGGTCACCTCTAATAACGCTGCAAACTGAGATGGAGCGGTATGAGTGAGTAAGCATTTTACACCTACCTTGCAGCCTCTGCATCACATTGGTAATGTCCCGATCAGAGTGTCCGTAGTGCCTGGGTGATGCCATGCTGCTGTCCCGAGGTCACGTCCAAACTCTTGTGCGTCAACCTGGTAATGCTCTCATGCTGAGGGCTGAGTTTTGTGTTTTCACACTTACTGCAGTATATCAGGGCTGAATCCTGTCCATGCTGCTGTGTTTTTATTTCCAAGTCATCCTTGTTGCAGTCTGCAATCCTCACACTCAGAGAAGCTCCTCCCCCGATGATGATGTAAGCGCATACAGTATGTGTATGCCAGCAGTCCCGTACAGTAAGCCTGAGCCTCTTACTTCTGCAGACAAGACAGCTTCCTGGTCTGCATGCACTGCCACCTGCTGTCCAATCAAAAGGCATGGCTCTTCCTTTTCCCTGGGACATCAGGACCAATAGCGTGGCAGGTATCTTCTGGTGCCAACCAGTGCCACTGAAAGAGATGTGTGTTGTCTGTGTGAAAGGGAGAAAAAGTGTTTGTCAGCAAGTGAGAGACACAACAATGGAAGAAGAGAGGACAGCATGTGCTGCAGCAAGAACCTTGCTTCTGATGGCAGCAAGACGTTTTTGAATTGATTTAAATTCAGAAAAAGTAATCATCCTTACTATGTTAAGGTTTATCAAGTTTTATTTATATAGCACATTTATAAACGATTTTTGGTCGAGCCAAAGTGCTGTACATATAATAAAAATAGCCTACAGTAGAGACACTTTACAGCTAATACAACAGCACAGATTGTTCAGAATATCAGTGTGAGAAAAACGACACCCTCTATCCTTAGACCCTCACATCGTACAAGGAAAAACTTCCAGAGAAAACCCACAGTTTAAGGGGGAAAATGGGAGAAACCTCAGGGAGAGCAACAGAGGAGGGATCCCTCTCCCAGGACGGACAGACGTGCAATAGATGCCGTGTGTAAATCGAAGAGTAAAGACATTTTACAGCATAGGTAGGTGGACCGAATGTTAGGAAATGCATGTGTCTGTAATAAGAAGATGAATCTACGAAGATGTCAACTACAATCCTGTGGGAGCCTTCAGGGAGGCAGCATGACGAGACCCAGGCAGGACCGCAGAGACAGGTTTAACCACGACCCAAAGTCCATGACTTAATCCAGAACTCAGGATAGAGGATCCAAGACACAGGACTACAGCAAGAGGATCAGCCTCGACTCCGGATCCCGGCGTAGATATAGACACAAAACAAGAAAAACAATATTGGCTGGGTTTATCGGAACAAGAGAATACACAGACAGACAGACAGACAGACGGAAGAACAAGCACTCCCTTAGAATAGGTTGAGGGCAAAGGGTAGCAAGTAAGAGAGTAAGAAACATAGGTGGAGAGGCACACTCAGGGAACAAGGTCCCCACTGGAGCCTTAGTTGGAAATTGATGAGAGATAGGGAGGTACGCTGTGTCTACGAATCGTAACACTCCCCGGCCTGTCTAAGCCACTCTGCAAATCTGTTTCCCTCTAAAAAAACCTCAAGAGGTTAGAGAGGGAAAAGGTCTTGGATAAAAATTATTCTTGATAAGAGAAGCCTAGAAGGCCAGAGAGAAAAAGTGAGTTTTAAGTATTGATTTAAAAACCCCCAGGGTCTGGGCCGACCTCACATGGAGGGGCAAAGTGTTCCAGAGCCTGGGGCCGGCTGCTGCGAATGCACATTTGAGCCTGGTCTTAGGCACTATCAGCAGCAGCTGATCAGCCGACCTTAAGGCTCTGCCTAGGGTGTAGCGATGGAGGAGTTCGGCTATATAGGCCGGAGCCAGCCCATTTAGGGCTTTGAAAACAAATAAAAGGAGTTTAAAATCTATTCTGAACCGAACTGGAAGCCAGTGCAAGGAGGCCAGAATTGGGGTGATGTGGTCACGCTTTTTATGGCCAGTTAGAAGACGTGCAGCTGCGTTCTGAACTAGCTGGAGGCGTCTAATTGAGGCCTGGTCCATACCCACATACAGAGCGTTGCAGTAATCCAGTCTCGAGGTAACAAAGGCGTTAATAACCCTTTCTAGGTCTTTAAAAGATAAAAACGACTTGGTCTTAGCCAATAGTCGTATTTAAAAAAAGCAGGTCTTGACTACAGTGCTGACCTGCTTATCAAATTTAAAAGCGCTATTGAAGGTCACTCCAAGGTTCGTGACAGAGGAGAGAATGTTTTTATTGAGGGAGCCCAGAATATCAACCGAGGAGATTGGATGTCGGGGTCCAAAAAAGATGACCTCGGTCATACTCTCGTTGAGGGTGAGGAAGTTTTGGCTCAGCCAGGATTTAATCTCTGTTAAGCAGTCCATCAACTGCTGTAGTGAGTTGGCATTTTGATTGAGAGGCAGATAGATCTGTACATCATCAGCGTAACAATGGAAGGGGATATTATGTTTTGTGATAATTAAACCTAGGGGCAGTATGTACAATAGAAAAAGGATGGGGCCCAGAATCGAGCCTTGGGGAACCCCACAGGTAAGAGGGGCTTTGGCAGAGGAGAAGGCACCCAACTGCACTGAGAAGATAAAATCCACCTTAAAACAGAAATCACAATAACTATTTCTTGTGACTAAATCAGAGCATTAGTACATTTAAAAAAATTATTTTAAATCTTAAAACTGTGCAATTAGGATGACTTTGGTTCCTTGGACCCAATCATGAAGTTCTAAAGTATAAAGTAAAATAAATTGTTGTTTTTGAATGTAGGGCTTCCAGCAGTCACTCAGAAAATGTGCTTGTGTTTTAAATTAGTCACCCTGCATGATCTAACAGTTAACAATGAGTTTCTCCTTTATTCATTGTTCATTGAAAGGGATGGTTTAAGATGTTTTACTAGTCTATGTCCTGCCTTAAAAAAAATCAATCTGGCCTATTGCTGCTCTTTGGGTTAAAGTGGGATTTGTTAAAATTCACACACAAAAACTGAGCAACAACTCTTCAAGTGGATTTTATCTTTAAAATTGCATTTGAAGACACAACTATGATACAAGTAGCAATTGATTAAACAAAACCCTGCCAATAAAATATCTATCCAAAACTATATCCGATATATGCAACTACAAAGCAGATCAATGCCACCCTTTGAAAAGCAGAAGGGAGGTGTGATGAACCACCGGGCTCCGAGCACTTATCGCGATGTGTAATCCCATTAGACAAGTCCTTTCATCATCATCTCGGGAGAGCTCTTAGTGGAGCAGAGAGGGGAGCTGCACTGATCTGGACTCAGCCTCATCCAACAAAGTGAGACAGAGGAGTGGGCATGACAAACATAAAAGCTGATAAATTATTATTGATTGCACATCCTCAGCTCAATTATGGTGAATGAAGGACAAGGGAAATGCACAGAAGTAATGCATGTAGAATTCAGTCTGTTGTGAAGACAGTGTAGTCCAATATGATTCTGGGATTCATTTATGGAATGGCTTTATGTTAATGACACCATTAGCATTAGCATTAGCATGCATTAGCAGCAGGTGAATAAGGGTGACTTCATGGCTGTGAATCTTTAGGACAACAGAGATGCTCTACACTAAATATTTGTGAGTTCTGATTTCCTGATCTCCGTCTAGCCTCTTTTTTTAAGCTCTGTTGTTTCTCATTTGTCTTTAGTGACTGAGAAAACATGATGTTTACTGGGGAAAAACCTTCAAGCCAAAATCTTGTGTAATAAGGAGTGGGTTTAGTTTAGGAATTATTGAACGTGAAAGAACTCTCAATTCAAAAGCAGGCAACTGGGTTCATCGAACGGGTTTGTTTGAAAACCTTACCGCAAAATAATTTTTTTACACAATAAACATGACAACTTGTTATGGCCAGAATATGCCATATAGGCCTACTGCTTGAATATAAATATCATTCATTCTAAATTGCCTTCCTATCCTTAGGTCATTGTAAAACCAGAGACAAATCTACATTGGGAGTGTAACTTTAAAACCCTCAGTAAGAACTAAATCAGTATTTTATCCTGACAAATAGAAATAGAAAACAAACCATTTTGTAGTTACGAAGTCTGAACCAGCTGCTTGACTTGCCACTGTGATAAAGTGTAGGATTTAGTTTTTTTTTTAGCAGGCACGGACTGCTGATTCCTGCATTTTTACGCAGCTCGGCTGGAGGTGACCTCTACCGTCAGGACCAAAGAGATTCAGCAGAAGAGAGAGCAGACGCTGCTGCAGAGGAGGGAGCTGAGAGCGGAGACAAAGGGGTCAATGGGAATTCTTCCTGCAGTAGCCAGGCATTTCCCCGTTAAGATCCATTTTCTTATCTAATCATTGCACAGGCAGAGAGCTGGAACCAAGACAGCCAGTGTGGTAATCTCTTGCATGCATAGTCAGCGGTCTTCTAAAATCTCATTACAAAGTTTGTTGTTGCCTGCATGTCAAAATCAAAATAATTCAAAAGAGAGAAATACTGTTCTGCAACTCGATTTCATGTACTGCAAAATGACAGATGTGTTAACAAAAAGGTAACATGTCTCTATAGTTACAAGTGACATAAAATAAGTTATACTGATGTTTGTAACCCAATGATTTACAAAGTTTATAAGACATAAAAAACGTGGATTTAACTTACAACCCCTTTTTATAGTTTTATATTGGAAAAAAGTTGTCAAATCCCTGCCATTACATTACATTTCATTTAGCTGACGCTTTTATCCAAAGCGACTTACAATAAGTGCATTCGACCAAGAAGAAACAAACTTGAAGAAAACAGAATCATATAAGTACATTAGGTATTATTAAACCGCTCCTAAAAAAGCATAACTTAGACACAACCGTAATGAATAATTACAGGCCAATATCAAACCTTCCTTTTTTAAGCAAATTGATTGAAAAAGTTGTTTTTCAACAGTTGAGTCATTTCATGTTTTTAAATGACGGTTTTGATGTGTTTCAGTCAGGCTTTAGACCTAACCACAGCACTGAAACTGCACTTGTAAAGGTCTTAAATGACATTCATTTAAACACAGACAGTGGCAGAATATCAGTTTTAGTATTATTAGATCTCAGCGCTGCCTTTGATACTGTTGACCACAACATATTGCTAGACCGTCTAGAAAACTGGATGGGAGTTTCAGCAATAGCTCTAAATTGGTTTAGTACCTACTTAAAGGACAGAAAAAACGTTGTCTCAATAGGCAACTACACATCAACTTTGACAAATATCATATGTCATGCGGGGTTCCTCAAGGCTCCATCTTAGGACCTTTGCTTTTTAATATTTATATGCTACCTCTGGCTGAAATTATTAAAAAGAGTGATCGAATCTATCACATCTATGCAGACGACACCCAGATTTATTTTAAAATCACACCAGGAGACTATTCTCCGATTAGAACACTGAGCAAGTGCATTGAGCACATCACTGACTGGATGACTCAGAACTTTCTCCAACTGAACAAACAAAAAACAGAGATCATTGTTTTTGGAGCAAAGAAGGACCGATTAAAAGTAATCGCAGAGCTTCAGTCAGCAGACTACAAAACCACTAATAAAGCCAGAAATCTAGGTGTAGTGATGGACTCAGACCTGAATTTCAACAGCCACATTACAACAGTCATTAGGTCTGCTTATTATCACCTGAAGAATATATCGAGGAATAAAAAACTAATGTCACAACAGGACTTAGAAAAGCTTGTCCATGCTTTTATTTTCAGTAGACTCGACTACTGCAATAGTGTATTCACAGGGCTGACAAAATCCATCAGAAAACTGCAGCTGATTCAGAACGCTGCTGCACGTGTCCTCACTAACACTAAAAGAGTGGATCACATCAGTCCGGTTCTGAAATCTCTACATTGGCTTCCAGTCGGCCAAATAATTGATTTTACAGTACTATTGCTAGTTTTTAAATCATTACATGGTTTAGGACCAAAGTATATTGTTGAACTCCTGCATAATTACGAGCCATCAAGGTGCCTCAGGTCTTCTGGAACGGGTCTGCTATCGGTTCCGAGAGTAACAACAAAACATGGAGAGGCAGCATTTAGCTGTTATGCCCCGACACTCTGGAACAAACTACCCAAATCATGCACGTCCGCAGAAACGCTTACTATTTTTAAATCGAGAGTAAAAACATATCTCTTTGCCGCTGCTTTTAATTGAAATGATCATATTCGAACTACAGTATGCCTTTTAAATATGTATTGTATACCTGTGGTGTTTATTTTTTATTATTTTAATATCTTTGCTTTGTAATGCCTGTTGTAAAATGCCATTATATAATGTGTTTTTACTGTATTTATTCCTAAAAAGTCTTTTAATTTGTTTTGTAAAGCACTTTGAATTGTCGCGTACAGAAAAGTGCTATATAAATAAACTTGCCTTGCCTTGCGTAGGTTTCATAAAGCCAAACCATTTTAAGTGCTACTCAACTGCCTTTAGATAAGCCAGTCCTTTGTTAGTATATAAGTGCTTTGTTAGTATATTTGTTAGCCAACGGACGGGTGGCACAGTGGTCTGTGCGTTTGATCATCAGATCAAGGGGGCGTTGGGGAACTCCAGTTCGAAACCCGCTCCCGCCCCACTGCGTCAGACCGTTGTGTCCTTGGGCAAGACACTTCACCCGAATTTGCTCCTGTGGGTATTGTCCACAGTAGATGACCATTACATGTATGATCTGTATGTGTAATGTGTATTTGTAAAGCGCTTTGAGAGTCTTTGATAAAGCGCTATAATAAATATAAGGATTATTATTATATAAGTGCTTTTTATTTTGTTTTGTTTTTTGTTTTTCATTGTATTGCTCGAAGTGGAGTCGAAAGAGATGAGTTTTCAGTCTGCGCCGGAAGATGTGTAGACTTTCTGCTGTCCTGATGTCAATGGGGAGCTCATTCCACCATATTGGAGCCAGGATGCCATAAAATATCAGAGACTGATTTTCATTGCAATGTTCTCTTACAAAATATGTGATTTCAAAACTGTTTGATGAATACGTTGAGGATGATGTAAAGTGTGTAGCCGAACAAACACCCTATATTTCACAATAATATGAGCAGTTTGCATTTTAAGTACGAGATTCACCTGGTTAATATATGGATTATTTAAAACAAGCTGCATGTTTATATGGGCGTTCACCTGCCCTCTGAGGTGTTCAGGAAACATGACGGTTAGATATGTTGGGAAGTTATCCTGGAGTACTACTCCATCTACTGGTCAAGGAGGGGATGAGAGGAACGCATGGTGGAGACTGGTATTAGACTATTGTATGATGAATCCTCATCGTAAAAATGATCGCATAACATATCACTTATCGCTACTATGATATCTTATTTTATGCATCGGAATGGCAGAATTATAAAAGCTACTGTTGGGATTGATAAGGTCTTTATCATTCATTTTATTAATTTATTAATTTCAAGTTTGATTTTAAACACTGCAATAATGTAGTAAATACTTTGTCACTGCCTATTGTGTTACTGCTTGAAACCCTTACAGAAAGTACATTTTAGGGCTGAACACTGTCATTTCCCCTCCATTCTGGCCAATGACATTTTGATAAGGTCGTGAACTTAAGCTATAAAGCTCAAAGAATGTCTCTCCCAGCAGCACATACCTCTCCAATTACTCTATTGCAGAACACAATGGCTACAAATACCATTCAGTGTTATGGGTGTTTTTTTTATATTTAGGACAGGTTTTACGACAGTCAACAATTAAAGGAAGTTCAAGAGTTGGTCGGGCATTCTCTCTCTCTCTCCTTTGGCCAATGAGAAGGCTGACGAATGCCAACTTCTTAATCAAAATTGTACGCACTTTGCATAACTTTTACTGTGTTTTGCTAACTTTGCTTAATGCTGTTTTTATTATATGTTTAGCCCTTTGAGGCATGCTTTGTTATATTGGCCTATAATTAACTTTTACTTGACTCATAAGGAACTCACAAAATGTGTCTCAACATCTAAGAATTATTCATCTTACTTGACAACATTAACAGGTTTCCAGTAAATAATTGATTATTTATCACCTATGGGAAGCAAACCCAAAGCTGATGGAAAAGTGGGGCTGGTGTACATTAAATACAAACCAATATGACTGCTTGCATCCTTCCCTCTGACTGTACTGATGACTTAGCAGATTTAGTTCGGAGGGGATTAAAACAATGCTGACTGTGGGATCAAGAATGTGTAACATAAGCTTTTCTGTCTTATCAAACTACAATGTTTTTACTGGATCTCTTGCACTGAGAAAAGACCAGACGTCCAATGCAGGCACCGCTGACCTGGCAGACAGTATGGAAAGACTGAGCTTCATAACAAAGACGCTGGAAATCAGAACGGGCAGGCAGTAGTGTCATTTTTTGCATAATTACAACTCAGTTTTAAAAGCACTTACAGTATTGCCACCATCAAATCCAGCTGTGGTTGCAGCAGGCCTGTTACTGCCAAACTGTCACCTGTGGTCTCTGTGGTGGAAGGAAAAAATATTAGAGCGAAATATCTATCATTTCTGAAAATTGTGAAATTGTGGTGGACTTAGTTTCCTATGGTGAAAGCTGAAGTACTATTAGTCTAATGGCGCTGGGCTGCTACCCTTCTACATTAATCAACCTGAAGGAAATGATGGGAGAGGAAGTGATTATAGCAACACCCCGTCTCCCCACCTCCAGGATCTCTGCCCTGGAGAGATAAGCCACTCCTGTTGCTAATTTCAAGCAGAAAAGCAGGAAATGTGACAGTGTCGTTTTCCGCTTCCATAAACAAGACGACTGCCAGGGTTAGCCACCAGTCCTGTGTGCCTCTGGGCTGAGTCTCCCTCTGAGGGAGACAGACATACTGACAGAGAAAGTGAGCGAAGTACGAGAGAGGGAGAAAGTTAGAGAACAGGAAAGAGGGGAGCCAGAAAGACAGGAATACCCATCAGAAGTTAGAGAGACAGGCAGGAATTGACAGAGGAAGAGGAGAAGGGAGAGTAAAAGACGGACTGAATTGAGAACCAGTCTCTCTTTTTCTTCTCGAAGTCATGGCTGAGAACAACACAAATCTCTTTCTGGAAATACTTCAGTCCTTTGATGCCTGTGAGTTTTTTCTAATTTCCCTTCTCTTTAGGCTGGTCTTTCTGATGTGGTCTGCATAATTGGCATTGTTGTTCTCTCGGGAATTCAAGCTTTAATTATCTCTGAAATAGATTCAATATGTGGGCCTGATTTCCTTTGAAGATCACTTAATTGAAACTTTTTTTCAATTCACTCTAAATCTATAAGGTCCTCCCGACATGTTTTTTCAGTGTTTTCCCCCTGAAATGTCATTTCCAGATGACTTTTCACCAGTGTCTCCTTCCCCTTTTCCAAAAGTTAGAGAAAAAAACGACTGTGGAAATATGGAATGATAGCAAAGCGGGTTCAGCTTTTGAATGCTTAACTGTATTCAGAGGAAATTGATTTGTTTTTTCTGGCAGCGATCCAAAGGATATTTCTTAGCTGCTGCATTCTCTCTCTTCTCTCAAGCACACTTATGTTGGTACGACTGCTTCTAAGGCAGAGAAGCAATGAAAGAAAAAAATCGGTCCTTTTTTTGTTGCAATAAAATGCAACTGGTTTGTTTTCCGGTGCTCTGGTAAACATAAAGGAGGAAAGCCTGTTATTTAGTCAAGGGGGCACCATCTTGCAAGACACTGTTGGCAATCCTCCATTTTTAAACAAACAGATGCTTTTTGTAATCTTGCTAAACGCATAGATTCTAGTTAAGATTCCTTCCATTCCGAGGGGATAATAAAAAAGACTGTTATTACCGATTCAGTGCATTTTGATATATTGCATAGCTATTATTAAGCTCTTGTCCCCAAAAGTGAAGCTGAAGAGTGTATAAGTTGGTTGGGTAGAGGAAATCAAAAAGGAAATTAAGTTTTATACTGAAGCATAAATCCTAAAATATCCTTTTTGACATGTGTGTCTCTCTTCACAGTCCCTCTGATCATAGCTTTCTGTGTGTCCATTGCTGTGGGCCTGGTGTTGGGGGCCTTGGTTTATGTGATTTTGACCTGGATGTCCCGACGCAGAGCCGGTTCTGCCAGCATCACCCGCCGCACTCCTCGCCAATCACGCACGTCTTCCCGTAGCCGTCCAGGTTTTAACCGCAACAGCAGCTACGACCGGCGCAGCAACAACAGTTTGGTCAGTGCTGCTTTCAGCTTCCACCGCCAGACTTCCTCCCCGGACCACCTCGACCCACTGGGGCACAAATCCAGCTTCAGGGCCTCTACCTTCCACCCTCTCCTGCAGTGCAGCCAAATCGCAAGGGAGGCAGAGGAAGGGAGCCAGACCACGCTGCCTCGTACACCAACTCTGACCATGTCCACCGGATCAGCTCAAACAGCAGCTCAGCCGGCTGCCACCTCACCCAGACCCGAGTCATTTTGGGGGAACAATGGCCTGAGGGGTTTCAATGCTACACAGACCCCACCTCCAGCCTATGAGAGCATTATTAGAGCATATCAGGAAACATGCACCTGAAGGAGTAAGTGCACCCAGATGACTCTTTACTAAATGAGCCCAGAGTGGTAAATGGATTTACAAATGATTTCAGACTGAACATGTATTGATGATGATGATGATGATTTATATGACAAGATGATGCAGAGTGGAGCCAACAAGGACATCAACGTTGTTTAAACTACAAAAGGTTCTGTGTGTATTTTAGTTTGTTAATATATATCTGGTATTGATTAGGCATACTTCTATCATAAAATAACAGACCGTTTTTTTTTTTACCTTGTGTGATTCTGTACTGTCCTGTATTTCACCCTCACTGTTGCTGCTTTAACTCCTGAATTTCCCCATGGGGATAAATAAAGGTCCATCTTATCTTATCTTCACTCTCAGCAGAGTGACAATAGTTGCTAATGAAATTCAGTCTGTATTCAGTGGTGATTGACACTCGTGTATACCTAAACAGAATCTTTGTTTGCTTTAGACAAGGCAAAAACCGACAAATATATAAAAATACAAAAACGTACTCGTCATTAGGCAAGTACGACGCAGGGGAAGACTTCTTCTTTGTCACAGCAAAAAAAAATTATGATTGTGTATCCCAAAAGAAAGTAAATGTTTGTGTGTTAACTTGTATACGTTGAGTCATGAACGTATGTAAAACCTGTTGGAGACAACTTTAAACTCTGATGTTTAATGTTTTTATTGCTGTCTCACACATGTTTTTTATTGACTTTTGGTTTATGGGATTGTGTGGCATTCAAAGTAATTAAGTATGTCTGCGATTGCAGGAACAGTATGTGTGAGCTGGAGAGAGATTGGGCATTACAGTAGGTGTCAACAGTTTTGTGTTTTATGTTTGAAATTACGTTACTGAATTTTGCTCATAAGTTAATTAAATAAATGCTAGAATCAAAAAGTATGATGAGTTTTTTATGCAAAAACTGTGGTTTCTAGTCTGTTTGCCAATACAAACAAAGCACTGCCCTTAACTTGCATAAGGGAACACAAGATATGGAAATTATGTCGTGAAAATATTGCACCACAATAAAGTATTAAAATTAAAAGTATTAAGTTGTATAGTTTTGAAGTTTGATTTTAGTTGACCGTGCCAGACAAATGTTACGGCCTCATGTCAGTCGGTATCACCAACATCAACATGTCTTTCTCTGAACATTATAAACTTTGAAAATAGTTTGTATTTGTTTCATGACTATTGTATTAGACTGCATGTGTGTTCTTAAATTAGTATAGGTATGAGGTCCACCACATTAAGAAGGCAGATTCATTGTATGTCCATCTTGACAATCACAATAAAAGTTTTGCACAGGACATAGGTAATTAAAACTGACTTAACATCATTGTTACCTGTCTACTGGGCATCAGTGATATTGGGGAGAAGATGTGCCTGCAAATAGCCCAAAGTATATCCACCTTCCTGCCATGTATTAAGAGAAATAGTAGTAATATCTGTCTTACCACTAGACAACAGACAAGATTTTATCCTCGGACTGATACTTGAAACTCATCATCCACACTCCACAACAACAAAGTTCGCCTTGGTTTTTCTTGCACTTAAATGGCACTGTTACTGCATGTCGATGCACAAACCAGTAAATTATTGTTGTGTTGTCCTTAAAAGGAAGACCAGTGTTATAGTTAAATAAATAGTCATTGTTACCTGGCGACTTTCAGCAAAACGTTTCATACACCTGACCTGTTCCTCTCCTGTCGACAGTAAAACATATTGTCAGATATTTTATTGTATTTTGAACAAATATAACAAAAACACAAATGAACACTCACTGCACTGCAAACGTTTAGTGTTAAATGTTACAAATAATAAACACTTATTTTCGTTGTACCTGATCGCGTTAGAGTTAGTTGCTGTGGATGACGTATTATTTGTGAGACAACTTTCCGTGGTGTTTATGAACACCGGGCGCTGCAGAGAACATCACGATAGTGCATTGACAGCAGTCGATAAATAAGGTAATGTCACATTTCAACAAGGAAAATAAACCCCGCACGAACCGGTTAACCAACCCCCCAGCTCGGTAGCTCACAGTTAGCTGGCGCGGAAGCTATTAAAGCAAAACGTTAGCTTTGAAGCTAGTTCTTAGTGCAGGTTAGTGTTAGCTAACTGTTAATTTAGCTTGGGCCGTTGTAACAGTTACGTTTTTTATGCCAACGAGTGTCTCATATCTTAGTTTAACTTTAGGGTAACATACAGCTGGAAGATGAGCTGAGACTGACATACAGCTGGAAGATGAGCTGAGACTGACATACAGCTGAGGAGGTGCTTCTCAACTGCAGCTAAGTTAGCTAACGTTAGCTAGAGAACTTGTGACGGATTTGATTGGCGTTACATACATTTACCACTTGGCATTATCAGGTGTCACGCATGGCCATGCTATGCACAGCTGTATTCGTTTCTTGCCTGAGATTCCTACGGTTTTATTCATTTATCCCCAACACACTTGGTGACATGCAGGCGGAGGATGTCTACAGCTGCTCTCCGTTTGATCCGCTGTCGGAGACTGAGCACAGCTGGGTCGCCTGGAGTAAGGAAAGTGCCTCTGTGGAAAGATTTAAGTAAGTTATGATGGCACACAATTCTCATACGTGTATACCGATTATTGTTAGCAAACTCACATAACTAACTACTCGTAATACATGGATTTAACCTGTATGCGTTTGTGAGTACAGTTTGAAACATGTATCACTATCTAATGTATATCAATAAAGGTTAATCTTCTTCATGTTTTGCTGACATATAGGAAAGGTTGCTAAAGTAACTGCTGCAGTTGTCTCTGGGTAAGTTACAATATTTGCAAACATGTTTCAATCTTTGTAATCAATTGCAAACTTGTCTGAGCTTTCAACCACAGCGTATCCATTAACTTTCTACAGGGGCTGTCTTTTTATCACTTATGAAGTGGTGGCCTTGGACAAGGCTGTGACCATTGATACTAGTGCAATTCTTCAGGAAAAGTACAAGTCTTACATCTATCTGAGAGCCACTCCTTCAGATGAGAAGGACAACCTTACTGCAGGTACTGAAAATCATCCACCCAGACTTTATGACTAAGCTGGAAATGATGTCCCTTTTTTATAAACGCCTTATAAAACTGCAAATAATAATTTGACCATTTTACATTTTGGTTTGGATTAGATTTTTTTTTAGGCTTTATTTATGTCTTGCCTCAGCACAAAGTCCTACTGAGTTTGCCATGTCCAGGTGTCCATTGACGTCTGTTATCATTACTTCCTGTGATTCCTTCCTTCCCCTCCATATAATCTTTCCTTCCTAAATATTCGGGTGTTAACTGATCTCACTCCCACTGGTCAAGGTTTTCTCATTTGGTGAAAACAATCACCTACAAACCAATACTCAGATACCAACTAGCAATCTTTATTCCTTTCTGTTTTGAGAGAAATACAATATAGATTTTCTAGGTCATTGTAGTCATTTTTTACACTGTGTTCAGGGCTCACACACAAAGCAAGGAGGGAACTTCACAAAGCAGCAAGGCGGTTTCTGGAATTATCCTCGAGGGTTTTGCTGCAATCACTAGACGGTAAGAAATGAAAAGTTGTTATACTGATCCAGATCACCTGACATTTTATTTAAAGTGCAAAAGTTTAAGACCAAAGTATTTCCCAAAACATTTCTAAGATTGCAAAGCAGATGTAGCTGCAAGTGGAAACCAATTATTTATTCTCATGAAACTACAGTTGTACTCATTTTTATGTGGAGTGTTGACGTTAAGACTAAAGGAAACACCTGCCTTGTACATGAACATCCTGTTTTGAATGTCTCACAGTCCATGCATATTGTGCAATCAGCTGTAACATACATGAATGGTTGTTTTACTGACTTTATATTACCTCTCACTTATGACTTTTAATCATAAATGCACATCTGTTTTTAGATTTTTGAAACATGTGAACTTCTTTTCCAGTAAGACATATCATAAATTAACTTTTGACTTTTTAAAAATAAAAAGCGATGACAGTTGATGTTGATGACAAAGTTGATGACACAATGTTTGACTCCACAAGGTTTGTAAAATCCTAGCAGTGGTCCAGTAGATACTGGTAGTTGGCCATAGTAGATGCAGTCAGAGTTCAATTTCACCGTGCCTTTAGAAATATGAGTAGTGCCTTGTTGTGATCACTTTGTTGTGTAAATGTTGAGCCTGTCACTGTTTTCTCTATCTGTATATCTTAGAGCACTTCAGCCATGTAGATGCAGACCCCCATGAGGTGGCATTATGGGCCTTACTGAAGAGGACAATGTCACCCAATAAAGCCATCAGAGTGCAGGCTGTTCAGGAGCTGGCAGAGAATCACCATTGGCAGGGTAAAATACTCTAAAACTGTTGCATATCACTCAAGGTTTACCGTGTATACAACAAGTGAAGTGAACTGTTATTCAAAACGCAGACTACCAGTACCAGACAGCAGCCCAGATTATAGACCAGCGGACAGCAGTGGGTCTGGCCCGGACCCCTAAGGTAGACCTTCGATTCTTCCTGCGTTCACCTGCACTGCCTGAACTGGAGAACGTAAGTAGCTCTGATAAATAATCTAAAGTTTAGAATCCTTCAATATCAGTAATACGGACATTGTTCATTTCATTAATTAAAACTATGACACAATATGTTTGTCAATTACCTTTTTTTTCATGACTAAGACACAACAATGACACTGACTTGAATGGACATTAACTGACTGACTGCAATATTGTTTAATGAAAGACTAAAGTAAGATGTAGTTAGAAAAAATAGAAACTTTCTAAATCTCTTTTTTTTCATTAAAGTGTTTTTCTTTCAATGCAGTTCGTTTACCTTAGCTTCAAATCACAGAGTAATATAAGATGAAAACTATGGTGTGTTGAATTCTTCACAGAATTTGTCGGCAGAGGACGGACTGAGACAGCTGCTGGCGTCTCTGCCTCAGTCTGAGGTGGATAAATGTGTTCAGTACTTCACATCCCTGGCCCTCAGAGAGAGCACCCAGTCCCTGGCAGCACAACGGGTAATTGTGACAGAAATGTTAACTCTCACATGCACTCTATTATACTGCCTTTTTCAGACTTATCTAGAACTCAAACTGGCAGGAAAATAAATTGTTTGTCCAAAAAGGCTACATATTATTTCTCCAGCCTCTTTCTAACACTTGCTCTCCTACGTTGCAGGGCGGTCTGTGGTGTTTTGGAGGGAATGGACTGCCTTACGCACAGAGCCTCACCTCCGTTCCCTCTGAGAAGGTGGAATCCTTTTGCCTACAGGCACTGGTACAGCACTCAAAGGTAATGATGGCCATTACACATTTAAACCATTTGATCTAGTCTTGGTGGAAGTTTTCTGGTTCCTTTAATGGAACTGATCATAGTAACAATCAGTTAAACGCAACACAGAAGTGCATTCAATAGCACATCTTGTTGGCCAGGTGGGTTGAACTGAATCATATATTTGTTCGTCTTACTTACAGTGCTATTTATATACTGACATTGGTTTATTTTCAGGTGCAGAGGGTTTAGATATATTGACCATAGAGATATATTTCTTCTTTTAAATGTAATAGAATTAGATGGCAGCTTGTGGTTTTTAAAGCCAATACATTTGTTATAATTACATAATACATACTAATCATAACAAAATGTCCGGAACTTACTGAAACGCATCCTGCCTGCAGGTAGAGAGCCACTGTGAACACATAGTTTCCAACGGGGGTCTGCAGCTCCTCCAGAGGGTTTATCAGCTTCGTAAAGACTCCCTGAAGATCCAGAGGAACATTGTTCGAATCATAGGAAATTTGGCGCTCAATGAAAGTGCTTACCAGGCCATTTCCCAGTCTGGTAAGTCGGACACTCATCTGATTATTATAGGATGATCTTTGGAGGAAATATTCCTATTTCATCTATGGATTACATAATATGTTATCACTACGATCATCATTCAACATGTATCAAATTGCTTTACAATATACGTATTGTTAAGACTTGTATGTATGTTTGTCTTCTGTATAGAAATAAATCCAATATTTTCTTTTTTTCTTCCTTACCTGTATCACTACCTCAGGCTGGATATCTGTACTGGCTGAGATGATGCAGTCTCCTCATGTCATGCAGGCGTCTCATGCAGCTCGCGCTCTCGCCAACCTGGATAGGGAGACGGTGAAAGAGAAATACCAAGACGGCATCTATATCCTCCACCCTCAAACACGTGACAAGTAGGTAAACACTTATTTATATTGCCACATAATTGTTTATAAAGTATACGTTTCATTTGATTTACTATTTAAACCAACAGTTGTCCCTAACAATGTGTTCATTTCCAGCCAGCCAATCAAAGCTGACGTGCTCTTCATCCATGGGATTCTCGGGGCAGCTTTTAAGACTTGGAGGCAAAAGGACCGTAATGGGTTAGAGGAAGAGACAGAAAGCAAGGGTGACTACACTGAGTGCTGGCCGAAGGTGAAAAATCAACATGGATCAACATTAAGTCTCTTTCCAGGTTCTCCCTCCTACGATAAAAAATCCATCTTTGTTACAACCATGGATTGGCCTTTGTTGCGATTGGGGAGACTTAGTAGTGTTTGCTCAATTCAATGTGAGGTCTAATGAAGATTTGACTTCATCTTGAGAAAATGAATCATTACCCAAATCTTTGTTTTGTCCTTTTTTATTGACAGTCATGGTTGGCTGCTGACTGTCCCAATCTGAGAGTGCTATCAGTGGAGTATGACAGTCACCTCAGTGACTGGATGGCCAAGTGTCCTGTTGAGAATCAGAGGTGAGGAATATGTAGTTTCTTCATGTTTCCATAACATATTAGGGGCTGTGAAACTTACTTATCAATAATAATGACTTTCATATTTTGCAAAAGTCATCCAACATTACGTATATTTAAGATTTATTTTATTGAAATTAAATGTTTTATTATCCTGAATTCTCCAGTATTCATTAACTTTTCCAGAAAGTCCTTGGCCTACAGAAGTCGAGAGCTGCTAAAGAAGTTAAAGCTGGCTGGAGTCGGAGAGAGACCTGTGGTCTGGGTAGCCCACAGTATGGGAGGTAGTCTGTCAGAACTTTCCTTCCACAAACATGTCAGAATTTGGCACAAATAGCTCAAACTATGGCTGTACTGAATAGTTTGAAGCTTTATTATAAACATTGGAATTTGAATTCCAGAAGAACATTTGAATGCTGTGCAGCTTCTGTGTATCTAGTCAGTCTGTGTAAATCAAATCTCTGCACAGTAGCAGATCAAGATTAGGCTACATTAATATTGAGTATTATACTATTTGGAGAATTAGATCTGCCTTGTGTTATCCAAACATATAACAAACAAATAATATTTCACACACATTGCAATTGGCTGATTTAAAGGTTGTGCTTACTGTCGGTCTGTATCCTCTCATCCAATAGGATTGCTGGTGAAGAAAATGCTGCTGGATGCCTCTGAGGACCCAGAAATGCAGGCACTGTTAAACAACACCAAGGGCATTATGTTCTATAGTGTTCCTCACCACGGCACCTTTATGGCAGAGTACTCGGTCAATGTCAGATATCTCCTCTTTCCCTCAGTAGAAGTCAGAGAACTTTGTAAAGGTAAGTTAAACAAATACATTCTGAGGTACAAGACTGTAAATGTTTCATAGAAATGTTTAAATAATTATTTAAATGTTCTATGTCTTTTCAAGACTCACCAGCACTGCGCAATCTGAATGAGAACTTCCTGGATATGGCAAAAGAAAAGGAATTTAAGGTGCTGAGCTTTACAGAGACGCTGCCAACCAACATCGGTCCAATGATCAAGATCCTAGTGGTGCCAACACAGTCAGCAAGTATGTAACATTAATGAACATGGGAAATGTAGTTTTGATGTAGAATAGAATAGAAGGCCTTTATTGTCATTATACACAAAATATACAATGAGATTTTGTAGTGCAATCCTGTCACAAACGATATAGCCTAAATATGAATGCATAGATCTTGAAAACAATAAGGATGTACTATTGTTATTTTAGCACATACCTTGATCAGGCTCTGGTTTGGTTTCAGATCTCGGCATCGGGGAGCTCATCGAGGTGGACGTAGATCATCTCAACATCTGCAAGCCAGAGAAGAAGGACTCATTTCTGTACAAGCGCAGCCTCCAGTTCATCCTGGAAGCTCTGCAGAGCTACATCAGCCACTGACTAAAATATATGAACATAAACACACCGATAAACTTTTTACTTGAAATGGGGTAGAACCAGACACCCATCCCCTCTAAACCAAATGGAAACATAACTGCCTTTCCTTGTTGTACATTTACATAAACAACCACTAATGTGATTATAGTATAAATAGTGAAATGAATTATAACTTACACATCAAATTGTAAAGAGTAGTCAGTTGTGAAATATTGGGTGCTATTTAGTTTTCTAGTCATCCTTTTAGATTGGTCTCTCTCACATAAAGCATTTTTAAAATCATTGACATTTTTGAAAGATCCAAATTACGAGTTTCAGATCATTCAAATGTATAATATATTTTATTTTATGGCACTTTTACTTACCAGTTTGACATATGGTCATTCAAAATGTACATTAAGATGCACTGACTTGTCTTTGCCACTCATGCCAATCAGTATTTTTGACGAGTGGTATTAGAATCTATTTTTTAAATTGTTTTATTTAACTCTTATTCAAGTCTGTGTGTCATATTGTTGGCCAAAACATGTTCCTTCCTGAACTTTACCTCAAATGTACCTGTTGTTATAATTTCAGGTTGCTTTATTCATTTGTACAGGACTAATCAGGCAATTGGTTTTCAATCTCCATGTGTTTGTTGTCCAAATTGCCACAAGCAATGCTGACTATGAATAAATGTATCAAGTTGGAGTTTGTCTATTCTTCTATCTTTCAACTACTAAGGGAGAAGTTGTGAGTCACTAGGCACGACTGCTTTATGGTAATATGGGCTTTGATTTATTATTAAATCAAATTCATTTTAGTTTTAAGTAGAACTTTTACTGTTATTAGATCTTACAGACAATACTAATTTAAGGTCACTTAAAAACTTAAATGCAGTACTTTTACTTTAAGTGGAATATTTGTATATTGTAGTTTTAGAACCTAAAATAAAATCGCAATATTCCTTTCATCACTTGAATTAACTTGCGATACTATATATTGCCATTTATTCCGCCTTCGCGTTCTTTGCATCGCAGAAGGTTGTCCCTCGGTGCAGACCGTACATCTACAATGCTATGAGACATTAGCATAGACAACAGACACAGCTCTCAGGTTGGTTTGAGTCCCTCGTCCTTTTCAACTCCTTTGCCTAAATATTACTATGTATCTTAAGGTTTAACGATAGTTTGTTCTGCTTAATATTTGTTGCGGGACTAAAAAGGCTAACAAACTAACCAGGTTAAAACCTAAAGCTAACGTTAGCATTTGTGTTTGAGGCACCAACGTTACCTAACCGTTTCCCCCTCTAAGTTAACGGCATCTTATGTTAAAGTTACTATTTTCATTTGACAAGTCAGACCTGGACATGACACCTTTTTTATATTGTTCGTTCATATTTCTTGACTGACAAACTGTCTTGAGTTTACCCATTACTCTCGTTAGCCTCTCTTGTTTACGGTCGCAAATTAAAATATGTTTGTGTTACAGGTTTCGAGCGTTTTATTTAGCATCGACTGCTTATTCCTCTGCACCTGTAAACATGGTCAACGTACACAAAGGTGTCCTTGTTGAATGGTAAGTAAATCTGTCCAGAGACATTTGCATCTTGACAAAGTAATTCTGATCTACACAAACAGAAAACCATGTCTGCAGGTTATTTTTTGACATTTGTAAAGGGTATATTGACTTACAAAAATATTCCCTTTGCTCCCATCCTGCTCGCCGGACCAGTGATCCCGCCATGAAACAATTCCTCCTGTTTCTGGATGAAAAAATGGCCCTGGGAAAGAAGTTCATCCTCAAGGACCTTGACGACACACACTTGTTCATCCTAGAAGAAGTGGTGAAGACCCTGCAGGAGAGAGTCGGCGAGTTAATGGACCAAAATTCATTCCCTTTCAAGCAGCAATAACACTCAACCTTTCAAAGCAGTCTAGCTTCTTGGACTTGGGGCTGTAAGACAGTTTGTCTCTAAATGAACAGGGTTTGCAATGTTTTAACTGCAGACGGAAATGGAGCAATTGCTCTTTTTTGTTACAATAATGTGAAGGAAAAATGCTTTACAGTGTTGGCTTTGTAAAGAATGCATTTCTTTTCTGATTAAAAAAAAAACCACATTTGTTAGCATTCTGAAATGTCAAACATCATACATATTTTTTTTATGACCCTGAAGAACATAAGCGGGACTTAACCAACCTTATTTTCAATATTTCTGAGCTCACTTGTCCATATCAGTGAAAATAATAACAAGAACGTTTTTCAAACATTTTAATTAAAGATAATTTCAGTTTCAATAGCTTTCATGTCATGTGACCCAGTGACTATACATCAATAGCCTGCCCTACAGCATTGTATTACTACCCCGGATTTTTAGCCCACCTTCCATTTCATATGATTTATTCAAATTCAGCAGTGGGAAGTTTCAATTTGTTCCCATACCTTCCATGTACTGTTACATCAAATGAATCTGCTTTAATTTGGATTATTTCGGTCACATCATATGGAAGCTATTGAAAACATCAGATAGTTAGACTTTTTTGTTTTTTAAATGCAGACTTTATCATGAAGATATTCATATAGAATAGAACATGAAATACAATCAAATAAAAAGGCATAAACAAAAAACTTCTTATAAAAAATAAACAGTCACAAGTAGCCTATGCTGTATTCCTTGTAGACAACAATACATCTTGATTCAACAAACAGTCCCATAAGCTGTAACTCAAACATGGATCGTAGCATTAAACTATTCAAAATAACCATTCACATAAGCCAAACATTTAGCTATTACCTGTGAGTTGAATCAATTGGTGGCAAGATGCAGCTCCGCTAGCCCAAGTAGCCTACTTCTTACCTCGCTGCCAGATTTGGGGAATTTCATCAGACCTTGATGGTGCATTGTCTACGGGGACTTTAGAAAGTTAAGCATTCTGATTTGACAAATGTCTACAGTCAGATACTGTAGACTTCCAATCACAAGGACATATGGAGTCGACAGTGACTGTGGAAAATTAAGCTTTCTGATTTGACAAACGTCTACAGTCAGATACTGTAGACTTCCAATCACAAGGACATTATGGAGTCTGCAGTGACTGGAAAGTTAAGCTTTCTGATTTGACAAAAGTCTACAGTCGGACACGTAACTCCAAACTCTATTGGACAGTACAACTGTAGACTTCCAATCACATGTCAGTATGAACATTCCCATCGAGCGTAGACAAACAGCAGCCAGAGACTGTTAGCTTGCAGTAATTACGAGAGAAAATACGCACTTTATATTCACACTTTGTGTTTTATACTGTGCAATTTGTCTTTTAATACTGCATAACAGTATCCCTTGTTGTCAAGTGACTTTTTTTACACTGACTTCATCGTTGACTTGCTGGTTTATTGCTAGCACAAACTTGGGTTGACATGAGGTTTCTTGTTTTTATCTGTCTTCATTAAAGTATATTTTTGTATATGTTCTTACTTTACCCGTCACATACTTCGGCAACAATTATTTTATTAAACATGTTATCTTGTGTTATTTATTTATAACTTTTTAAACCTTGGCAATAGCCGTACGGACCAGGCCATATTACTGCTGGTTGCCGCTCGTTAATTGTCAGCATCGCTCAATGAAACCTCCATAAACAATGTTTTATATGCTTTGATGTTACCCACTACAGTACTTTAAGGTACACTTTGTCATTATATGTTTAATCTAGTGTTAACCATTTAATTTCTGCTTGTGTTCACTATTTAATTGTCGGTAAATTAGACAGTAGCCTACAGCGTTGTCAGGTAACCAGTAGTTAACGCTAGCGATAGTTGAAAACTCTATTAATGTATTATTACCCTATTAATGTTTAGATTATATTTGTTATGTCCATTGCGGTACAACTTCTGTCAAGATCCATTGTTATTTATTTAATCAATACATACCTTTCAAATTCTTCACTGTATTGCCCGTGTCTCTTGACCTGGCCTTAACATTGGCATGTTAATTATATTAAGCTACAATTATAGAGATACTGTAGTCCTACTTATGCCCCTTGATCTTCTATTTTGCAACCAAAAACAACTCATTACTCGTGAATCAATAGGTAATTAACACCTATAATATCAGAGGAATTAGAATATAACAATTGCAATGATTGCTCTGTGTGTTTTTTGTCACCAGTATTATATTTTAGTTAGCACTGCCTCCACGGCTATGGCATGATAAGAACTGCTCTGTATTCCTAAAGTTTGACCTTTCTGGCAAAATATTTAATTGATTCAGTATAAATTATGGCAACAGTAACAACATAAACTAAGGTAAACACAGTTAAAAAAGCTGAACTGGATACAAATCAGATGCATGGAACACATTCACTTTTGTATATCCCAGGATTTATTTGTTATCAGCTAGTATGAATCAAATGTTAGGGTATCAATTACTTCTTGTAAACTAACATTTATTGTTATACAAGTCAACAACAACAACAACGAGATCTCTCTCAACTGCAGAAGAAGAACAGGAATGATCCAGCTATTGAACAGTTGGATTCTTTGGGACTTTTTCGGAGCAACCATTCACCTTCAACACCACCTGTTAAGCTGCATTCTCTGTGATCTTACCTGTGGCAGTTCTCACCACTGCTAAATGTGTTTGTTTGCTTGTGGTAATTAAAAACAGGCACATCATACATTATTTTAATAATATATCATTAGGAGCACGTTGGACCCTTCATCATGGCCAGGTGATGATGCTGAACTGGTTGCTGCAAGCCAGGAAGGCAAGTAAGACAGAGTTAATAAATGAAAACATGTTAAAAAACAATGTCTTAAATGTTACATTTTTAGACATGTTCAAGAAACATCCCAAAGCAACTGCTTATCAACCTGTACCCACTGCTGTCCATCCTGCCCATGTGTCTTTCCAGCCTGTGGCGGCTGCTGCTACGTTTGTTCGGCCCGAAGCTGCTGCTGATGTCCGGCCAAAAAAAGCATTCAGCCTCTTCTACCCGGCAGAAAACCACTGCTGGCTGTCCCAAACCCCCTCAGGTCCCTCCTGTGCAGCATGCAGCCCCGGGATATGTCCCCCTCCACATCCACGGCTTGTGACTTTCCCATGGAATTCAAGATTAAAAGTGTATTGTCATAACATACACAGAACTACACTGTATTTATGTAACGTATTGTTAGTAAAATATCACTCGTCACCGGCTTGGTCTTCAAAATCAGGATACATGTATTTATTATTCTTGCAAAAATGGAAGTAGTCATCACACACAGGGCTGCGTCGGACAAATAGTTCCCAGAACAGTGTCCTTGACATGCTTATATACAAGAGAGTGTTACAGTCACAAGATGCAGAATACCGGTTCAAAGCAATATTCAATGTTTAGTTCAGATTAGCTAGGGCCTGCGTAAACAATAAACATGACAGTCATATGTCTATCTCCATAGAGGCTGAATCATCATGTTAATCGTGATAACATAGCTATCATATGCCTAAAACAGTGTGTCCTGATCATCTTCTAGGTAATCATACATCTCGTTACGTACACAGCTACGTAGGGCCTTTGTTATCATGTGCTACTCTAATATTAGAAGAGTACATTCAGTATTTTTCCAACATAACCCTCCTGTTTATACTCAGTATACAACTTAATTGAAAATACAAAATGTTCAAATGTAAGATAAAAGCCAAAAATAAAGTTCAATCAATTAGCTCAGCATAAATGTAAGGCATAACAATTTAAATGTTTCAATTTCAATCGGATTGTTAACTTTTTCATGTGAATCCTCATGTCGTTATAGTCCAATGTTTTCTGCTTTGTCAGTCAATTCTTCTGAAAGGGATATACGGCCTTGTAACTGTGCAATCTGGGGCTGTATTGTTAAGGATAGGGTGCATGTTATGTTAGGGACCCCTGGGGTCCTTTTCCTCAGGTCTTCTAGCCTTAAAGTTTGATGTCCATCATGTTGTGATCTTGTCTGGGCAATTTAACCATTCTTCTCTTGACTCTGATTTGTGAATCTGATTTGTTAGTTACAATGGATGAGGTCTCGGTAGCATTGGTTTCAAATGTAAGTTTTCGCTGTCTTAGGTTCTCAGTCTCCCCCAATAATAATGGTTTTACTATCAAGAGGGCTATAGTTCAAAAGATGCATGAACCACAGCCCCGGTCTCCTGAAGGGGTGCCATGGTCTATCATGTGCTGGCTGGTACATGGTGTGCCAGTTTCTGTCGCTCAGACTTGTCACTGTTCTCCTGCTAACAGTCACTCTCTAGTTCTGCTGGATTCTGTTGATTTCTTCACTGGTTTGAGACAAGTGGCTCTATTGGTGACACCTCCCTTTGTAGCCAGAATTCCCCACAGCAGAGTTGAGTTTCTGTCTTTAGTCCTGAACAGCTCCAGTCAGGTGAATCCAGGATAGTGTCTCTGCTCCTCCAACTGCAGTCGGTGTAGACAGGAGCACTTGTTAGGGACTCTCCCACTTGGGCGAGTGCCAGGTTTTCCTCTTCATCACTCAGATGAAGACCCACTGTCCTGGTCTCACTGGCTGTGTGGGGTCAGTTGTTTCCTGTGTAGGGGGAACAACAATACTTGTGATCTCTTTTCTTCTCAACATTTTAGCAATATTTTCTGCTGTGTTTTCTCCAATGATGTTATCCTCTCTTACAAATTATTTTGGCGGTCCTGGTGATGTGATTTATGTGGTGGTTGAATTTGAGCTGACTGTCGAAGATGACTCCGAGGTTGCGGATGTGAGGGGGGGAGATAGAGTGTGGCTGTCAATGGTGAAGTTGAAATTCTGGATGTCTTTGATACGGGATGGGGGGCCGATGATGATGATGTCTGATTTGGCACTGTTCAGTTGGAGATAGTTTGTTTGCATCCATGCTTTTATTTCTGAGAGACAGTTGGTGAGAGTGGAGTGTGTTGTGGGGGTGATGGTTTTTGTTGAGATATAAAGTTGGATGTCATCGGCGTAGCAGTGAAATTGAAGGTTGTGGCGACGAATTATTTTGCCAAGGGGGAGCATGTAGAGGATGAAGAGGAGGGGGCCAAGCACCGAACCCTGGGGGACACCTTGGGATAGAGGAGCAGTGGAGGACGTGCAGTTGTTGATGTTGATAAACTGATGTCTGTCGGTGAGGTAGGATTTCAGCCAGGAGAGTGCAGTGTCGGTGATGTTGAGTGATGATTCGAGGAGGGACAGCAGGATGGCGTGGTTGATGGTGTCGAATGCTGCGGTGAGGTCGAGGAGGATGAGGATGTTAAGGTTGCCGGAGTCAGAGGAGAGGAGGAGGTCGTTTGTGATTTTGAGAGCTGTTTCGGTGCTGTGTTTTGATCGGAAACCGGATTGAAATGGCTCAAAGAGATCATTGGAGCTGAGGTGGGCTTTAAGTTGTGAGGCAACGACACGTTCAAGTATTTTTGAAAGAAAGGGGAGATTTGAGATGGGCCGGAAGTTGGACATGATGTCAGGTGTGAGTCCAGGTCTTTTGAGAATGGGTGTGACAGCAGCCAGTTTGAGAGAGGGGGGAACTGATCCAAATCTGAGGGAGGAGTTAATGATGGTGGCGATGAGTTGGGAGATGGCAGGGAGGCTCTCTTTAACAAATTTGGAGGGCATTGGGTCAAGTGTGCAGGTGGAGTTAATTCCAGTCATGAAGTCGGACAGTTGCATGGGGGTCACAGGGGAGAAGTGGGACAGGGGCTGTGAGGTGAAGGGGGGGGGAGCCAGGAGGGGAGGTGGGGGGTGCTGATGAGGGTGTCAGATTGCTGTAAATGTTGCTGATTTTGGTTTGGAAAAACGAGAGGAAGGAGTTGCACTGTTCGGTGGCGTTGTCACAGGGTTTGAGGAGTTTGCTGATGGTGGAGAACAGACGCTTGGGGTTGCTGGAGCCAGACTGAATGAGTTGTGAGTAGTAATTAGACCGGGCTGCTTTGAGTGCGTTACTGTACTGCTGGAGATAGTCTTTGTAGATTTGAAGATGGACTGTTAGTGTGGTTTTCTTGTGTTGGCGTTCAAGTTGACGTTTCCTTGATTTAATCCAAAAAAAAAATACATGTGTGCATAGATGTGTTTCCATTACGATTTTTGTCCCTCAGGTGCATTTGCTTGCATGTCCCTCTCTTGATCAATGTGTGTGTCAAAATGTCAGTTTGACATGTGCCTGGATCACATAAGAAAATAATCTCTTTTCCTTGTACTTCCTAAGTTACAAATGTTGTTTCTGATTGTGATAGTATCCTATCTACTGTGTTTAGTTCCAACATCTCAAATTCTGTCTAATGTTCCGGTGTTAAAGGTCGTCAGTCTGAAACGGTCATTGAATGTACTCCCTCCGTGTGTGGCGTGTTTGTGTGGGTGTACATGACCTGATTAAGTGGCAGATTCTAGTTGCTTGACTGTCCTCCTCCCCGCTCCTCTGTGTCTCTCTTCAGCCTGCAGTCACTTGTTTTAATGTCCTTTTTTTTACATTACATTTTTGCCACATATGAAGCCTGTTCCCTCCAGTGTGCCTCCTCTCCCCTTTTTCCATCCTCCACGGCTCCGCTCGCGCCAGTCTCTCTCTGTTCACCTCAGAAAAGAACAGTTGAGCAGAAAATGTGTTAGACGTGTGGTGATCATAACATTTCCATTATTATGTATTACCCTGCTTTCGTCTTATCTCAAATGTTCTTGTCCTGTATAGTTATTGCTGCATGCACAGCATAGGATGTCAAAGTCTAGCTGTCTGCCATCTTACTTGATGTTTCTGGACAAACTCTGAAGTTGGGCCATTTGTTGCTGTTGAGAATATGGTGATGCCTCGTACTTGTTTTGGGTATTATCACTGTTTGCATCAAAACACAACCCTTAAAACGAGCAAAATATTGCACCACAGTTTCACCTAATCTCTGTGTACATTCCGTGACTTTTTGCATAAGGAACATTAGTGTCATTCTTAGCAGAAATGATTTGACATCATCTCTTTTTAATATGAGTATTAACCGATCTGAATTGCCTACCCGATGACATACTGCTGGTATGGTTCCCCAGGTGGTCTTCTGTTTGCCTTTGGGGGTTGGTGAGCGCTGAGGCTTTGGGCATTTGCAGCAGAGTGGAGGGAAGAGAGGAAAGGCGGATGTAGATTGTGGGTAGAGGTTGGCACCGTGGGAGAGTGGAGTGTAGGGCAGGTTTTTGTTTGTTGTAGGCCAATCGCCAACTCAGATTCCACAGAGACACAGGAGGGTTGTACGGGGGAGGAAGTCGTCTGTGTCGACTGACCTCTCATGTTTCAAAATGGAGTTAGGTTCAGGCTAAAAGGTCGTTTGTGTTGAGAATTATAACAAATGGAATGTCAGTTGATAATTTGGACTCCTTAGAGTCTAAGGAGTCCAAATTATCAACTGCTCATTGTAATCACAATAGCTTAGTGTTGATAGGATAAACAATTTGAAGCATTTTAATATTTATTTTTTGAACTTATATTAATTATCTGATGCCAGTTGGAATAATAGATAATCAACACAGTTTACTTTTTGCAGCAATGGCTGTCTTTATCAGCCTGGCTTTGGAATTTCTTATATACATAACGTTTATCATTAACATACATTCACAGGTAAAAAAGCTCAACTGGATACAAATCAGATGCATGGAACACATTCACTTTTGTAGATCCCAGGATTTATTTGTTATCAGCTAGTATGAATCAAATGTTAGGGTATCAATGACTTCTTGTAAAGTAACATTTGTTGTTATGCAAGTGAACGACAACGAGATCTCACTCCACTGCAGAAGAAGAACAGGAATGATCCAGCTATTGAACCCAGTTGGATTCTTTAGGACTTTTTCTGAGCAACCATTCACCTTCATTGATTCAGTATAAAGGATGGCAACAGCAACATAAACTAAGGTAAACACAGGTAAAAAAGCTGAAATGGATACAAATTAGATGTACAATTATGTACAGGGAGGCTGTGGCGCAGTGCATTGGTGTTTGCAGTGGGGTTTGAACCTGTGCTCCCCTGATCTAGTCAGCATGTCGTTGTGTCCCTGGGCAAGACACTTCACCCCACAGTATTGAGTATGTAAGTCGCTTTGGATAAACGCATCTAACAAGTAACATGTAATGTACATAAAAAGTATTTACACCTTTTTACATTAATGACGTACATATGAATGAAAACTATTTACAATATACATCAAATATAAAAGTCGACATGAAAAATAAACTTCACCCCAAATTGCTCCTGTGGGGATTGCCCACAGGATTGAGTATGTAAGTCGCTTTGGATAAAAACGTGTAATGTACATAAAACTATTTACATTAATGACGTACATATATTTACAATATACATAATAAATACAAAACTCAACATGAAAAATAAAAATGATAACACAGCAAGTTGAAAAACATTTAAATGACCATTTACAATATTTACATAGCAACAGGTCATTGCTCCAACACGTCAACAACAGCTCTAAAATGTTGGTAACTGTTGTAGACTGTGTTCTCCAGACCCTTTGATGGAGACATCCTCTTCACAGGGCAGAAGACTTTGCGCCTGTACTTTTTGTGCCCCTGAGTGGGTTGGCCACAGCACGTGCACGTCGGCAGCTTTTGAACCCGGGACACTTTGGCTCCTACTCCCGAGGGCTCGTCCATCCCCTTGCGCTTGTAAAGCGTGGACCTTGCCCATGATGAGGGAATGCACTCGAGAGTAGGGGGGACAGACACATCAGCAGACGGGGTTGCCTGAATGGCAGGCAGTAAGGGCATTGAGGAGGGCCTAGCAATGGCTGGGGTTGGCTGACTGGCAGGCAGGATGGGGCCAGGGAAAAGGGAGGGCACAGGTCTGGCGATGGTACTGGTGGCAGGCAGTATGGGACGTCCAGCAATGGCAGGCACGATGGGCCTCGTGGAGGGGCCAGCAATCGCCCGGGTTACTGTGGATGGAGAGGGGGAGGGCAAAGGTCTGGGGGCCGTGACACAGGTGGCAGTGATGTCTGAGGGTGTGAGAGAGGCGCGATCATGTCCCTCCTTCCCTTCAACGACTTGGTCCCTGCCGTGCTGGGTGTCGGCACGTACTGCATCAGCGGGTAGTCTGGTGGAGGGAGGACTGCTGGCTGGTGTGGCGCTGGAGGCAAGTGGGCACAGGAAACGGAAGTTGTCTTGGAGAGCATCGCTGGCTGGTTGGTTGCACGCAGGTTGAGGAGGCGTTCTTGAGCGCGGATGAAGTCACGCACCGTCTTAATGTTGATCTTTGGCAGAGGAAAGCCTGCTTTAGATAAGACGGGATCGTCTACCAAAACCCGGTGCTGGATCCTCTCGTACGCCTTCAAGATGGTGGTCATCTACGAGTCCCATCTCCACCAGCAGGGAGCAGAACCTCTCCAACTGCTGGAAGCCGGGAAGAGGGTTTTGACTGCAGGCATCCTTCTGTTAAAGAAATGACATAGAAAATGTGGTAAGTTAAAATGGATACATTGACCACTGATACAGTGCATTTTAAATTTCATTCACTTACAAAAGCAGGCGGGTGGACAGTGGAGGTTTCGTCTGACGAGTGTGATGTGGGGCAGGATGGCATCCAGCACATTGTCTCCCTCGCAATGTGACTCCCCGTCGCTCTGGTACGCCTCATCTGCCTCTGGATCTGGAGTTGGCTGCCCGGGCTTAACCACCTCCTCATCTGGACCGGGCCATCGTGGATGATGTCCTCCAGTGTAAAGGGGCCAGATCCTGATTCACCAGTGCTCTGGCTGAAGAGGTACTCCAACCCCAGCAGCTCGTGGGAATCCACCTCATCGGGGGCCTGGAAATTCTCCTCCACAGTCTCTCCAAACAGCTGCTGACAGCGGGTGTTGAGGCGGTGGATGAGAGGCGCCGAGTATGTCCTGTGACGCCGTCCCTTGCCACCATACACTGCGTCGGTGCTCCTGTCACAGATCCACCGTGCGATGCCACTTATCAGGTAAACCTGATATGGCCGTGCTGCACAATGGGGACCTGAGAAGAGGAGGGTAGCAGAGTAACGGAAAGCTTTTATTGTTGTGTAAATGTTAGTGTTTTATTGTTTACACCAAATCCATCATTTGATGCAACAAAAAAGAAAAGAGATGGGCAGGCAACGTGTGACATCTGCAGATCAGCTTAGATATTTTGGTTATTACTGAGCTTGGGAAATGCTTATCTGCAACCTGGAATAACACGTAGAACAATTTTGAAGCGTACCATATTTGTATGCATAGGCCAATTGAAATGTTTAATGTTCTCCTATTTGACATGTTCTATTTCAAGAGGATTAATTTGCTTTTAATTCCAACTGCTTTCCTGTTCCTACGCTTTTTGAAATTGCTTTTTATTATTAGACGTGTATATTGTTATTATTAATTAAAGCGACTACACTTGTGTACCTGGGATCATGTGAGGCAGAGACTTGTGGAATCGATCCAGGCTGTTGCTTCCACGCAGACTTTTGTAGTAGGGCAGGTCCACACTGTTGATGGTTGTGGTGCGGGCCACCCTATACATATTCATCCCTGGTGGATCCTGGATGCACTCCAGGTGTCTCTGCTGCCCAACCCACATCTCATCAATGGCTCCTGTAAAGGCACATATACATACACACATACAGTTTATTATTCTCACTTTATATGCTACATCATCTGTATTGAAGCTGAAATAATGTTTTTGTATGAGATCATACCAGGTGTTTTAAAGAGGCTCACTCCACTCTGGTCCAGCCAAGCCCTTCAGCTCCTCGATGGCCAGGTGGATGAGCCAGAACGTTTCCTGAGCTCCGAGTGTAACCCTCCGCACGTGGTGTTGCAGCTGACCTCTGGTGATGTACAGGTGGACGACATCCTGTTCCGACACGGACTTGAATGTGTCCGGGTCCTTGGCTCTGATGGCCTTGATCAGCAGCTCGAGATCGGTGCGGTTGTAGGCCAACACTGCCCCGGCTAGTGTGGACTTGAACACGCCATATTTGCTGTGCGAGTCTGTGCGTACGGCTGCGTCAAACCGGTGGATCCAGTGAAAGATGTCCAGACGCACAACCATACCACCGTCGAACCACTCCTGGAACATTGTCTCTGCGGCGGTAGGGCCCTGAGCACGACAACACCCGCGGTCAATGTAAAGGATCTTAGGGACCGGTTGATAGGCCAGCTGGAACCTGTCCATGACTCCACGGCACATGGGTTGCAGCTTCTGTGCAGACTCCTCACAAGTCAGCACAAAAGAAACAATCTGGTAGTATTCGTTGCCGATGCTGGTAAACCACTCGGCCGAGCCACGTCCCTGCCCAGACAGCTTCTTCACCACCTGAACTGTATTTAAAATAAATAAATAATTATTATTTAAAGGAAGCACAATGTGGTATATTGTAATTATATGTAACATCATCATTTGTGTGATAATTGTATGTGATTTGCATCGTACGGTAAAGAACGATGTTTTGATTTACATTCTTTCTTGGTGGAATCCATCTTCATGACGGTGCCAAAAGTGGAGAGGATCTGGCTCCGGTAATCCTGCACATTGTTCGCCTCTGCCAGCAGGAAGGCATGGCGCAAGAGCCGCGCTATGGGGAGCTGTTTTTTGGCAGGTGGAGCCTGGAATGTCTGCCTCATTGCAGAGACGATCCCTCCGGGTGCAGCTATGGTCACGAGGAGTGTGGTGTACAGGTCCTTGTGATGGAGGTGATTCTCCTGTACCTGCCGCCACACCTTCTCCATTGTGTTCCCTTTAGTCCCGTCCCTCAGAAGGTGCACGGAATTCCTGTCTACGCCATGCCTGTAAGTAGAGTCACAGTTGATATATGACACATTTTGAAAAAATTGAAATGCACACACATGTTAATGTATAGTATAGTTTGGTATAGAATGTGAAATAAACACACATGGTGGTAAGGACGGCAGGAAAGATGGCTTGGTGAGCCTCGCTGAGCTGGGATAGGATGGCGTTATCCCACGCAAGCCACCGGCCCACTGAGACACCCTCTTTGCTCCTGGCTGCCTTTGTACGGGGTCCGCAGGACAGCACCTCTGTGATCACTGTGTACCAGCCGGACACATCACAGATGAGACGTACCTATAAAATAGACAGGGAAATCAAAATGAAGGCCAGCATAAAACTTTCAGTGCCCATTTCATACATAGAAACACATTTTCAACTGTAATGTCAGAGAGAATGTATACCTTGGAGTGGTAGCCAGACTTGGAGAGGTGCACATTTCTCCCACTGCCGACACAGTGTCCGGGGGAGATACCCCGCGGACACTTGAGCGAGTACCTCCACACTCCAACGGGGCGCCACACAAAGACCCGGCTCCTAAAAAATAGCTGCGGAGTAGGCAGACCGCCCCCGACAAAGCCAGGAGGTCCCGGGGGATAAATCCACATCCGGTCAGACTTCATCACCCGTCGCCTCTTGATCTGACCTCTGATGTCCTTGTATGTCTGAACGGGGGAAAACAGCCCTCTTTCAGCCAGGATATGTCGGCAGATGGGATGCCACCAGGGTTCTCCCACAAACGCACCCAGCCCTCTAGATCCACCTGTAACACGCATAACATGGAATACATTAGAGACTTATAGGGTAAGAAGTTATGGTATAACATTATTCAATGAAGGAATTAAGCAATTTTCCACTAGTACAACTATCTTTACTTCTGCGTCACTCGGGTGAGATGCCATCGGAAGGTCAAAAGCCGTGGATGTCGAAGGGGACATATGAAGGGGACATATCTGGGTCAGCAGGACTGTGCAGGACTTAGTGACTTCCGGGGTTTTTGGATGGCCAGCAGAGGTTTTGTGCCTCGATGTTGGCTTCTTTGCCTTCACAGAAGCAGTAGCAGGCCGGATAGTAGGAGCAGGCTGGACAGCAGCAGTAGCAACATCTTCAGGCCGAGTGACCTCTGTTTCTTTGGGATGGCCAGCAGAGGTTTTATGCCCAGATGTATGCTTTTTTGCAGCAGGCCAGGCGGCAGCAGCAGCAGCAGGGCGGCAGCAACAGTAGGCCGGGCGGCGGCAGCAGTTTCATGCTGGACAGACACATCAGGAAAATGAGCAGCAGCTTCGGGCCTGACAGCAGTGCCTCCAGGTCGGTAAGCAGTTGCTTTGGGCCTTTTCTTGATCCTATCTAAAAATGTACCAAACAAAGCACATTTGAATTAGGATTATTATTTTTGAACATGTTTTCCTTCATATATTAACTGTGTCTCACTTGCCTTCTTCCACAGCCTGGCTCGCAGCTACCAGTTCAGCATCATCCCCTGGCAACGAGGATGAGTCCAGCGTGCTCGTCTGAGGTTAGTGAAAACAAATGTAATGATAATTTGATGCCAGTTTTTAATGACCAAAATAAAACAACACATTTAGCAGGAGTGCTGATATTGATATGACAGTATGATGTGACCATGATTTGCAACTCTTCCTGTGTGATAACACAGGAATAATAAATTAAACACTTACTTGTTCCTTGTCCGTGATGTATTTACGGAACCTCTTCAACTGTACGCTGGTAATTTGGGTCACTGGTGTGTGCAACCACTTGCTCACAGACCTGTAGGCTTTCCCCATCCTTTCCCTCTGGACACCATTGCCTTTCACAGGGCTGTCCTTTTGGGATTTGTACTGGCCATAGAGTTCCCACATCTCCTGAAAGGTGCTGTTCTCAAAGCCCTTTTGGCCGTAGATCCACCTGTCCACATTGGCCTCGAGGAGACAGGAGACTTGTGGGAAGCTCTCTCCGTATTCTGTGAGAAAGTCTTTTACCCACCGGTTCCCCACATCTCCCTTCCGGTGTGGGTCTTCCACTTCTACTTTGTGCTTATCAAGCAGACTGCAATAATAAACATTTAGTGTCATCGTCGTAAAAGCACTGCAATTGTGATGAGGAGAAAAACGAACTTTGTAAAGATGAATACTACACTTTTATAATAGCCATAAACACAACTTATATAAACGCTTAGCAAAAACATTGTATTAAATATAATATACTTACAACGTTATGTAGCCCACGTCATTTTCCACTAGCCAGTGAAAGGGTGCGTTGACATACTGGCCAAATGGCAAGACCAGCTTTCCCAGGCACTGCTGGCGTGAGGGCTTGTGGTTGGCTCGAAGGAGCTTCTCTGCTTTGGCCATGGCAGTGGCCTTGCTGAGCAGCTCCACCGGAGGTGTGGAAAAGCCTTTCTCTTTTCCCGATACAAATGGGCCTCTTTTGATGGCACCACAACAGCCTGTTGTCGATCTCCTGGAGCTTGGGGATTCAGGATGCGGAGAACTGGTCGCTATCTCTGCTTCTCACTGTAATGCCTGACAGCATAGACAAAAACAACATACATAACTTGTATACCAACATTTTTTAGTTTCAGTGATGCAAACACAGGTATGGTGAAAAAAGAGAGAACTATACGAAGCAGAAAAAAAACAGCGTAATATACCATCTGACCTGTGCTATAATACTTCAATTAACTGGCTATTCTTTATAATATACTCAGATCAATAGGAGACAGAGATGTTAAGTTATAAATCAAGGGTTTTTATTATTATTTACAGCAGGGGTGGGGAACCTTTTTCCTATACATCCTCCGAGGGCCGTACACATTATTGAACTCAACCTCTGATTAAAAAAACTAAAATCACAGCCCATTCATTTGGCCTTTCTTTCATTCTGTGCAAAGAAAAAGCAACCTCTTAATCCAGATATTTTACTATGACTCACGCATGCATGCACGTGCACGGTTGTGGCATGACCACCAAAACAGAAAGATATGGACACAAGGATGGATTTTTTTTTAAATATTGAAGTTAAAAGCATCAATCTGGTGCACTTTGAGAGCAACATGAGGAGATCTATGGGTACATCTTTCAACACCCATTTGAAACAGAACTGTAAGCAGATTTTTCTTTTTGGATATTTTAGAAATCACTCTTTTAAACTCTATTCTTGTTATTTTTAACAACTTTTTTGTCACTGTCATAGTATTTTATACCTGTTTTTAATTTAGTCTTTAATGTCTCATTAATAACTATAATGATCATATCAAGGTGTGCCTTAACCTCACTGAGCTGAGGTTATTTGAGCCTCTCAGGAGAGAGCTCTCTTCCACCTAGTTGTAGAAAAGCTCTTTAAATTCATTAGCATAGCTAGCTAACCAGATGCTAATAACAACAGATCGCCACTGTGCTTACAACTAAAGACACAGCCACGCAAACACTGCGGCATGTGTACGGCTCCTTATGGGTACTGCAATATTTGAAGAGCTGGAGCGACGTTCCGGTGCTCTCCGTCAGCACTCTAGTAGTCTACACTCCTTTCAGACGAGACATAACCACGTGAAGACACGTTACGCTCGTGTTGTGTTCAAGGAACCTGTCCTTGGCCAGGAAAAACAGGCACTCCCTTGTTTAATTATTTTGCGATCTAGATTTCTTCTTCTTTTTTGAAGTGAGAAATTGTCTGTAGTCGGACCCCCCCCACCAAAACGAAAACTCTTCGGTTCTCCACGAATTACACAAGTCACCCAAATCAGCGTTAAAAAAGCGGTAGGCGCCGAAAAGCGACTAATTTGCATCACTGTAGTTTACAAGAGGTAATTGATACCCTAACATTGCTTTATACCAGATAGATGGATACTTTAACTATCCCAAATTGGGAAATGCTTATGTTAGCACTATGTCAGGCATTAAAACGGTGGAATAAAGTATTGACACTATTACTACCAAACATATTAATATTATGTTATGCTATTGTTTGTTTTTCACTTTGTTCTGACAGCTGAACTTGCTGCTCCACACAGAGAGAAGAGCAAAGAGGAGATAGTCTGTGTGAATTACTTTAAATTGTGGGTAAGGGTAGATAGCTCCCATTGTTCTGTGACCTGTCAATCATCAAACCGGGGTCATATTTGATTCTGTTCATTTGTATCTGAAGTTGTACCCATGAAAGAATAGTTCTACCGCAAAGTTATTCTCCGTGGAGACTTCTGGCAACAATCTTGATTCTGATTGGCCAGAAGACTCGAAAAAACATCAGCAAAGATGTTTTATTGAGAAGATGATCACTACGTGACAGAAGTTTTCAAAACCGTTTATGGTCTTCCGGTCCAACGCTTACTGAATGCACAGCGTTAGAAAATCGGGCCTTCAAAATAACAGTTTGACCCCCCCCCCCCCCCCCCAGTTGCTAGCAGCTTATTGTGATTTTATGCTAGATAGACAGGCATTGTTTTGATATAATAAATTAAGCATTATTGTTAGTTAAGCATTAGTTAATATTTACAAAAACATGTTGATACACTTGTGGAAAGAATATTACTATTTACCCACAATAAAGATGCAGTGATATTAATCATCGGACTAGTTTAAATTATTAGGGGATGCACTGTTCCTGGAAGTACTGCAATAACAGCTAGATGCGATTGGACAGTACAAGTCCCCATACAACTCTAGGTTCCAAAAATATACATATTAAACGGTAAGAGCACGTGTAAATGCCAATAGTGTATATTTTTTTGCAAAGGTTTATATTAAACAATATTTTTGTAAATGTTTTGTACAAGAGCATGATCTCGGCTCAGAATAAAAAAAAATCACATTTTATTTAAATTATATATGTGTGAGCAGTGGTGTAGTGGGGATTTTTTTACTGGGGGGACGCTATTTTAATTAGCTCCAAACAATGCCACACAAGTGCGCACGTGCGCAGTGCATTCACAAAACGGGCAGACAGGTCCACAGAAACTACTGGTATGCTTAGTCCTACTTTAGTTACTGTACTGCAAAAAGCAGACGGCGCTGCGCTCAACACACACAGACTCAAAACCATGGACACACTGGCACATCAATTACATAAACAATGTATAGGCCTAAATTGCATAAACTACAGTATTTCTCTCTCTCTCTCTCTGAAAACAAACAAAATTCCCAAAGTTGTCTTGAAATTAACTTATTAAATAAACGAAACGAAAAATATAGCCTACTTATGCAAACAACATTGAATCTGGACTTGAAATTATTCTGATTAGACCTAGCCTACATTGCACGCGCGCGCACGCGCACACACACACACACACACACACACACACACACACACACACACACACACACACACACACACACACACACACACACACACACACACACACACACACACACACACACACACACACACACACACACACACACACACACACACACTCTTGTTTCCTCCGCCACATCTCCTCCGTCCATACCTCTGGGACAGCTGAGCTTGAGCTAGCCAGGGGAACGTTGCTAGCGCAGCTAACGTTAACGTTAGTGCTAGAATTATCCACGTCTTCAGGCGGCTCTTCTGATGATGTAGTAGCAGCTTCACTTGTAGCTTCGGTGCTGCTAGCCTCTTTCTTCTTGTGAATTATATTCTTTTTAGAAAATAAGTCAAGTAACATTTTTTTCTGCCATTATAGAGCTTTTTCGTGAGTGTTCTTGAGGGAAAGAGCTGCCGCAAAATCGAGATGGGTCTGTCTGCAGACTGCAGCAAGGAGGCGTTTCCTATAGGGGCGTTTCCTAACTTTTTTTATCCAGCTGCTTTTATAAATCCTCGCAGAAGAAGTCATTGTTCTAGTGATGGGAATTCCGGCTCTTCTTGCTGAGCCGGATCATTTGGCTCACCAAGAAGAGCCGGCTCTTTCGGCTCCCAAAGGGCTCTTCAGTTTACCACATATTATACCTTTTAATTAAATCAAATGTAGCGCTGTTTTGACTAATGATTTATATGTGTACACATATATCACTTAAATTATTCAAGACATCCTTTGTACTAAAGTATTCAAAAGTAAAAATTACATGTTTAATATAAATTATTTGCTGTGGCCAATTGTTTTCATTGCATTTACAGACCCGTGTAACTCTCTGATACCACCCAATTAATGCATTGACTTGCTTGTAGAACCACGCTACACAAAACAGATGGCAACACCTATAAAAACTATTTTAAAAAAGGGGCTACTGTATCAACCTATATAAAGTATATAAATATAGTTTTTCTCCCTGCAGGAGAGGGGAGCGTGCTTTGAGATCAACTCAGCGGTCCAGCCATATACATCATCGCTACGGCGACATATATTCAGTTGCCAGTTACTTTTGGCATTAGGGCAGGGATATCTTTCAAGGTTTGACATAATGAGTTGTGCTACTTTTAAAGCAAGCAACGATGTTTTCAAATCTGTAATTAAAAAGCTCCTCAAAAACACTATAGAAGCAGTTCCTGCCGTTGTTACGTTAGTTCAAACAGTAACAACGGACTACTTTTCTTAGCGGATGCATGTCAATTTAAATCAATACAAAAAACTATTTTTTAAATCAATAAAATCTTTTTCTAAATCCATAAAAGCATTTCAATTATTATTGGGAGTCATGTCGTTACTTTGTTGAGAATGTGGCCATGTGTAATAAGCGGGATAATGTCCACATTGCATAATGTGCCTTCATGCCGATCTAGATCCCTCCGCAAAAACAAAACAAAAAACGTCTCGTTCGCGGGCGAGAGCCGGCTCCCGTCGTTCACTATAGGAAACGCCCCTATAGGAAACGCCCTATAGGAAACGCCCCTATAGGAAACGCCTCCTTGCTGCGGTCTGCAGACAGACTCTATTGGCAAAATCGGCTCGCACACGAGCCTGATGACGAATCATAATTTTTTAAGGAAATCGTTTTTATTTCTTATTATAATTATTGTGAAATGTATTATGTTTTTATCATTATTACAACAAATACACACTTGCAACTGATAACACTGGCAATGATTTTATATTTATTAGACTATTGAAAAAAAACATCATGCTCCAAATAAGTGGGGGTACGGCGTACCCCCGCGTCCAACGGCCACTACACCACTGTGTGTGAGTGAATATTAATAACACTATAACTGAACTTCCCAAGTCTTTTAAATAGTAGCACAGACTTTTTCAAATTTGGATTCCCACTTTCACTGACAAGTCAACTTCGATTTTGTAAAACTCACAACCCTCTTACAGTTATATTGATTATCGAAATGTGTTGCAGACTTTTAAGAATATTTTTGTCATTTAACAAGTTATCAGGGGAGAGCGCGAACGCAGTCCCCCACTACCACAAATTATGCAATCGAGATTCCCACATTTGAGGAATTCGCAGAGGTCAGCTCGACCGGTGTGCAATGGCCAAGCCTCGCCCTGGGTGAACCACCTTCTTGATCATGGTATCTCCCTTGCCAGGTAAGTATGAGTTGTACACATCGGAGTCAGGCATCTCATTCACACACATGATACACTGAATAAAGGTGCTGCAAATATAGAGACTACCAAAAACTAAGACATATAAAAAGGGGAGGATTATCTACAGGGAATGTAACACAAAATACTGTCTTTTGTGCGTAAAATGACAAAGATCTTTCAATTTAACTTGGATATATATCCCATGAAGCAATGCTACATTGCAACAACCCCGCCCCCCCCCAACTCCCATTTCAAATACTTCCTCTCATTTCAAACACTTTGCTGCTGTTGGCAGGCAACTGACATTCCTGGTACTGCCACCTAGTGGTCTGGAGTGGTAACAATGCTGGTTCTGTAAATATAAAGGCAATGCATTAACACAAACAGCAGCCTCCAAAAGAAACCCATCTTTCTAACAGTTTAAACAATAACTAAACATGATGTGTTAATATACATGAAATGATGATTCAATTACAAGCACCGAGTAAATGCATTCACAAATCACTAATTTGATGCGTAAGAGCTTTCTTCAATTTAACAAAGATAAAAACGAGACAATTAGTTATTGAGGCCAAGAAGTAATGAACTAAAGACAGTGCTCAGTTTTAAATCAGTAATATTATAAATAATGAATAAAAGCCAGACACGAGTCCTTACTAACAACAGAGTATATCACATCACTGCCGTTTGAAATCTTTACACTGGCCTTACTCTGATCAGTCAGAGTCACAATTAAACATGGAGAAGCAGCGTTCAGGTATTATGCTCCATATATCTGGAACACACTACCAGAACACTGCAGGTTAGCTGGAAGTCTCTTTTCTGTTAAACCCAGGGGGAGGACTTGTTTAATTGCCATTGCTTTTTAACAACACTATTTATATCTTATCCTTGTATTTCTAACCCGTCTTGTCCTATTTTGGATTGTTTTAGTGAGTGTTCTCCTGGCTTTTTAATTAATTTCCCAAAATGTATTTAAATTAAGTGTAATATATATGGTTCCTTTTGCACTACGTCCCAATGCTTTGAAAGTATTTGTGTCAAACTCTTTGAGTTGCATGCTGTTGAAATGCGCTCTTAAATACACTTCCTGCCATAAAATAAACAACTTCTTGCAGCTTTTTCTGGGACAATACTTTCCAGCTCCGAAAACAAGATTTATACACATTGTAATAAAGTAAAAAAAAACATGTTGATGCACTCGTGGAAAGAATATGACTATTTTCACACAATAAAGATGTAGGGATATTTCCTGGAAGTACTGCAATAACAGTTAGATGCGATTGGACAGAACAAGTCCCCATACAACTCTAGGTTCTGAAAATCTACATATTAAAACGGCCAGAGCATGCGTAAATGCCAAGTGAGTATTTTTCTGAAAAGGTTTATATTTAAAAAATATTTTGGATAATTATTTTTACGAGAGCAGGAACTCTCCACAGAATTTAAAATATATTTGTGTTTAAATTATATATATGTGTGAGTGAATATTAATAACATTATAACTGAAACTACTACTGGCAGCTCAGAATTTTTACAATTTGTATTCCCACTTTTACTGACGATTCAATTTAAAACTCACAACCCTCTTACAGTTACATTGCTTCTCAAAATGCCAGTGTTGTAGACTTTTAAGAATTATTTTGTCATTTTACAAGTTATCAGGGGAGAGCGCGAACGCAGTCCCCCACTACCACAAATTATGCAATCGAGATTCCCACATTTGAGGAATTCGCAGAGGTCAGCTCGACCGGTGTGCAATGGCCAAGCCTCGCCCTGGGTGAACCACCTTCTTGATCATGGTATCTCCCTTGCCAGGTAAGTATGAGTTGTACACATCGGAGTCAGGCACCTAATTCACACACATGATACACTGAATAAAGGTGCTGCAAATATAGAGACTACCAAAAACTAAGACATATAAAAAGGGGAGGATTATCTACAGGGAATGTAACACAAAATACTGTCTTTTGTGCGTAAGATGACAAAGATCTTTCAATTTAACTTGGATATATATCCCATGAAGCAACATGCTACATTGCAACAACCCCGCCCCCCCCCCCAACTCCCATTTCAAACACTTCCTCTCATTTCAAACACTTTGCTGCTGTTGGCAGGCAACTGACATTCCTGGTACTGCCACCGAGTGGTCTGGAGTGGTAACAATGCTGGTTCTGTAAATATAAAGGCAATGCATTAACACAAACAGCAGCCTCCAAAAGAAACCCATCGTTCTAACAGTTTAAACAATAACTAAACATGATGTGTTAATATACATGAAATGATGATTCAATTAGGGTGTGTTCACACCTAATAGTCCGCTATCTGGTGCGCACCAGACCACAGTTTGTTACATTGTTTCATTTTTCAGAAGGTTCGGTTTGCGTTCACACTGGCAAAAACTCAAAGGGACTATAAACTTTAAACACAAGTCATGTGCACGGAAATGCTGTTCAACCATTGGTCAGACATTAAGGGGGTACAAACGCAAATCCCGGCAATTTCTAGCGGAGCCTCCGCCATGGAGCATCGGCACTTTCGGCAGGTTATTCTCATGCTGCTGTTAGTCTGGAGATCAACAGACATTATATAATCAAACAACGTCCGTTAAAAAACATTATTACATGGCTTTGTTGAATACTCGATTCTGATTGGTCAATTCAAAACACGTGACACGTTTTTAATCCAGAACAGACAGACCGCTGTCAAGGATTTATTGACCGTTGTTAGGGATGCTCACATCTGCACAAAGAAGTCAGTTCGATTTAACTGTATACAGTTTGGCTGAAACTAACTGACAAGACAAGAGCGACAAGAAAACAGCGGAGAAGTAACGGGCAGAAACCCTCCTTTTTACGCAGCGGTCCAGACTCCAGACATAGGTCAGACGGCGACACATATTCAGTTGCCAGTTACTTTGGCATTAGGGCAGGGATATCTAGATACTTCCCAAGGTTTGACATAATGAATTGTGCTACTTTTAAAGCAAGCAACGATTTTCAAATCTGTAATAAAAAAACTCCTCAAAAACGCTATCGAAGCAGTTCCTGCCGTTGCTACGTTAGTTCAAACAGTAACAACGGACTATTTTTCTTAGCGGATGCATGTACATTTATATACATACAACTATTTTTTAAATCAATAAAATAATTTTCTAAATCCACAAAAGCATTTTAATTAATATTGGGAGTCATGTCGTTACTTTGTAGAGAATGTGGCTATGTAATAAGCGGCATAATGTGCAGCAGTCATTATGGGGAAAAGAACACCTTCATGCCGATCTAGATCCCTCCGCTTCACGTCGGGCTCCTGATCAGCCTGTCGGTGTTCGTTTCCTGCTTATCCATGAGAGACGTTCTGCAGAGGAGGGGTGTTTCACCGACGACAGGTGTTCTTACTTTTATGTAGCTGACGGAGAATGTTTACTTTACACGACACTGTTCAACACTTAATTCTGCTTTACTCTTTAACTAAACAACCGCGGATGTCTTGAAAGACTCTTTCGCTAAAGATTTTTGAAGATATCCGCGTTCTTGTGACACGTAAATACTGCGCTTCCTATGTTTTGGTGCGGAATGCGTTCACACCAGCAATGAACCGCTCCAGAGTTCGCAAGCAAGCGCTCCGAGACCACCTATTTTAGCGGACCAGAGTCCGGTTGTTTAGTTCACTTAAGAGGTCTCGGACTGCGTTCACACCGACCCAAATGAACCACACCAAGCGGCTAAACGCACCAGGGTTCGATTCAACCGGACTATACAAGGCAGGTGTGAACGCACCCTTACAAGCACCGAGTAAATGCATTCACAAATCACTAATTTGATGCGTAAGAGCCTTCTTCAATTTAACAAAGATAAAAACGAGATAATTAGTTATTGAGGCCAAGAAGTAATGAACTAAAGACAGTGCTCAGTTTTAATCAGTAATATTATAAATAATGAATAAAAGCCAGACACGAGTCCTTACTAACAACAGAGTATATCACATCACTGCCGTTTGAAATCTTTACACTGGCCTTACTCTGATCAGTCAGAGTCACAATTAAACATGGAGAAGCAGCGTTCAGGTATTATGCTCCATATATCTGGAACACACTACCAGAACACTGCAGGTTAGCTGGAAGTCTCTTTTCTTTTAAACCCAGGGGGAGGACTTGTTTAATTGCCATTGCTTTTTAACAACACTATTTATATCTTATCCTTGTATTTCTAACTCGTCTTGTCCTATTTTTGGATTGTTTTAGTGAGTGTTCTCCTGGCTTTTTAATTAATTTCCCAAAATGTATTTAAATTAAGTGTAATATATATGGTTCCTTTTGCACTACGTCCCAATGCTTTTAAAGTATTTGTGTCAAACTCTTTGAGTTGCATGCTGTTGAAATGCGCTCTTAAATACACTTCCTGCCATAAAATAAACAACTTCTTGCAGCTTTTTCTGGGACAATACTTTCCAGCTCCGAAAACAAGATTTATACACATTGTAATAAAGTAAAAAAAAAAACATGTTGATGCACTCGTGGAAAGAATATGACTATGTTCACACAATAAAGATGTAGGGATATTTCCTGGAAGTACTGCAATAACAGTTATATGTGATTGGACAGAACAAGTCCCCATACAACTCTAGGTTCTGAAAATCTACATATTAAACGGTCAGAGCATGCGTAAATGCCAAGTGAGTATTTTTCTGAAAAGGTTTATATTTAAATTATATTTTGGATAATTATTTTTACGAGAGCAGGAACTCTCCACAGAATTTAAAATATATTTGTGTTTAAATTATATATATATGTGAGTGAATATTAATAACATTATAACTGAAACTAATACTGGCAGCTCAGAATTTTTACAATTTGTATTCCCACTTTTACTGACGATTCAATTTAAAACTCACAACCCTCTTACAGTTACATTGCTTCTCAAAATGCCAGTGTTGTAGACTTTTAAGAATTATTTTGTCATTTTACAAGTTATCAGGGGAGAGCGCGAACGCAGTCCCCCACTACCACAAATTATGCAATCGAGATTCCCACATTTGAGGAATTCGCAGAGGTCAGCTCGACCGGTGTGCAATGGCCAAGCCTCGCCCTGGGTGAACCACCTTCTTGATCATGGTATCTCCCTTGCCAGGTAAGTATGAGTTGTACACATCGGAGACAGGCATCTCATTCACACACATGATACACTGAATAAAGGTGCTGCAAATATAGAGACTACCAACATCTAAGACTTATAAAAAGGGGAGGATTATCTACAAGGAATTTAACACAAAATACTGTCTTTTGTACGTAAAATGACAGAGATCTTTCAATTTAACTTGGATATATATCCCATGATGCAATGCTGCATTTCAACATCGAAAGACAACTACAAATCACTAGTTGTATCAATTTTACTCCAACAACTGAGAAACAATCAACCGGTAAGTTTAGATAAATCGAGAATATATAATACTGTATTGAAAAGTTGTTCTATTCACTGTTATAATTTAGAGAAAATGCAAAAAAACACATGTCTGTCTCTCTCCCCCCCTTCCCCTCACATTTCAAACACTTCCTCTCTCTTTGTTTGCTGCTGTTGGCAGGCAACTGACATTCCTGGTACTGCCACCTAGTGGTCTGGAGTGGTAACAATGCTGGTTCTGTAAATATAAAGGCAATGCATTAACACAAACAGCAGCCTCCAAAAGAAACCCATCTTTCTAACAGTTTAAACAATAACTAAACATGATGTGTTAATATACATGAAATGATGATTCAATTACAAGCACTGAGTAAATGCATTCACAAATCAATAATTTGATGCGTAAGAGCTTTCTTCAATTTAACAAAGATAAAAACGAGATAATTAGTTATTGAGGCCAAGAAGTAATGAACTAAAGACAGCGCTCAGTTTTAATCAGTAATATTATAAATAATGAATAAAAGCCAGACACCTGGATGCAGTCATGGACTTGGACCTGCATTTCAACAGCCACATTAAGGTAAAAACAAAGTCAGCCTCCTACCATCTTAATGTATAAAGTCAGAATGAGGATTTGGAAATACTAGTCGATGCATTTCACTGAAGTAGACTTGATTACTAATAATTGTTTATCGCAGGTCTTAGAAAGAAAATTGCTCAACAGCTGCAGCTGATTCAGGACCCTGCTGCTCAAGTCCTCATTAACAACAGAGTAGATCATATCACTGCCATTTGAAATCTTTACACTGGCCTTACTCTGGTCAGTCAGAGTCACAATTAAACATGGAGAAGCAGCGTTCAGGTATTATGCTCCATATATCTGGAACACACTACCAGAACACTGCAGGTTAGCTGGAAGTCTCTTTTCTTTGAAACCCAGGGGGAGGACTTGTTTAATTGCCATTGCTTTTTAACAACACTATTTATATCTTATCCTTGTATTTCTAACCCGTCTTGTCCTATTTTGGATTGTTTTAGTGAGTGTTCTCCTGGCTTTTTAATGAATTTCCCAAAATGTATTTAAATTAAGTGTAATATATATGGTTCCTTTTGCACTACGTCCCAATGTTTTGAAAGTATTTGTGTCAAACTCTTTGAGTTGCATGCTGTTGAAATGTGCTCTTAAATACACTTCCTGCCATAAAATAAACAACTTCTTGCAGCTTTTTCTGGGACAATACTTTCCAGCTCCGAAAACAAGATTTATACACATTGTAATAAAGTAAAAAAAAAAACATGTTGATGCACTCGTGGAAAGAATATGACTATGTTCACACAATAAAGATGTAGGGATATTTCCTGGAAGTACTGCAATAACAGTTATATGTGATTGGACAGAACAAGTCCCCATACAACTCTAGGTTCTGAAAATCTACATATTAAACGGTCAGAGCATGCGTAAATGCCAAGTGAGTATTTTTCTGAAAAGGTTTATATTTAAATTATATTTTGGATAATTATTTTTACGAGAGCAGGAACTCTCCACAGAATTTAAAATATATTTGTGTTTAAATTATATATATATGTGAGTGAATATTAATAACATTATAACTGAAACTAATACTGGCAGCTCAGAATTTTTACAATTTGTATTCCCACTTTTACTGACGATTCAATTTAAAACTCACAACCCTCTTACAGTTACATTGCTTCTCAAAATGCCAGTGTTGTAGACTTTTAAGAATTATTTTGTCATTTTACAAGTTATCAGGGGAGAGCGCGAACGCAGTCCCCCACTACCACAAATTATGCAATCGAGATTCCCACATTTGAGGAATTCGCAGAGGTCAGCTCGACCGGTGTGCAATGGCCAAGCCTCGCCCTGGGTGAACCACCTTCTTGATCATGGTATCTCCCTTGCCAGGTAAGTATGAGTTGTACACATCGGAGACAGGCATCTCATTCACACACATGATACACTGAATAAAGGTGCTGCAAATATAGAGACTACCAACATCTAAGACTTATAAAAAGGGGAGGATTATCTACAAGGAATTTAACACAAAATACTGTCTTTTGTACGTAAAATGACAGAGATCTTTCAATTTAACTTGGATATATATCCCATGATGCAATGCTGCATTTCAACATCGAAAGACAACTACAAATCACTAGTTGTATCAATTTTACTCCAACAACTGAGAAACAATCAACCGGTAAGTTTAGATAAATCGAGAATATATAATACTGTATTGAAAAGTTGTTCTATTCACTGTTATAATTTAGAGAAAATGCAAAAAAACACATGTCTGTCTCTCTCCCCCCCTTCCCCTCACATTTCAAACACTTCCTCTCTCTTTGTTTGCTGCTGTTGGCAGGCAACTGACATTCCTGGTACTGCCACCTAGTGGTCTGGAGTGGTAACAATGCTGGTTCTGTAAATATAAAGGCAATGCATTAACACAAACAGCAGCCTCCAAAAGAAACCCATCTTTCTAACAGTTTAAACAATAACTAAACATGATGTGTTAATATACATGAAATGATGATTCAATTACAAGCACTGAGTAAATGCATTCACAAATCAATAATTTGATGCGTAAGAGCTTTCTTCAATTTAACAAAGATAAAAACGAGATAATTAGTTATTGAGGCCAAGAAGTAATGAACTAAAGACAGCGCTCAGTTTTAATCAGTAATATTATAAATAATGAATAAAAGCCAGACACCTGGATGCAGTCATGGACTTGGACCTGCATTTCAACAGCCACATTAAGGTAAAAACAAAGTCAGCCTCCTACCATCTTAATGTATAAAGTCAGAATGAGGATTTGGAAATACTAGTCGATGCATTTCACTGAAGTAGACTTGATTACTAATAATTGTTTATCGCAGGTCTTAGAAAGAAAATTGCTCAACAGCTGCAGCTGATTCAGGACCCTGCTGCTCAAGTCCTCATTAACAACAGAGTAGATCATATCACTGCCATTTGAAATCTTTACACTGGCCTTACTCTGGTCAGTCAGAGTCACAATTAAACATGGAGAAGCAGCGTTCAGGTATTATGCTCCATATATCTGGAACACACTACCAGAACACTGCAGGTTAGCTGGAAGTCTCTTTTCTTTGAAACCCAGGGGGAGGACTTGTTTAATTGCCATTGCTTTTTAACAACACTATTTATATCTTATCCTTGTATTTCTAACCCGTCTTGTCCTATTTTGGATTGTTTTAGTGAGTGTTCTCCTGGCTTTTTAATGAATTTCCCAAAATGTATTTAAATTAAGTGTAATATATATGGTTCCTTTTGCACTACGTCCCAATGTTTTGAAAGTATTTGTGTCAAACTCTTTGAGTTGCATGCTGTTGAAATGTGCTCTTAAATACACTTCCTGCCATAAAATAAACAACTTCTTGCAGCTTTTTCTGGGACAATACTTTCCAGCTCCGAAAACAAGATTTATACACATTGTAATAAAGTAAAAAAAAACATGTTGATGCACTCGTGGAAAGAATATGACTATTTTCACACAATAAAGATGTAGGGATATTTCCTGGAAGTACTGCAATAACAGTTAGATGCGATTGGACAGAACAAGTCCCCATACAACTCTAGGTTCTGAAAATCTACATATTAAAACGGTCAGAGCATGCGTAAATGCCAAGTGAGTATTTTTCTGAAAAGGTTTATATTTAAAAATATTTTTGGATAATTATTTTTACGAGAGCAGGAACTCTTCTCAGAATTTAAAATATATTTTTGTTTAAATGATATATGTGTGAGTGAATATTAATAGCATTATAACTGAAGCTACTACTGGCAGCTCAGAATTTTTACAATTTGTATTCCCACTTTTACTGACGATTTAATTTAAAACTCACAACCCTCTTACCGTTACATTGCTTCTCAAAATGCCAGTGTTGTAGACTTCTAAGAATTATTTTGTCATTTTACAAGTTATCAGGGGAGAGCGCGAACGCAGTCCCCCACTACCACAAATTATGCAATCGAGATTCCCACATTTGAGGAATTCGCAGAGGTCAGCTCGACCGGTGTGCAATGGCCAAGCCTCGCCCTGGGTGAACCACCTTCTTGATCATGGTATCTCCCTTGCCAGGTAAGTATGAGTTGTACACATCGGAGACAGGCATCTCATTCACACACATGATATACTGAATAAAGGTGCTGCAAATATAGAGACTACCAAAAACTAAGACTTATAAAAAGGGGAGGATTATCTACAAGGAATTTAACACAAAATACTGTCTTTTGTACGTAAAATGACAGAGATCTTTCAATTTAACTTGGATATATATCCCATGATGCAATGCTGCATTTCAACATCGAAAGACAACTACAAATCACTAGTTGTATCAATTTTACTCCAACAACTGAGAAACAATCAACCGGTAAGTTTAGATAAATCGAGAATATATAATACTGTATTGAAAAGTTGTTCTATTCACTGTTATAATTTAGAGAAAATGCAAAAAAAACACATGTCTGTCTCTCTCCCCCCCCTTCCCCTCACATTTCAAACACTTCCTCTCTCTTTGTTTGCTGCTGTTGGCAGGCAACTGACATTCCTGGTACTGCCACCTAGTGGTCTGGAGTGGTAACAATGCTGGTTCTGTAAATATAAAGGCAATGCATTAACACAAACAGCAGCCTCCAAAAGAAACCCATCTTTCTAACAGTTTAAACAATAACTAAACATGATGTGTTAATATACATGAAATGATGATTCAATTACAAGCACTGAGTAAATGCATTCACAAATCAATAATTTGATGCGTAAGAGCTTTCTTCAATTTAACAAAGATAAAAACGAGATAATTAGTTATTGAGGCCAAGAAGTAATGAACTAAAGACAGCGCTCAGTTTTAATCAGTAATATTATAAATAATGAATAAAAGCCAGACACCTGGATGCAGTCATGGACTTGGACCTGCATTTCAACAGCCACATTAAGGTAAAAACAAAGTCAGCCTCCTACCATCTTAATGTATAAAGTCAGAATGAGGATTTGGAAATACTAGTCGATGCATTTCACTGAAGTAGACTTGATTACTAATAATTGTTTATCGCAGGTCTTAGAAAGAAAATTGCTCAACAGCTGCAGCTGATTCAGGACCCTGCTGCTCAAGTCCTCATTAACAACAGAGTAGATCATATCACTGCCATTTGAAATCTTTACACTGGCCTTACTCTGGTCAGTCAGAGTCACAATTAAACATGGAGAAGCAGCGTTCAGGTATTATGCTCCATATATCTGGAACACACTACCAGAACACTGCAGGTTAGCTGGAAGTCTCTTTTCTTTGAAACCCAGGGGGAGGACTTGTTTAATTGCCATTGCTTTTTAACAACACTATTTATATCTTATCCTTGTATTTCTAACTCGTCTTGTCCTATTTTTGGATTGTTTTAGTGAGTGTTCTCCTGGCTTTTTAATGAATTTCCCAAAATGTATTTAAATTAAGTGTAATATATATGGTTCCTTTTGCACTACGTCCCAATGCTTTTAAAGTATTTTTGTCAAACTCTTTGAGTTGCATGCTGTTGAAATATGCTCTTAAATACACTTCCTGCCATAAAATAAACAACTTCTTGCAGCTTTTTCTGGGATAATACTTTCCAGCTCTGAAAACAAGATTTATACACATTGTAATAAAGTAAAAAAAAACATGTTGATGCACTCGTGGAAAGAATATGACTATTTTCACACAATAAAGATGTAGGGATATTTCCTGGAAGTACTGCAATAACAGTTAGATGCGATTGGACAGAACAAGTCCCCATACAACTCTAGGTTCTGAAAATCTACATATTAAACGGTCAGAGCATGCGTAAATGCCAAGTGAGTATTTTTCTGAAAAGGTTTATATTTAAAAAATATTTTGGATAATTATTTTTACGAGAGCAGGAACTCTCCACAGAATTTAAAATATATTTGTGTTTAAATGATATATATATGTGAGTGAATATTAATAACATTATAACTGAAGCTACTACTGGCAGCTCAGAATTTTTACAATTTGTATTCCCACTTTTACTGACGATTCAATTTAAAACTCACAACCCTCTTACAGTTACATTGCTTCTCAAAATGCCAGTGTTGTAGACTTTTAAGAATTATTTTGTCATTTTACAAGTTATCAGGGGAGAGCGCGAACGCAGTCCCCCACTACCACAAATTATGCAATCGAGATTCCCACATTTGAGGAATTCGCAGAGGTCAGCTCGACCGGTGTGCAATGGCCAAGCCTCGCCCTGGGTGAACCACCTTCTTGATCATGGTATCTCCCTTGCCAGGTAAGTATGAGTTGTACACATCGGAGACAGGCATCTCATTCACACACATGATATACTGAATAAAGGTGCTGCAAATATAGAGACTACCAAAAACTAAGACTTATAAAAAGGGGAGGATTATCTACAAGGAATTTAACACAAAATACTGTCTTTTGTACGTAAAATGACAGAGATCTTTCAATTTAACTTGGATATATATCCCATGATGCAATGCTGCATTTCAACATCGAAAGACAACTACAAATCACTAGTTGTATCAATTTTACTCCAACAACTGAGAAACAATCAACCGGTAAGTTTAGATAAATCGAGAATATATAATACTGTATTGAAAAGTTGTTCTATTCACTGTTATAATTTAGAGAAAATGCAAAAAAACACATGTCTGTCTCTCTCCCCCCCCTTCCCCTCACATTTCAAACACTTCCTCTCTCTTTGTTTGCTGCTGTTGGCAGGCAACTGACATTCCTGGTACTGCCACCTAGTGGTCTGGAGTGGTAACAATGCTGGTTCTGTAAATATAAAGGCAATGCATTAACACAAACAGCAGCCTCCAAAAGAAACCCATCTTTCTAACAGTTTAAACAATAACTAAACATGATGTGTTAATATACATGAAATGATGATTCAATTACAAGCACTGAGTAAATGCATTCACAAATCAATAATTTGATGCGTAAGAGCTTTCTTCAATTTAACAAAGATAAAAACGAGATAATTAGTTATTGAGGCCAAGAAGTAATGAACTAAAGACAGCGCTCAGTTTTAATCAGTAATATTATAAATAATGAATAAAAGCCAGACACCTGGATGCAGTCATGGACTTGGACCTGCATTTCAACAGCCACATTAAGGTAAAAACAAAGTCAGCCTCCTACCATCTTAATGTATAAAGTCAGAATGAGGATTTGGAAATACTAGTCGATGCATTTCACTGAAGTAGACTTGATTACTAATAATTGTTTATCGCAGGTCTTAGAAAGAAAATTGCTCAACAGCTGCAGCTGATTCAGGACCCTGCTGCTCAAGTCCTCATTAACAACAGAGTAGATCATATCACTGCCATTTGAAATCTTTACACTGGCCTTACTCTGGTCAGTCAGAGTCACAATTAAACATGGAGAAGCAGCGTTCAGGTATTATGCTCCATATATCTGGAACACACTACCAGAACACTGCAGGTTAGCTGGAAGTCTCTTTTCTTTGAAACCCAGGGGGAGGACTTGTTTAATTGCCATTGCTTTTTAACAACACTATTTATATCTTATCCTTGTATTTCTAACTCGTCTTGTCCTATTTTTGGATTGTTTTAGTGAGTGTTCTCCTGGCTTTTTAATGAATTTCCCAAAATGTATTTAAATTAAGTGTAATATATATGGTTCCTTTTGCACTACGTCCCAATGCTTTTAAAGTATTTTTGTCAAACTCTTTGAGTTGCATGCTGTTGAAATATGCTCTTAAATACACTTCCTGCCATAAAATAAACAACTTCTTGCAGCTTTTTCTGGGATAATACTTTCCAGCTCTGAAAACAAGATTTATACACATTGTAATAAAGTAAAAAAAAACATGTTGATGCACTCGTGGAAAGAATATGACTATTTTCACACAATAAAGATGTAGGGATATTTCCTGGAAGTACTGCAATAACAGTTAGATGCGATTGGACAGAACAAGTCCCCATACAACTCTAGGTTCTGAAAATCTACATATTAAACGGTCAGAGCATGCGTAAATGCCAAGTGAGTATTTTTCTGAAAAGGTTTATATTTAAAAAATATTTTGGATAATTATTTTTACGAGAGCAGGAACTCTCCACAGAATTTAAAATATATTTGTGTTTAAATGATATATATATGTGAGTGAATATTAATAACATTATAACTGAAGCTACTACTGGCAGCTCAGAATTTTTACAATTTGTATTCCCACTTTTACTGACGATTCAATTTAAAACTCACAACCCTCTTACAGTTACATTGCTTCTCAAAATGCCAGTGTTGTAGACTTTTAAGAATTATTTTGTCATTTTACAAGTTATCAGGGGAGAGCGCGAACGCAGTCCCCCACTACCACAAATTATGCAATCGAGATTCCCACATTTGAGGAATTCGCAGAGGTCAGCTCGACCGGTGTGCAATGGCCAAGCCTCGCCCTGGGTGAACCACCTTCTTGATCATGGTATCTCCCTTGCCAGGTAAGTATGAGTTGTACACATCGGAGTCAGGCATCTCATTCACACACATGATACACTGAATAAAGGTGCTGCAAATATAGAGACTACCAACATCTAAGACTTATAAAAAAGGGGAGGATTATCTACAGGGAATGTAACACAAAATACTATCTTTTGTACGTAAAATGACAGAGATCTTTCAATTTAACTTGGATATATATCCCATGATGCAATGCTGCATTTCAACATCGAAAGACAACTACAAATCACTAGTTGTATCAATTTTACTCCAACAACTGAGAAACAATCAACCGGTAAGTTTAGATAAATCGAGAATATATAATACTGTATTGAAAAGTTGTTCTATTCACTGTTATAATTTAGAGAAAATGCAAAAAACACATGTCTCTCCCCCCCCCCTCCCCTCACATTTCAAACACTTCCTCTCTCTTTGTTTGCTGCTGGTGGCAGGCAACTGACATTCCTGGTACTGCCACCTAGTGGTCTGGAGTGGTAACAATGCTGGTTCTGTAAATATAAAGGCAATGCATTAACACAAACAGCAGCCTCCAAAAGAAACCCATCTTTCTAACAGTTTAAACAATAACTAAACATGATGTGTTAATATACATGAAATGATGATTCAATTACAAGCACTGAGTAAATGCATTCACAAATCAATAATTTGATGCGTAAGAGCTTTCTTCAATTTAACAAAGATAAAAACGAGATAATTAGTTATTGAGGCCAAGAAGTAATGAACTAAAGACAGCGCTCAGTTTTAATCAGTAATATTATAAATAATGAATAAAAGCCAGACACCTGGATGTAGTCATGGACTTGGACCTGCATTTCAACAACCAGATTAAGGTAAAAACAAAGTCAGCCTCCTACCATCTTAATGTATAAAGTCAGAATGAGGATTTGGAAATACTAGTCGATGCATTTAACCAGAGATGGAGTACTCGAGTGCCGATTTTCTGGACTCGTGACTTGACTCGGAATCGCGCACTGATTGACGCGACTCGGACTCGTGAATTCTCACGCACGATGACTTGGACTTGGCTCGGACACTCCTTGGATGACTCGGACTCGAGCAAGTTTTCTCTGGAGTCTGATGTCCTCTGTCCTGGCGTGTGCACCTGCGAGGCGAGTTCACGTACTGGGCGCGCCCCCGCTGCTATACCAGTCTAAAGATGTCCAGAGACACACCCCGCATCGTGCTGTATGCTTTTAAAGATTTCGTTTCCATATTGGGAAAGAGCAGCGCAAAATGCACATTATGTGGACAGAAGATAGAAGAGAAGACTGGGACAATGTCGAATTTCAATCGACACCTTTCACGGCGGCACCCAGAAAAGTAAGTAGAAATGCTATTGTTAGCTTGCTAACCCACGTTAACGTTAGCCACTAAATTGACTCCACAAAGGTTTTAAGATGTCGGGTTAGATGGAGGTAGGGGTTGATATCACATCCTAGGGACCAAGTGCAGTTTTATTGTCTAGATAGATACTGTTAAAAAGCTATACATGTCCTTGGTGATACTGCAGATGATGAGTAGCCTAGCCCTAGCCTACAATGAACGTGAAAATTAGAAACTGAAAATGATCTCCGTCACGGAGGCTCCATAACACATTACTCTAAGGATTGAGTTCATATATATATATGTATATATATATATATATATATATATGTATATGTATATATATATATATATATATACATATATATATATATGTATATGTATATATATATATATATATATATAGGTAGGCTGTATTGAATACTATCATCAGAGTAATGTGATCAAATCAATAAGTAAAGATTCAGCTGATAACATGAAAGCACATGGCTACTTAACATGCAGAATGTCATCATTGTGCATGCTAAGTAGCAATGTGCTTTCTGGGGCTTAATCTTTATTGATATCATTTCAACGTTCACTTATTGGTTGTTGGACATTGTGATATTATATTTATTATATTCGCTTTGTGTTGTGAGGTTTTGCCGACTGTGTTGAAATAAATTAACAAAATATTTGTTCATTGCAACACATTTAGAATCATATTACATATTTACACTTGACACATTTTATTGTTTTAAGTGTTCATTGATGTGCATTGTCCCTGCTAAATAAACGATTAAATATCCCTTTTTACCATTAGTGGCTTGCTTGGTTTGTGCTTGAACATTCCATTTTTTAAGGCTCAGGATTATGGTTTTGTATTTCACTGTTATATAGCACACTGATAACAATGTTACTTTTAACATTGTTTCTCAATCCTTGAACTCAAACCATATTTGGATGGTCCAAAAATGTATTTAAATTATTATCATAAACATGCCACAACTAGTTTGCAATGGTTGAGGATTAGTAGTTGGGTAGCCCTATTTTTAACCATACAATTTATTTAGCAATAAGAAAGATTTTTTGAAATTATTTGGCATCAAGAAGCTAAAGTGTGTATTCTTTCTTCCCCTAGGCACCAACAATACCGTGCATCACTTTCCTCCGATGTGACATCGGCTGCTGGGTCTAGTAGTCAGAGTATAACGTCATTTTTCAGTGAAGGACAGCGAAGGATCTATGACCCCAGTCATCCTCGTCAGAAATCCATAAGTGATGCTGTTGTGAAAGACCTTATCATTAAATGCTGTTTGCCTCTCTCCATTGTCGACAACGAGGACTTCCTCCATGTCTTAGACCCTCAATACAGGCCAATAGCAAGATCAACCATCTCCTCTGTGACCATTCCAGGAATAGAGCGATCGAAAGATGTGGTCGTTCCTTGGAGTGACAGCACACAGTGTCTGAAAAAAAGACGAACTCCTGACACATCTGCTAATGTGTGAAAGAGTGCTTGGAAAACACACAGGAGAGAAGATAGCCAATATGTTTGAAATGTGTGCAGAAGAATATCTTATTAAGGATAAGATCAACTTTATTATAACTGACAATGCATCAAACATGCGAAAAGCATTCCAGGCCAGCTTTCCACCAGAGGAGGCTACAGTGCTGTGTGAGGAAGAGACTAATGATTCCATCAGCAAATGCCACACGATGGAATTCAACTTTAAAGCAGGTAAAGGCGTATGTTAAATTTGACATGCAAAATCTCTCTTATATGTTGAACTCAGAGGGACACAAAGCCCTCATCTTATCCCAGCGAGATTATGCTCAGCTGAAAGAACTCATCGAAGTTCTTGACCCATTCCTGGAGGCAACCGACCTGACTCAGGGAGAGAAAACTGTCACAGCCAGTGTGGTTGTGCCCTGTGTTTTTTCTCTGCACTGCCATCTGCAGGAAATAAGAGGAAGAGTCAGATACTGTGGGCCCCTGGTGAGAGCTCTGGCGAGCTCCTTGAAAACAAGGTTCACAGAGATCTTCCAAGCAGTGAAGATGCCAGGATGCGAGCCAGCTGAAGGAAGAGGTCCCACCAAATTTCCTTTCACGACTGCCTACTTCATAGCATCTGTGTTGGACCCATCGTTTGGTTTCCAGTGGCTAAAACATGATGTGCAGCTGGACAGTAATGACAAAGATCAGCTAATGACTCAGATCATTGGTGAGACATGTTCACTTGTTATATATGTATGCAGGCTCCAGTGTGCGAAAAAGTACACGTCCCACCGTCCGGGACGTGTTATTTACAATATCGGACAAGTAGATCTTTCAATTGACTTGTCCGGCGGACAAGTGACGTTTTTCGCCCCGATTTATTGACAAAATTATTGATAAATTCAGTTTACAAAAGGCAGAACTCATTCGCAAATTGTCCGTGTCCGTCATTGTTCGTTTAGAAATGCTAGTTTCGGTTCTACTTGTCGATTCCTAAGGAAATGCATCTCGCCGCTTTCTGTACAGTTAGACGGGGGCAGGGCGGGAAGTGTAGCACAGTGGCAGGGTTGGGAAGCAAAACTCGGTTCCGAGTAGGAACAAATAATTTTTCCGGTACCGGGATTAATAAGAGTTGTGAGGACAGGAGGCCGAGCCCCGCGGACCGCAGCTCTCTCTCTCTCTATGCTCCGTATCAGCTGATCGCTGCACGGTGCAGCTCAGCGTCTCTCTCTCTTTCTACACACAGCGGATCCGTTGCCCGTTTAACAGCCTCATCTTTGTCAAACTTTCTTATTTTCTTTCTCTAACACATAATGAAGGTTATTAAGCGTGTTAACTCCTGTGTTGTTAATATTGACCGCCATTTCCTTTATGAAGTGAAGCATCCTACCTCTCTGTGTCCTCACATCCCCGGACCCCCAGACTCGGAGGAGCACAGGGATGTTTGTATTGTTTATGAAGCAGGGTATAGAAAGTACATTATTGAAATGAAAATACTATTTATTTACTTTTACAAACAGTGAGCAGCTGCAGCATGTGTATTGCAGGACATGTGTAAGCGTGCAAGCGTCTTTGAGTTGTAGAAAAGCGCTAGGCCTATAGGCTATAAATATATTAATAATAATAATAATAACTTTATTTGTATAGCACCTTTCATACAGGGGATTGCAGTTCAAAGTGCTTTACATCAGTAAAAAATAAGACATAAAATCAGTGTAAAACAAGCAGCAAGAGCAAAGCATAAAGTGGGATAAAATTATTAAAAATAAAAACATGGGGAATAAAACATAGAGAAATAGTGCAATGTCAATCACAGAGAATAGTGCAGTATAATAGTGTGAAATCAGTAAAATGCTTTGGTAAAGAGCCTTTTAAAAATGCCTAATGTATTGGCTTCCCTAATATTGTTGGGCAACGTGTTCCACAGTTTTGGGGCGTAGTTTACAAAGGCTGCATCACCGATCTTCTTATGACTCTTTCTGGTGACCTCTAATAGACCTGCATCTGATGATCGCAGTGTTCTGGCGGGTGTGTAGTTCATTAGAGAGTCAGCAATGTAGCTGGGTTCTTGTTCATTTAGAGCTTTGTATATGAGGAGAAGCACCTTAAAATCAATTCTAAAAGTTACAGGAAGCCAGTGTAGAGTAGCTAAGACAGGACTAACATGTTCCCTCCTTTTGGTATTCGTTAGTAGTCTAGCTGCAGAGTTTTGAATGAGCTGGAGTCTTCCAATAGCTTTCTTGGGGAGAACAGTGAATAGTGCATTGCAATAGTCTAGTCGGCTAGATATAAAAGCCTGAATTAGCTTCTCTGTCTTACCTTCGCTATGTTTCTGAGATGAAAGAAAGCTATTTTGGTCACTTTGTTTAAATGGGCGTTGAAGTTCAAATCTGAGTCCAGGATGACACCGAGACTTGTCACCTCCGGTTTAATCCAAGTGGTTAAACTTCCTAGATTATTTGTTAGCGTCTCTCTTTTTGAGATAATAATGTATTATTATTATTATTATTATTAGGCCTATGTGTTGGAGATGTGTGGTTGGACTCTGTCTCACAGGCAGGTTGCAGTGTAACATCAGAGGAGACTGGGCCAACTGTACATTCTCAAACTGCACCACTTAGAACTAACTAAACAATGCAGAGATTATTTTTATATAATTGTATTCAATAACCGTGTGACGAAGGGAACTTCGTCACTATGGACTGACGGCTTCAGGCCGGGTAATAACGGTCAGCTTCACAAACCGTAAGAAATTAAACAGTATGAAGTGATTTGTAAATAGGAATACAGATTTGACTTAATGTTTTCATAAATACATTTTTCTCCCAGTTTGCCATGGGACTTATTTTTACCCTCTCAAAGAACCGGAATCGAAAAGCAGTACCGGAATCGTTAAAATCCAAATGATACCCAACCCTATGTGTGATGCAGTAAAATCTTACCGCTCACTTACGTTAGCGGTGTTGTAAAAACCGTGGGAAAGTGTAAAATACGATGACGAAGAAGAAGATTCCAGTGGCCCCAATTTGTGTCCACTCTGGACAAGTGAAAAATGTCTTCGGACAAGTAAATTGCCAAACTCACTTGTCCATGGACAAGTACCCTCTAAAAACTTTTTCTCACACTGGGCTCTAACTTATACTAGCCATTATTAATTATAGTTATATGTGTACATGAATGTCTAGAAGTGGTTTATCTGTTTGTAGATATTGGGGTGTGTGTAGCCAAAATAAGAATACTCAATCCTTATGGAAATAATTACCCAATTATAAGGCCATTTTTACACATTAGCCTCTTCAAGTAAAACAAATTAACATCTATAAATGGTATCACAAACAAAATAATAAGATCAGTAGCAGATTTATTCACAAAAGTATACCCTCTCATTTCAGATTGTATCAAGGCAGAGGGTGAGAAGCAAATGATCTCAACAGCAGACAAAGCAGCAGGACCAGAACAAGGTGATGTTCCAGTGTCTCCTCCTGCTCCTGAAGCTCCTCAGAAGAAGCTGAGAATGTTCTCCCACTACAGCAAGACTCCCTCCTCCACCAACAGTCGGTCTGTCCAGGCTCAGCTGACTGCATACCTCGACTTGATCGACAACCAGGCCTCAGACCCATGCTTCAAGTTTTGGCAACAAAATAAATCCCAGTTCCCTGTCCTCTATCAGGTTGCCACACAGGTATTCTCCATCCCTGCTTCCAGTGCACCCATTGAAAGGGTATTCAGTCATGGAGGCATTTTTATGAGGCCTCACCGTGCAAGGTTGAGTTGTTCGATGTTGTCAAATCTGATGCTTTTAAAATGCAACAAGGATGTTTAAGTGTGTGTGCCTGAGTGGGTGCTCATCTGTTCCTGACGCTAGCAGCTAAAAACATATTGTTATGCCAGACTAAAGTTCCCTGCCAGACTAGAGTGGCAGTGACGCGTCCTAAAACCCGGAAGTAAGCTGCGCATGAGTTCCTTCGACAAAGAAGCAATGCAATTTCTCCATAGGATTTTGGAAAATAGCTCGAAATAAGGTCTGTGGTTGACACACATTTAAGAGACAGATCACGTTTTGGATAATCTCCACGTGATCGGTCTCTTAAATGTGTCTCAACCACAGACCTTATTTCGAGCTATTTTCCAAAATCCTATGGAGAAAATGCATTGCTTCTTTGACAAAGGAACCGGAAGAAGTTTACTTCCGGGTTTTAGGACGCGTCACTGTGGCACTCTATTGGAATTGGCCTCATTCGGCTCTGCTGGTGTTGTTTGTGGTTTTCCGTACACCTGTAAGATGCTTTTTAAGTATTCTAAATGCATAATTTCAACTGGGTGTCTGTCCAATAGGGCCACATTATGGTAGGAGAGGGGACCCCATCACTTCACTAACAGAGAGGAATTGGTTCTATGACTTTGTAATTCGAGCCAGATTCAAATTGGAAATTGAATGAAAATGTTACTTGTATTGCGTAGAAAGCCCTGCATGCTTTCTCATGTTCTAAATAATGTATTTTCAGTTGCTGTGGGTTTTCAAACCATTAAATAAGTTCAATTGTGACATTGTGTTTAATGTATACCATTTTCATTTGTAAAGCAGCTCTTTGAAGATGCCAGAACGGAGCACTAGAGGCAATATTGGAACTGGACTCAACCTTGATGATGATGATAATAATAATTAGTATTATTATTAGTAATAAGCTTTATATTTGTATAGCACCTTTTTTAATACAACAATTGTAGCCACACTCGCTTCACAGCAGTTCAATAGACACATTAGTATACCATGACAGGATAAAAGCAATGTAGAGGAGCTACAGCTACATTTCAACACATATATCCACTAAGATTAATACATGAAGACTTGTGACTCGGACTTGACTTGGACTCTTCTTGGGTGACTCGGACTTGGACTCGGACACAGGTAATGGTGACTCGGTGACTCGGACTCGACTACGACTCTCCTTAGGTGACTCGGACTCGAAGAGTGGGGACTCGAGAGTGACTTGGACTCGTGAATTGGTGACTTGACTACAACACTGCATTTAACTGAAGTAGACTTGATTACTAATAATTGTTTATCGCAGGTCTAAGAAAGAAAATTGCTCAACAGCTGCAGCTGATTCAGAACCCTGCTGCTCGAGTCCTCACTAACAAGAGAGTGGATCACATCACTGCCATTTGAAATCTTTACACTGGCCTTACTCTGGTCAGTCAGAGTCACAATTAAACATGGAGAAGCAGCGTTCAGGTATTACCGTAACCCGTCTTGTCCTATTTTGGATTGTTTTAGTGAGTGTTCTCCTGGCTTTTTAATTAATTTCCCAAAATGTATTTAAATTAAGTGTAATATATATGGTTCCTTTTGCACTACGTCTCAATGCTTTTAAAGTATTTTTGTCAAGATCTTTGAGTTGCATGCTGTTGAAATGTGCTCTTAAATACAATTCCTGTCTAACAGGTATAAAATACTATATGACAGTAAAACAAAGTTGTTAAGAAAACAGTTTGAAAGGAGAGTGATTTGTAAAATATCCACAAAGAAAAATAAATCTGCTTACAGTTCTGTTTCATATGGGTGTTGAGAGATGTATCCATAGATCTCTTAATTTTACTCTCAAAGTGACCAGATTGATGCTTTTAACTTCAATATTTAAAAAAAAAATCTTCCCGGGGGCGTTATTAATGCGTTAACTTGACAGCCCTAATATATATATATATTTTTTTAGGACGTGCGATATTAAGTAGGCGAATTAACTCAAACACGTCATGTTACAATTCTTTTGCTGCTTGCTACAAAAGGAAAACTCGCACGGCTCTCATGTCAGGGGTACTTGAGTGAGTGACATGCAGGCTCTGCATGCACAGCAAACCACCAATCACAATCAAATCTCCAAAGCAAACTGACCCGGTGATTAAAGGTAAAAACACTGAATAAAGTAGTTTCATGTGTTTCTCCAGGGCAGGTCGGGCGCTGCTAATCAAGCTAGCTCAGCTTGTTGCTCTGATAACTTAAGATCCAGACGTCCGTGACTAAAATCCTTCATCCGGTTAAATATAGTTAGAAAAATACCAATTGTATAGCATTAAAGTTCAAGAAAGGATGGTTTGCGGACAAAAAAAAAAACTGTCTTTTCTTCAATTCCTGTATTTTGTCATATCGCAGGGGAAAGAAAATATCGCAATGTCAGTTTTTTCCAATATCGTGCAGCCCTAAGAGAGAGTGAGTGTGTGTGTGAGAGAGAGAATGAGTGTGCGAGAGACAGTGGATCTTACCTTTTAGAAGTGTTTCTTCCTTGCCTTTCTCTTTGAAAAGTCTGTGATTAGGTCATCAAAATCCAGATCCCTCACAAGATCAGACTCGATGGCCATCAAAGAAAGGGCTGAAAGTCTCTTCTGAGCCATGGTTGTCCTAAGTAAATTTTTGAAGCGTTTAAGCTGTGAAAAGGACCCCTCACCCTCGCATTTGGTTACAGGCAGTGGGAGAAAAATCCCGAGCGCAACAAAAACATTGGGGAATGTTGTCTGTAGTCCATGTTTAAGCACCACCTGCAGTCTGTTTGCAGGAGTTTTATCTGGCTGTCAGCACATGACAAAAGCCCTAAACTGGATCAGCTCATCTGCTAATGACTTATCCAAGTCAGTAGGATATGACGAGGAGAGAATATTGGCCCGTCTGCGGAGATGTCAAATAGGACTCCAAAGTGTGCATCCAGGCGTTTGCTCTGTCCTGAAAGCAAACTGTCAATAATTACATTGAATGTCTCAACCTGGAATGTTTTACTGCCAGTCAGTGCCACCTCGTGCTCCACTGTCTCGTCATCAAATACTTGTCTTTTATCAACACGGTGAGTCTCGTGCTGGTATGTCTGTGTCACGCCGGTGACGGCCCGGGCAGATGTCTCAAAGTCAGAAAATGTTCCTCGTAGTGATGCAACATAAGTGCGCAGCGATTCCAAAAGTCGCACAGCGGTCATTAGGTCAATGTCTTTATTTTACAAGCCAGTGCTCGTAAAGCTTGAATTGGTGCAGTACAGTGTCCAAAAATATTGTCAGCAGAGCAGTCTCTAGTTTCCCAAGTTTGCCACACGGTGCAGAGGCCTCTCGCCGTGTTTCCTGACGCTCTTTGTCATCAGCTGCCAACATTTGTAAAGACCCTCTTATTGCAGTGTAATTGTCACTCATGCCCCTTTCACACCAACGCGGTTCCAGGGCCGGTTCGGAGCTGGAGCTTGAAAAGCACCGTTTTTTCCTGTTCACACAGCAGCGGAGCCGCCTCTAAGCTCCGGAATCCGGTTCGTTTGAAGCACCAAAAAGTTGTCAGTCTAGAAAGCAAGCACCGCATACGTCACGCTTACGTCAGATCTGGGCTGTGTCCAAATAACACACGACATCCGTCTTTCCGCCAGCTTCAACATGATCTGTGGAAATAACAATGAAAATCAGTTTTAATGTTATACCATAGTAATTAATGCTGCAAAGCTGGGTATTTTGAGCTTGGCACTACTCACCAAACTGGCACCTGCCCGAGACAGCTTTTGAACGAGCCCCCATATGTTACGGCCCCAGCCTCTACTCCGCGGTAGTGGCTCGTGCTGAGACCCGCAACATGAAAGAATACACGCAATAACCGGTACTTGGTAACGAGCATTGATTGATAATCAGCCGTTTGCTCACACAAGCGAAACGGGAAACAAAAATAGGTCTGGAGGACTGGCCAAAAGGAACAAACAGAAGGAGGGAACCCGAGCCAGCCACACAATGGGCCGTAGGACCCAGAGCTTCCCCCCCCTAACCAGAAACAAAATATAAACCCTATGGGAAACAAAATAAAGCCGCGAAAACTGGACTACCAGGTCCTCCAGGCTAAACATAAACACATCAGCAAAAATATGGCCTACTACTCAAAATAGCAAAGAGATATCTTAAGGAGAGTGTCTCCCGGCGTTAAGAGAGGCGAGACATCCTTCTCCTCCAGATTCTCTTTATATCTCCACGACTGAGTGGAATTTGGAACACCTGGGCAGAGGCGGAGTCAGGGGCAGACCAGGTGCACCCCCACCATGAGTTAGTGATTATTATTTTTTTCCAAACAAAAACAATCACAACAATCAACTTTGAGTCGACAGACGCGCTCACGACTACGTTTGTCTTTTACGACCACTCAGGCCCCACACAGAGTGTTTTTACCAGCATCGGAAATGAGTACTCCCAAATAGTTTATTTTGTGCTGACTTGCGAGGAGTCCACACAGAAGCTGCAACCCATGTGCCGTGGAGTCATGGAAAGGTTCCGGCTGGCCAATCAACCGGTTCCTAAAACCCTCTACATTGACCGTGGGTGTTGTCGTGCTCAGGGCCCTACATCTGTGGAGACAGAGGGTGTTTCTCAATCGCGAGTAAAGCTGCTCCAGAGCCACTATTTCAAGCATACTACGTCATCGAGTGCCGCCGAAGTACTGTTCCAATGTCCAGCATACTTGGAAATCTACCGAGCCCGGCGTACTTAGTTTGCAGACATTTCGAGGCTGCACATGTGGAGACTCCGGTCTTAAAATCCCCACAATGCTTTGCGCACGGACCAATTTCCCCAAATCTATGGCGGAAAATGTAAGGCGGGGCCTCTCATGACGCACACCTGCACACTTGCTAGCCTGTTCCACTCTTTATTTTCCGAATGCCAAGGAAGGTATTCTTGCCTCGCTTCTGAAGCAAGACGCTCGGAAGACATGTGCTACCAAGCAAGCATACTCGAGATTGAGAAACACCCAATGTTCCAGGCTGCGAGGGGGACCCAAGTTCCCATCAGCAAAAACATGTGGGTTTGCTATCCTGGCTCCAAAATGGTGGAATGAGCTCCCCATTGAAATCAGGATAGCAGATAGCTTGCACATCTTCCGGGGGAGACTGAAAACTCATCTCTTTCGACTCCACTTTGAAGTAGAACATGTAAAATAGGAGAAAATTAATCATTTCAATTGGCCTATGCATTCAAATATGGTACGCTTCAAAATTGTTTTACATGTTATTCCAGGTTGCAGATAAGCATTTCCCAAGCTCAGTAATAACAAAAATATTCAAACTTTTTTAAAAAGGGTCCTCATTACAAGAGAGCAGCAAAGAAATGTAAAGGGCGAGAAGATTCTTTGGAATTTGGAAAGCCGACTGATCTGTAGATGTCACAGGTTGCCTGCCCATCTCTTTTCTTTTTTGTTGCATCTAATGATGGATTTGGTGTAAACAATAAAACACTAACATTTACACAACAATTAAAGCTTTCCGTTACTCTACCCTCCTCAGGTCCCCATTGTGCAGCATGGCCATATCAGGTTTACCTGATAAGTGGCATCGCACGCTGGAACTGCGACAGGAGCTTAGACATTAGTGCAATGAACAACAGGCTAATGTACACGCTGGTGAAACTGCTGTGGTTGAAGTCACCAGAGGGTTCTCGCACAAGCCCAGAGAAGACCACCATCTTAAAGGCTTACGAGCAAATTCGGCACCGAGTTTTGGTAGACGATCCCGTCATATCTAAAGCAGGCTTTCCTCTGCCAAAGATCAACATTAAGACGGTGCGTGACTTCATCCGCGCTCAAGAATGCCTCCTCAACCTGCATGCGACCAACCAGCCAGCGATGTTCTCAAAGACCACTCCCGTTTCCTCTGCCCACTTGCCTCCAGCGCCACACCAGCCAGCAGTCCTCCCTCCACCAGACTACCCGCTGATGCAGTACATGCAGACACCCAGCACGGCAGGGACCAAGTTATTGAAGGGAAGGAGGGGCATGATCGCGCCTCTCTCACACCCTCAGACATCACTGCCACCTGTGTCATTGCCACGGTACTTTGGCAACATTTCTTTTATCTTGTGTTTTTCATTACTGTATATACCTTGGCAATGACCTGACGGGCCACGGCCATGATACTGCTAACGGCCGCTAGTTTGGGGACAGCGTCCTTCAGTGAAATATCTATCAAACTCTAGTTTGATATGCTATAACGTTACCCACTACAGTTTAAGGCACACTTTCTGTCATTATCCGTGTTATCTTGTGTACAGTATATCATGAAATTACTGTTAAAAGTGACAGGCACCGTATCCCGTTACCATTGACGCTAGTTAAAGGTTAGCAGCGCTCAATGAAACCTCCGTTAAACTCTAGGTTGATATGCTATAACGTTACCCACTAGAGTTTAAGGCTCACTTTGTCATTATCTATCTAATCTCGGGTTAACCAGCTCATTACTGCTTGTGTTTACTGTTACATTACTCTAACAATTGATAGTACAGTCCGTGTCACGTTATCGCTTTGATCGTTTTAATGATATTAACTTGACGTTATTCAAGTCCCTCGACCTTCTATTTTGCATTCAAAAACAGAATATCATGTATAAATACATATATACCACACATTGATACATATACTTTACATAATAATAGAAAGTACAAGTATAAACGTGTATTATTTGTGACATGTCTTCTCTACTGTTGATGTGTTTTATACTGCACGTTTATAGCCTATATTATTTGCTGTTTCTTTTATTCAAATGTAATTGTGTCAATACTGTATTCCCCCGTTGCTTTACTGCCAGTATTTAAACCCTCACCAGACACACACACTAGGGGTGTAACGGTACACGTACCGAAATTATTCGGTACAGGCCCTTCGGTTCGGTACACGTGAACAACTTCTTGGAAGTAATCTCAGGTGCTGCGTCGCAGCATTCAGAGTAATTTGCTCCCATTGTGATCAACGCGTCATAGAGCGAGCAAGTTATTTCATTGGACAAGCTGGTCAGAGGGATGCGTTCAAATGTAGTCAGTGATTTGAGGAACTGTCGAAATGGCGAACGCAGATAAAGTTGAGCTCGAAAATCCTCCAGCATCATTGAAGTCTCCGGTTTGGGAACATTTTGGTTTCGCAGTTACGTACAAGGATGACGGACAAAGACAGGTGGACCGAACCAAAGCTGTTTGTCGGCATTGTTCAACTAACATTGGTTACGCGGCTGGCAATACATCAAGCTTGCACACTCATTTGAAAAGGCATCACCTGAACGTGAATATCACCGGTACCAAAAGACTGAAGTGGAAACCCAACTCCCGCTAGCATTTAAGCCTCCACCACTCGCAAAAACATCAGACCGAGCCAAAGCTATTACAAACGGCAAATATCCTTATGTTGCCATGTTAGCAAAGCGCTACCTGGCTGTATCTGCTACTACCTCTGTCCCTAGAGAGGGTGTTCTCCACAGCAGGAGACGTTGCTAGTGCCAGCAGATCTGCCCTTTCGGCAAGCAATGTGGACAAGTACATTTTTCTTTAAAAAAACATGAAAATACAATGACAAGCAAGTCCTAATGTCAAACTGGCTGCTTAGGTAGTACAGTTCAAATACAGATGATTTCAGTTAATCGAAAAGCTGCACCTTAATGTTTATTTTATTATATTTATTTGAGTGAATATTTACAGTTTAATAATAATTAAAAACCCAAAACTAATAGTTTATGTTTTGTGAGTAGGCCTACTAGTACAGTAAAGTTCAAATACAGATTATTTCAGTTAATCGAAATGCTCCACCTTAAAGGAATGGTCCACTCATTAGATAATTAATCAAAACTTCAGTATTTAGTGAAACGTTATGTTTAAACCATACCCTGAAGAAATCAGTGATATTCCCCGGTAAATAATGATTTTATAGCTCTTTTTTATCAAGACCTGTATATTCCGTCTGGCCGCCGCCATGTTTGGTCGTGACGTCATCCATGCGTTCACTTTGTCAACACACGGAAACATGGTGGAGTATTTCAGTTCGGACTCGTCAGCAGAGGAACAAGTTTTGACCAATGTGAAGAGATTGGATGGGGGAATTCAGCCATACATATCAGTATGACAATACGACACCCTCTATCCTTAGACCCTCACATCGTACAAGGAAAAACTTCCGAAGAAAACCCACAGTTTAAAGGGAACATGGGAGAAACCTCAGGGAGAGCAGCAGAGGAGGGATCCCTCTCCCAGGACGGACAGACGTGCAATAGATGCCGTGTGTAAATTGAAGAGATAATACATTTACAACATAGGTAGTCCAAATGTTTGGAAATGCATGTGTGTATAATGGGAAGATGATATAAGATACTATATGTATGCATGTAGTACCACCCTTGCTAGTGATTCCCTCTCTAGTTTAGCATACTCAGCTTCGTTGTCCCTGGCCATAGAATCACGATTTTATGGGGCCGGAAAAAACTGGGGTAAAATACACACTAGCCGGTACTACGCAAAACTGTCCTGGCCTGGACGCTAAAGGACGTTAAAACGGGGCTAGCCGCTGCAATGGAAATGCGCTATAACATACCTTATTCTTACTCCGAGCACTACTTCTGCTCCTCCGTCGCTTCACACTTGCAGAGGGCGATTTCTCAACTGGCCGAACTGGTGTCCTGGTCGGTGATGACACCAGAAAGACCGATAGTACTGCATCTCCATTGAGTAATGGTTGTTCCATAAATCCCATGTTATGTTTTATCATACTCTCAGAGTAGTCGTCCGGAAATTTGAAATGTTCGCTGCATACATGAGCCTGTGAATCTCTCGGTTCGGGCCGGCCACATTTCGCTAGCCACTGCCTCCGAATGTACTTCTTACGCTTACCTTTTGGCAACAGATGGAACCGAGCATTCCGTGGATTGTTCCTATCCGAATTGTGGCAATATTTCGCGATACAGTGAGGCATATTTGAAGAGAGAAACTACAGTAAATAACATGGAGATCAACGTGTCTTCGAAAACCAAACGCATGGTTTACGTCACGTCCGGAAAATGGCGGCGCCCACAGTGTTGATGTTATTTCGGTATATAATCAGTTTAAAATCACTGATAATGTCATCGGATTAAAAAAAAAAATAGAGAGACTGGCAGAGACTGGTCTGTTTTATCGGATGATAATTATTTAAAAATGAGTGTCATGAGCATACCATTCCTTTAATGTTTGTTTTATAATATTTTGTATTTATTTGAGTGAATACATTATTCACGGTTTAATAATAATTAAAAAAAAATATGTTATGTTTTGTGATAATTTTCTGCTGTACCGAAAACGTACCGAACCGTGACCTAAAAACCGAGGTACGTACCGAACCGAAATGTTTGTGAACCGTTACACCCCTAACACACACCCGTTGCCAGATCGTACTTTGCCTTCATGCTAGTCTTTCACGCGTTTGTTACCAGATTGCCTACCCGGTTCCGACCCTGCCTGTCCCTGACCGGCCTGATCCCTGATCCTGCCTGTCCTTGGACTATCCTGCCTTGCCTGCTCCCTGCCTGTACCGACGTTGACCGCCTCGCCTGCTCCCTGACCCTCTGCCCGGCCCTGACTTACCTTCTGCCCGCTGTCCTCTGGTTCCTTGGCCTGCACATCATCCGACTGATACTGTTCTGCTGGTATCCCTCTGCTCTGGTATTATTACCCATTACCAATACTCCTTGGTTTCTCGAGTAGTGCATTTGGGTCCTTCATAAGATTGTGACAGCTAACATAAGAATTTCCCAATTTGGGATAGTTAAAGTATCTATCTGGTATAAAGCAATGTTAGGGTATCTATTACCTCTTGTAAACTAAAATGTTTTGGTATACAAGTTATGTATGTTGATTTTGATTACAGTGAGAAGCAGAGATGGCGACACGTGTCCTGCGCATTGTAAATCCCCAAGCTCCAGGGGATCGACAACAGGCTGTTGTGGTGCCATCAAAAGAGGCCCGTTTGTACCGGGAAAAGAGAAAGGCTTTTCCTACACCTCCAGTGGAGCTGCTCAGCAAGGCCACTGCCAAAGGGACACATAAACCCTCACGCCAGCAGTGCCTGGGAAAGCTGGTCTTGCCTTTTGGCCAATATATCCACTTGGGCTGTGCAATTTAAACGATCCTGCGATATATATCGATATTTAGTTTTCCGAGAAAGTATCGATATTTCAGCCGCGGGTATCGATACATTAAGTCTGATAACTGTGTTCGTTATTCTCGCGTCCAGGAGAGAAGCTTTAAAAAGGAGACTAATTGAGTCTCTGAGAAGGTTCAAATGTATACTTTAATTAATAAAAAGCGCGGTAATGTTACAAGCAGAAGATGGTTCAGTCAGAAAAACAGCTGTGTTCTGGCTCTCATGAGCGAGCTCCACCTTTCCAGCTGTTAAATATCCTCTGCTGACTCCTCCCTGTGGGCCGGTTGGCGCTGCTGGGGGCCGGCCCTCCACGTCTCCAATGTTCGTTGTTGCGCATTACAGAGGATTCAGACATTGTACATTAAATATATAACTAAACACACTTTTTCTCCTTATCTCTTTCATTACTTTTCATTTAATACATTTTAAACGCTGTAATCAATACTCCAAAAATACCTCACGGCTGGTATCATTTCCGGATGTTGTCTCATGTTACCCACGTCTGTAAACAAACGTATTCAAATAAACTGTACCTTCATTTAATATTCAGCAATAATAATATCTCAACGTCTATAGTTGTAGTGTTGAAATCAGTAGGTTTCGGTGTGCAACACTCCGTGTCATATCGCTACTAAATTCACCTCTATAGTAAATGGTATATTAGCCACATGCTAAATGCTAACCGGAGATTAAGGATTTTCAGAATAAAAGCTTAACAACTGGTTGTGCACAAGAACTTCTGGTTTTTCAGTATAAAACAGCATTTAAACTGACGGTATGTTTAAGGTACTTTATGCCATCAAAACATTGATTTTCATTTCTAACAAGTCCCATTCAAATCCCCCGTGTTCCGCCACCTGCTGCACCTTTTCATTCTCCATTGTCCATTGTGATACTGCACTTTATGTACTTACATTTCAAAGGCTTGTAAGCTACAGTTTGCACTGTTTCAATAAATGAAACTAATTTTCTCACCACATCTTTTGATTCATTTTGTCCAGCATTTGCAAGCTGTAGACTCTCTGTCAGAGCCATATATTGTATAATTGATGCTTTCAGTTTTCAGTTGAATTAATTCAATCCAAGTCAATGGAACACTCACAAGATGTCACCAAAATCACACTGTCCCTTTAACATCTTTCAGAATATGATATAAGTGTATCGAATTACAACGAATCGTATCGTTGGCTGAATATCGTGATATAAATGGTATTGTGAGCTGAATATCGTGTATCGTGAAATTAGTGTATCGCTACAGCCCTAATATACACGCACCCTTGCATTGGCTAGTGGAGAATGACGTGGGCTACATAACATTGTAAGTTTAATACAATTGTTTGTAGAGTCAGAAATTGATATGTGACAACTTATGCCGCCCGGCATGCTGCAAAAAAGCATACATCTGGGCATAAAACCTCTGCTGGCCATCCCAAAGAAACAGAGGTCACTCGACCTGAAGATGTTGCTACTGCTGCTGTCCAGCCTGCTCCTACTGTCCGGCCTGCTACTGCTGTCCAGCCTGCTACTATTGCTGTGAAGGCAAAGAAGCCAACATCGAGGCACAAAACCTCTGCTGGCCAAAAACCCCGGAAGTCACTCCTGTGCAGCCTGCGGCCCCTGCTGACCCAGACATGTCCCCTTCGACATCCAAGAGACCTTCCGATGGCATCTCACCCGAGTGACGCAGAAGTAAAGATAGTTGTACTAGTGGAAAATTGCTTAATTACTTCATTGAACAATGTTATACCATAACTTCTTACCCTATAAGTCTCTAATGTATTCCATGTTATGCATGTTACTGGTGGATCTAAAGGGCTGGGTGTGTTTGTGGGAGAACCCTGGTGGCATCCCATCTGCCGACATATCCTCACTGAAAGAGGACACAGAGAGAGGGCTGTTTTCCCCCGTTCAGACGTACAAGGACATCAGAGGTCAGATCAAGAGGCGACGGGTGATGAAGTCTGACCTGATGTGGTTTTATCCCCCGGAACCTCCTGGCTTTGTCGGGGGTGGTCTGCCTACTCCGGAAAAAAATGTTTGGAGCCGGGTCTTTGTGTGGCGCCCCGTTGGAGTGTGGAGGTACTCGCTCAAGTGTCCGCGGGGAGATAACTGTGTCGGCAGTGGGAGAAATGTGCACCTCTCCAAGTCTGGCTACCACTCCAAGGTATACATTCTCTCTGACATTACTATACAGTTGAAAATGTGTTTCCATGTATGAAATGGGCACTGAAAGTTTTATGCTGGCCTTCATTTTGATTTCCCTGTGTATTTAATAGGTACGTCTCATCTGTGATGCAGAGATGTACACAAGTCTTTTTTTGCAAGTCCAAGTCAAGTCTCAAGTCTTTGGTCACGAGTCCAAGTCAAGTCTCAAGTCTTTGTGGGGTGAGACTTGATCAAGTCTCAAGTCTTTGGTCACGGGTCCAAGTCAAGTCTCAAGTCTCTAAAAAAATAAAAGTCTCATGTCTCTTCTGGTTGTAATAAGCCTTCTATTGTCTTCTGCTATCCAGTCTGTTAAGAATACTGCACAGCTATATCTAAGAAATTCAAAGCATTTACTGTGTTATTATCACTCCTATATCTATTAGCATACAGTATCAGTACTGATTAGTTGTTTGTTATATGATCACTTTAAACAGGCTATTGCAATGCAATATGAGGACAAACATCACACTTTAGCTAAATGCAAACAACTTATAAGCAAAACAATTCAGAATCAGAAATACGTCAAATACCTCTTTGTATCAACCGTATTGTTTAATTACACTGGGTCTCTAATGACATCTTTTAAGTCTACTATTAATAAACATATTCCTCTATCCTCTCACTCAAAGCCAGTGTCATGGTAACCTGATAAACCTGTAACATTAACGTTACGTGGTCAACAATAAACCTGTAACCTGCCTACTGTATAAACCGACAGATGTATTTATGTATGTAACTATGTATTTGTCTACGTTTAACGTTAGCCAGTAGATGGTGGCAGAGGGTAATGATTAACGTTACCGACCTTTTTTATGTCATGTCAAGAGTTGGATGTCAACGCCACTCAACACAAACAAGTGTGACAAGCAATTCACTAATCTTTTCAAATATTCAGTTACAAAGCTAGTAGCAAGCTAAGTTAACATTACATAGCTGATGCTGAGCTAAACATGTTTGCTAACCGTCCATGCGTTAATGTGACTGACCTCTCCGGGTGACTTTTCAAGTGCCTGATGAAATTCAACGTTGTTGCGCCAGCATCCTTGATTTTGATATTGCAGACTTTGCAGTGTGCGCTCCTTTTGTTGGTGCCGCCGGCGTTTTGTTCGAAGTTTTTGTAGTTGAACCTAATTACAAGCGGTACAGCTGCAGGTGTGCCGCCGGTCGCCATGGTGTTACTACGAGGTAGTAACAGAGGCGCGCACGTCTGCGTAATGAGCCCGGCTAAAGTAACTGGATGGCCTACCTGCCTGTCAGCCTTCTATCTGGGCACAAAATTATCTCGTGCCCTCATTGGTCATGTGCGCGTTTGTGTGTGTTGGAGGAGGCGGGCTCTATAAGGATGTAGCAGCCTCTAGCAGATTATCTCCGGTTGTGTATTTTCAAATTCTAGCGATCTCGAGCCGGTTTCTCTCAAATTTACCTACCCCACCTTTAATACGCCAACAATAGAAAACACAATGATTGTTCACGAGTCCCAACACACGAGTCCAAGTCGAGTCTGAAGTCTTTTGGTCAAGAGTCCAAGTCAAGTCTGAAGTCTCTGTGTGTGCGACTTAAGTGCGACTCGAGTCCGAGTCGCAGACTCGAGTCCCCATCTCTGCTGTGATGTGTCCGGCTGGTACACGGTGATCATAGAGGTGCTGTCCTGCGGACCCTGTACAGAGGCAGCCAGGAGCAAAGAGGGTGTCTCAGTGGGCCGGTGGCTTGCGTGGGATAACGCCATCCTATCCCAGCTCAGCGAGGCTCACCAAGCCATCTTTCCTGGCGTCCTTACCACCATGTGTGTTTATTTCACATTCTATACCAAACTATACATTAACATGCTATAATGTGTGTGCATTTCAAAAAAAATTGAAAGTTGTCACATATCAATTTCTGACTCTACTTACAGACGTGGCGTAGACAGGAATGTCGTGCGCCTTCTGAGGGACAGGACCAAAGGGAACACAATGGAAAAGGTGTGGCGGCAGGTACAGGAGAACCACATGGAGGAGTACCTTCAGCGCAAGGACCTGTACACCACACTCCTCGTGACCATAGCTGCACCCGGAGGGATCGTCTCTGCAATGAGGCATACATTCCAGGCATTCTTCATTTATTTTAAATTCAGGTGGTGAAGAAGCTGTCTGGGCAGGGACGTGGCTCGGCCGAGTGGTTTACCAGCATCGGCAACGAGTACTCCCAGATTGTCACTTTTGTGCTGACTTGTGAGGAGTCTGCACAGAAGCTGCAACCCATGTGCCGTGGAGTGATGGAAAGGTTCAGGCTGGCCAATCAACCAGTCCCTAAGATCCTTTACATTGACCGCGGGTGTTGTCGTGCGCAGGGCCCTACATCTGTGGAGACAATGTTCCAGGAGTGGTTCGACGGTGGTATGGTTGTGCGTCTGAACATATTTCACTGGATCCACCGGTTTGACGCAGCCGTACGCACAGACTCGCACAGCAAGTACGCCGTGTTCAAGTCCGCTCTGGCCGGGGCAGTGTGGGCCTACAACCGCACCGATCTGGAGCTGCTGATCAAGGCCATCAGAGCCAAGGACCCGGACACATTCAAGTCCGTGTCGGAAGAAGATGTTGTCCGCCTGTACATCACAAGGGATCAGCTGCAACACCACTTGCGGAGGGTCATGCTCGGAGCGCAGGAAACATTCCGGTTCATCCACCTGGCCATCGAGGAGCTGAAGGGCTTGGCTGGACCAGAGTGGAGTGAGCCTCTTTAAAACACCTGGTAGGATCTCATACAAAAACATTATTGATGTAGCATATAAAGTGAGAATAACAAACTATATGTATATGTGCCTTTACAGGAGCCATTGATGAGATGTGGGTAGGGCAGCAGAGACACCTGGAGTGCATCCAGGATCCACCAGGGATGAATATGTATAGGGTGGCCCGCACCACAACTATCAACGGTGTGGACCTGCCCTATTATAAAAGTCTGGAGGGATTCCCCCCAAGTCTCTGCCCCACATGATCCCAGGTACACAAGTGCAGTCGCTTTCATTAATAATAACAATATACACGTCTAATAATAAAAAGCAATAAAAGCACAATTTCAAAAAGCGTCGGAACAGGAAAGCAGTTGGAATTAAAAGAAAATGAATCCTCTTGAAATAGAACATGTCAAATAGGAGAACATTAAACATTTCATTTGGCCTATGCATACAAATATGGTACGCTTCAAAATTGTTCTACGTGTTATTCCAGGTTGCAGATAAGCATTTCCCAAGCTCAGTAATAACCAAAATATCTAAGCTGATCTGCAGATGTCACACGTTGCCTGCCCATCTCTTTTCTTTTTTGTTGCATCGAATGATGGATTTGGTGTAAACAATAAAACACTAACATGTACACAACAATAAAAGCCGATTAAAGCTGAGACTCCACAGATTATGTAGGTATATAGTATCATCACTGAGTGATCCGGACTCGCGACAGGGGAAGCAAATACAGTCATCACAAAACGTACCTTTACAGAGCTTCTAGGGAGATCGTCTCACCACCGTAGCTGTCAATCTGATCAAAAGACATGTTCAATGGCATTAAAATGAGAAAAAACGCGGCTGAATCGGTTAATCCATAGGTCTTTAACGTCTATGTATAAAAAAATGATTGAATTTATAATCCATAATTCCATTTTTATGTAAAAATCGGAGAGCAAATGCTAGCTGCTAATGGTAGCCACCACAGCTAGCTGCCGCTTTAAATGTTCCAACATAGCCGTTGTGCTTGTGTGATATGCCAACTCCATTTGGCAAAGACTGCAAATGACAATATCTTTGCGTTTTGGACTAACTTTAAAATATTCCCATGCTTTTGAAGACCTAGGGCGAGATGTTTTCGTTTGAGGGCTTCGTGCGCAATCCTGTGAGGAGGAGGTGGTAGCCGTTTCAGTCTCCATTGTGTTTGAAGTGCGATTGCGAACTGCTTGTTGCTTTGTTTACACACCCATGTGTGTGTGTAGCGACGCGTCGACGCGGAAATATGTCGTCGACGATATTTTGAAGTCGACGCGTCGCTACAGCACTACTTCTCAGGTCCCCATTGTGCAGCACGGCCATATCAGGTTTACCTGATAAGTGGCATCGCACGGTGGAACTGCGACAGGAGCTCCGACGCAGTGTTTGGTGGCAAGGGACGGCGTCACAGGACATACTCGGCGCCTCTCATCCACCGCCTCAACACCCGCTGTCAGCAGCTGTTTGGAGAGACTGTGGAGGAGAATTTCCGGGCCCCCGCTGACGTGGATTCCCACGAGCTGCTGGGGTTGGAGTACCTCTTCAGCCAGAGCACTGGTGAATCAGGATCTGGCCCAGTGTGCGAAAAAGTACACGTCCCACCGTCCGGGACGTATTATTTACAATATCGGACTAGTAGATCTTTCAATTGACTTGTCCGTCGGACATGTGGCGTTTTTCGCCCTGATTTATTGACAAATTATTGATAAATTCAGTTTACAAAAGGCAGAACTCATTCGCAAATTGCACGTGTCCGTCATTGTTCGTTTAGAATTGTTAGTTTCGGTTCTGCTTGTCGATTCCTAAGGAAATGCATCTCGCCGCTTTCTGTATAGTTAGACGGGGGCGGGGCGGGAAGTGTAGCACAGTGGCAGGGTTGGGAAGCAAAACTCGGTTCCGAGTAGGAACAAATAACAATTGTCCGGTACCGGGATTAATAAGAGTTGTGAGGACATGTCACAGTCTGCTTTCTCACTCACCTATTTTCTGCATTAACATTCCTTAGTCACCTGGTAGTCACACCCTGTCTCTCTCTCACTCTGTTACACCCATCAGCTCCATTAGTATTTAGGCCCACTTCACTTTCACCTCAGTGCCAGATTGTACTTTGCAGCATGCCAGTCTTTCCCGCATTACCCTTCAGATTGCTCTCCTGGTTTCGACCCTGCCTGTCCCTGACCAGCCTGCCTCGCCTGCTCCCTGACCCGTTCTGTACCTGCGACTCCCGTCCTGCTTTCTCCTGGAACCCTCGCCTGTCGCCGACCAGCCCTTTGCCTACTATCTGCCGTTTTGTCTCCTACCAGCCTATTGCCTTCAATAAAGCTGGTTACCGACTATCCCTGGTTTCCCGTGTTCTGCATTTCGGTCCTCAGCTCGTTTGTGACAGGACAGGAGGCGAGGCCGAGCTCCGCGACTGCAGCTCTCTCTCTCTATCCTCCGTATCAGCTGATCGCTGCACAGTATTGTTTATGAAGCAGGGTATAGAAAGTACATTATTGAAATGAAAATACTATTTATTTACTTTTACAAACAGTGAGCAGCTGCAGCATGTGTATTGCAGGACATGTGTAAGCGTGCAAGCGTCTTTGAGTTGTAGAAAAGCGCTAGGCCTATAGGCTATAAATATAATGTATTATTATTGTTAGGTTATGTCCTATGTGTTGGACATGTGTGGTTGGACTCAGTGTAACATCAGAGGAGACTGGGCCAATTGTACATTCTCAAACTGCACCACTTGGAACTAACTAAACAATGCAGAGATTATTTTTATATAATTGTATTCAATAACCATAATAAATTAAACAGAATGAAGTTATTTGTAAATAGGAATACAGATTTGACTTCATGTTTTCATAAATATATTTTTCTCCCAGTTTGACTTATTTTTACCCTTTCAAAGAACCGGAATCGAGAACCGAAAATAACCGGAATCGAAAAGCAGAACCGGAATCGTTAAAATCCAAACGACACCCAACCCTATGTGTGATGCAGTAAAATCTTACCGCTCACTTACGTTAGCGGTGTTGTAAAAACCGTGGGAAAATGTAAAATACGATGGCGAAGAAGAAGATTCCAGTGGCCCCAATTTTTGTCCATTCTGGACAAGTGAAAAATGTATTCGGACAAGTAAATTGCCAAACTCACTTGTCCATGGACAAGTACTCTCTAAAAACTTTTTCTCACACTGTGGCCCCTTTACACTGGAGGACATCATCCACGATGGCCCGGTCCAGACGAGGAGGTCTCTAGTAATTCTGCCTAAAGTGCACCAGATTGAAGCATTTTGCTTTAAAATGTTCAAACATTTCTTCCTGGTATGCCTGAGAAGGCAGATATGCTTGTTTTTCTCAACAAGAACTTAATAATTTTTTTTACCCTGCCCCTCAAAGAATCGCACATTAAATTAAAAAGGTTTGTGTACTTTTATATCTACATAGCGAAGTCGCATTGTCTGTTTTACCTTAGTTAACATTACCTAACATCAAGAAGTCTAAATTTCCCTGCTATTTTATTGAGGCTAGCTAGTTAGTTTAGGTTTAGCTAAATGCTAACTTGGCCTGTTCTGCTAGCATTGAGCAGAGCTCAGCTAACATTTCCACGGGTTTAGCGTTAGTTTTAAAGACTAATTCAGATTATTTATAAATCCTGAAAGCGATATTCTGTTGTCGATATAGCAAATGTAATATCAAATTAACATTAGATGACCAAATGCATTCACTGGGTGTAGCAACCATGAACTCAACGTGTTTGTTTTTCACGGTGCTTCAAATAATGCTGCTTTAGGTTAGGTTTAGCTTTAATATCCTAACGCTAAATATGCTGGCTAAACATTCATTTAGTGAGTGCTTTTGGTTCTCCATTGGTATGCAGTAGAAATGTCTTTTTGACGGTACTTTCACTGCTCATTAGTTAATTTGTTTTGATGATACAGAGATGGCTGTTGTAGCTAGCAAACATTATGATAACATACTGCACTGTAAAAACGCAAACTTAAAATTGTTGGCCTGAAAATAATTTGTTTGTAAAGTGAACAAAAAATATTGAATTGAGTTGCTTACTACATTAAAGTAGTTCTCTCGACTATCTTTATTATGTTGCTTGTTTAAAGTGTGTGTCATTTAATAAATTCAGTTGGCAAAACTTAAAAATCCAAGGTTAGAGTTCAAACTAAGTTCTTTGTGTATGCTTCGAGCTATGAACGGGGTCTCCAACAGAAATCTGCAGGGGGTTTTCTACAGTATTTCACCTTTACATGTTCGGCAGTGGCACTCTGCTGTTCTCAACGGGACTGATCATCCTCAAGGTGAGCACTTTGTTTGAATGTTGTATTGAAATTATGAATATAGAAAATGACTGATTTAAAGTGTAACATTAATTGATTGCGAATTATTTAGTTGATTGTTAGTGAATTATCAGTTAATGTGGCACTAGATTTTAGTTTGTGGTACATTAACCGAGTTTAACATTAGCTAGCTAACACTTCTCTTCAACAGGAACAATGTTTTAGAAACGTTTATCATGTCTGGCCTTAGACTTCTAAGGTATGCTACGATGGACAAGTGTAGCCAGAAACGTGGTCGGCTGTTAGCTTAGCACATACAAGTTGAATATCAGTGGCAGAAAAATATAACTATGAATGGGGGTTTTAGCAATATTCTGGCAACCCGTCTCTCGGCCAGCATTGAGGACATGCGGGTTCCTATTATACATCCATGCATGCGGGTCTGTCAGGTCGAGCCTGGCGTGAGAGAGGAAACAGAACGTTAAACTGTTTTATGGCCAGAATATATGGTAAAAGACGGACTGCATAATTAAGGGAGGATTACCGTGAGTTAACGATCAACTAGAATGTAATGTGTGCGAGGGAATCAACCGTTTAAGAGCACGATATCAGCAAACATGTTTTCACCATAGCTCCAACGATATTATTTTAAATGTTAATGTGAAATGTTAAACAACAATTAAGGTTAAACGTGTTACAGCTTCATAGATCGACATGTCTGATAGGTGGTAACAGTCATTTCTCTGTCCCCGTCAGTGCAGCAGACCGACGGAGTGTGTTGAAGCGGCCTATATGAACAACTACAATCCCCGGTTCAGGTGGCGACTGGCGCGCTAACGGAGCTCCAGGAGGGAAAACCTTTGCGACGCTGAGGTTCGGCTGATTTGCAAAGGTATGCTAACATGGACGTGTGTTGTCTGCCACATGGTCGGCTTTTAGCTTGAAAAATATACAATGGTGCATATTAGCGTTAGCATAGGACAGTAAGAAAGGTACTACTTATTACTGCAAGAGCAGCTAGTGGTAAGGACCTCGGACAACTTACATTTAAAACATGCTATTGAGACATGTGCCGTCAGTTTGAGGCGTGATTGAAGGTCATTCCAAGACCAAGGACCACAATAAAAAAGACTCCTTTTCCCAGCCTCAGTCCGCACAGCAGGAACCTGGAACCGTATCCAGGCACTGGATCTGAGATTGTAAGAGTCACAAACTGGAGCAAATCTGGCAAGTTTAGTGTTTTATTCTGTTATAACAAAATAGCAATAAACAACGGTTTCCTTTTTAATGCCATTCTTAAATAAATGCAACAAGCTGTAGTTTTTGTAGACTGTAAATACACCAACTATATCTTTAGTATATAATTTGTGTTATCAAATGTGTTCTGCAGCTACAGATATTTATTTTTTGTGGAAATGGGGCTGAAGTGATAGTAAAGGTTGCAGACCCACCATATATATCATACACAGTTTGTGTATATCTATGTATTGCAGAAAAAAACTGTGAAAGGTAAATTGACCATTTTGGCTTTTTAATTTTAATTACAGATATAATATGAAATGCAAATATTGTGATTTCGTCAGCTCAAGTCATGAGTGTACTGAGGCACCATCGACTTCGGCACGGAAGAGGAAATCACTGGACCTGTGCCTACACCGACTGTGTCTGCACCTTCAGAACCTATGGGGCATTGAGGTCACACCTCACCAGATCCCACTGCAAGACTGCATCAAGGCAAGACACCTGCACCTTTTTTTGTGAGCTAAGTGACTTCAGAGAAAAGTGTACTCAAAAGACGTTTTTCACTCATCTTGGAAATCATTTAAAAAAACAACAGACTGTGAAGTGCCCCTTCCTCAGCTGTGGATTTAAAACGAACAAATGTAAAACCTTTAGTTCACATCGTTGCAGAAAGCACAGGAACACAGACAAAACTAGAAAATGCATTTCCTGCAGAAAACGCGTGCGAATGCTGTAAATGCAGAAAAAGCTGAATGTGTTATTAGCTGAATGGTAGCTGCTTTTAGCAAAAAAAAAAATGCAGAAAAAGCTTTATTTCAAAGAAAAGGTTTAAAAAAAGGTATAAACAACAACATGTATAGCCTCGATGTCCTGAAATAGCTGAATAATGTAATAGTTTAATGTTTTCTGCAGCTGAAAATAGGCTGAAGGAGTTAAATATCAGATATAAGTACTAGTGAATGAATTTGTATTAAGATGAGAAAAGAATGTAAAAAGGCTTGGGAAAGCAGAAGAATATTTGAACTGCAAACTTTTGAACAAACTTGAATGATCTGTCGCCATGGCAACGGCATTTGATGACATCCCATAATACTCTTAGATGTGTTGATGGCTGCATTGTTACCAAACCTGTGAAGTTTTGGGCCATTTCGAGTATTTTCACTGAAGTTATGAGAAAACCGTGTTTCATGGTGAGCATTGTGTTGCCATGGCAACGGCATTTGAAGAAATCTCTAAACTGTCCTTGAGATGTCTTCACGGCTGGACTGTTAGCACACATGTGAAGTTTGAGCACTCTTTGAACATTTGCATAGGAGTTATAGTGACATCATATTTTATGGCGAGGGATGCGTTTCCATGGAAACGGCATATGGTGAGATCTCAGATTTGTCGTAGAGCTGTTGAGGCATGGACCGGTGATATACAAGTGAAGATTGGGGGAGGATTGGACAGTGTCGATTGGATTTACAGCCTCATGGTGAGTGGTCTGTCGCCATGGCAACGACATTTGATGACACCCCATACTACGCTTAGATGCATTTATGGCTGCATCATTATCAAACCTGTGAAGTTCTGGGCTGTTTGGAGTATTTTCACTGAAGCTACGAGAAAACCGTGTTTCAAGGCGAGCATTGTGTTGTGTTTGACCAAAGCCAAAAGAGGTGAAGTGAATCATGTGCCTGATCATCCAGACAATTACAACGATGATTCACTTGAGGAGCACAGAGGTATACTGGTGACTGAAATGAAGAAGAGAAGCAAAGACATGGACCTCATACGAAGCAAGATGGACCTCACATTCTCCCTAAGAAGAAAGGAAGTTGTTGAGGTTCAAGCGATGGTGATGGAGATCCAGGAGAGATGGCCTGCTCTCTTTCTTCAAGAACAGGCAAGACAGATTTCCTTTAAAATATTATTTATTGTCTGTTTTAGTGCTTTTTAGTGTCATCCAGTGAATTATTCAGAGTGCTGATGTGTAAGTGATAGTTAACAGTACTATTATGACAACAAATGTTTAAGGTCTTTTTGGCAAAACTTTTCAAATTACACATGCGAATTCTAAATGGATTAAGTTTTTTTTTAAGATACAGTGATTAACAATATAAAGTAATTGTAGTGGCCATTTCCATTATTCACAGGTGAGTTGTGGGAGTGATCTTACGCAGAGATTACAGTTTAGTTTGACTTTTATTCTCTTGAGTTGTACAGTACCAGTTTTTCAAACCTTACCCTTAAGCCAAACTAAATAAACTGAAATGCCAACATCAATATAAATGGCTTCTACAGTAATTCTGAAAGGACTACAAACTGTCATTCATTGTATTAATGCTTTTGTTTTTATGCTATTTTTGTGTACCACAGATTTGCTATGAGTTCCTTCGAATCACTACCAAGGACCTGTTTGGGACATTTAGAGCAGCCTTGGATGAATACTGTCCTCGACTGATAAAGCTGTATAGCGCCAGGAAAGGAGCCTTCGGACAAGGGATGGAAAACCTATTGGATTCTCTTGATGAACAGGTAGCTTTTGTCTTTAATGTCGTAATGATAATTTACAATATTCTTAAAGAGAACAAACGGGTGCATCTCAATAAATTAGAATATCGTGGAAAAGTTGAATAATTTCAGTAATTCTATTTGAAGAGTGAAACTTATATTTTATATAGGTGCATTAGACACAAAATGAATTATTTAAAGCGTTTATTTGTTTTAATCTGGATGACTACAGTTTACACCTTTTTTATAACCCAAAATGCAGTATCACATAATTAGAACATTTCACCAGACACATTTTGAGACAAATGACTCGAAAAATCTTTGATTTTGAATGTCAAATGTGAAGTTTTCTGTTGCCTCAAAAATGCACTTCTCGTAACTCAAGAATAGATGTGAAAGTTATTAAAAAGGTTAAAATCCATTAATATCTAAAAGGGGTGTCCTATCTTGTAAAAGCATAATATTTTGGTACTTACTTCACTTTTACCTCATCAACAAAGTTTACATAAGTCCTGTTTAATAATTCAATCTCTCTTCCGGTTCAAACAACTATTGCAAAGTTCTTTTGTTCAGAGAAGACTTGCCGTTTTAAATAAATCACAAATGGATCCTGACTTCTGAGATTCTGAAATGACCCTTTATTCACTCATTTTAACCATAAATCCTAATGCTCTGTTTTTCTGATTTACAGACATCTGACATTGCACAGCAACGAATGAGAATGTGTCTGGAAGGTCTGCCCTTATTTGTCCGTGACAGTGCAGAGAAGCTCTTCCTGAAATGCCTGGTGTGTACAGTATGGTTGTCCATTAATCATAAGTCTACATTTAATGTCATACAAGTGCAGTTATTAAAGGAATGGTATGCTCATGACACTCATTTTTAAATAATTATCATCCGATAAAACAGACCAGTCTTTTTAATCCGATGACATTATCAGTGATTTTAAACTGATTATATACCGAAATAACATCAACACTGTGGGCGCCGCCATTTTCCGGTTTTCTTCAGAAGTTTTTCCTTGTACGATGTGAGGGTCTAAGGACAGAGGGTGTCGTATTGTCATACTGATAAAACATCAAAACTTCTTCCTCTGCTGACGAGTCCGAACTCAAATACTCCGCCATGTTTCCGTGTGTTGACAAAGTGAACGCATGGATGACGTCACGACCATCACGTGACTACTGAAAATGGCAAAAATGGCGGCGGCCAGACGGAATATACAGGTTTTGATAAAAAAGAGCTATAAAATCATTATTTAGATTTCTTCAGGGTATGGTTCAAACATAATGTTTCACTAAATACTGAAGTTTTGATTAATTATCTAATGAGTGGACCATTCCTTTAAGTTTTCCTATAATCATAGATAAATCTGTTTTGAAGATGAAGCCCGATTCTCAGGTTAAATACTAGACCTGCTACATAACTACTAGTGAACTAGTTGTACAACAGAACAGTTAACATTTTCACAGTAATTATTGTGTCATTGCTGAGCAATCAAACCAGTGTTTTATTTGCAGTTATATAATATCCTTATTTGGTAAATAATAATTGCTTATCTGCTTTCTACATGCAGGACACTGATCCGGAAGAAAAGCAGACTGCTGGTGTCAAGATGGGAGTCCTCACTGTTCTCGTAGATGATGGTGGACCTACCCCGTCTCAAATGGTCAACAGTATTGCTGTTGTCTTGGAAGAGACAATTGTACTCTCGGATCTACCAGACATCCCAACTGCATTTGTCTACCTTTTTGGTCTACTCTATGCCCTGAACATTGAGTTTCCAAAAGAACACAAGTACACTTTTGAGATTGTTCAGCACATCTTCATGGGACTTTCCACCAGTTGCTCACAGCGGATCAGGAGTTTGAAAACAAAGCTCTTAATCTAAGTGAGCATTGGCAAATTCAAAAACGGATTCACAAGATGTCCCCATTTCATTTTCCTGCCTTCACCGCTGTTTGTGACTTGAACATTCAGTTCCCAAAACCAAACTAACCCAACTAACTAACCCACTAACTAACCCAAATAACCCAAGTTCTTTATCTTTACAGATAAAATGTTAACTAGTGACATGAACATCAAGATGTTCATGTCACTAGTTAACATTTTGAAAGACATGTTCTCACTCTTAAGGCACAAGCACCTTTTTTCTCTAACATTATTTCACATTTTTCTCAAGCTGGCTTGCATACTCGTTGTAATATTGCAAGGACTAGTTAGTAGTTACTGCCACAATTGTTGTCTTGCAGCTGTTTTTTTTTTGTATAAAGAGCCATATGAGTAGTGGAAGAGTTGGAAATGGTGTGTTCCCTCAGAGTTGTGTTGGGAGAAATCACAGGCTGTTTACATGCCGTTTTACAGATTGTTCATTTTCGTTATTAAACACTAACTTTGCCATTTGTTATTCCATAGCTGCTATTGTTTTGACAGCAGGCTTATTCAAAGGGTGGTTTGCACATTTTTATGGAACCCTAGCCTTATGGAAGACTTTTAGTGATGGTGTATTTTCAATGTTGTTACACATATTCAGTATCATTGGAAATCTTTGTTTTTTACAGTATTTTTACAACAGAAGTTTGTAATAAAAATCTGAAGTTTGTATATGTTTGATACATTTTCTGGAAAAAAAATATTAACTTTGCACAACTTTCACTTAATGGAATTGTTAGTACACTGAACAAAAATATAAATAAAATAAAAAATCTGTGATAGTGAGCACTTCTCCTTTGCCGAGATAATCCATCCCACCTCACAGGTGTGGCATATCAAGATGCTGATTAGACGGCATGATTATTGCACAGGTGTGCCTTAGGCTGGCCACAATAAAAGTCCACTCTGAAACGTGCATTTTTGCTTTATTGGGGGGGTCTGGGGGGGTCCGAAAACCAGTCAGTATCTGGTGTGAGGGGTAGGATTAGGGTAATGTTGTGAATCGAGTGGCCTGTGTTCGTCGTCCATAACATACGCCTGCCCATACCATAACCCCACTACCACTATGGGCCACTCAATTCACAACATTACCCTAACCCTACCCCTCACACCAGATACTGACTGGTTTTCGGACCCCCCCAATAAAGCAAAACTGCACGTTTCAGAGTGGCCTTTTATTGTGGGGGCCCATAATGATAGCCCTATAGTTTAAATCTACTACCCACACATGAACATATGGAAATGGGTTACTATTTAAAAAAATAAATGTATTTATAAATGTATTTAGGAACCTATCCATGTGATTTTTAGTGGGGGTCGACCTCAAATCCTCGAGGGGGGTCCAGGGGCATGCCCCCCCGCTAAGATTTTTTTTTTTTGGAGTTAAATGCATCAATCTGGTGCATTTTGAGGGGAAAATAAAGAGACTAGGTCTATGGAAACACCTATATTAAACAGAACTGTATACATTTCAATAATCATAAAATCATGGCCATAGCCAATAACATACCATTTCCAATATAAAAAAAACACTGAAACTTGTTTATTAATTTATTTTTGGTTCATTTATAGTTGGGAGTGTGTCTGTGTTCCTGAATCAGCCTCTCCTGTCTCCCTCCTCTCCCCCCTGCTCCTCTTTGAGGCAGCAGCAAAGACTAGTTTTCTCTCAACAAGTTTTAAAAGTGTATCTTGCCTTTTTTCACCTAGTTAACTTTTTATTTATTTATTCATGCATATTTTACTAATTACATTTCATTTCATTTAGCTGAAGCTTTTATCCAAAGCGACTTATAATGACCGATTACAGGGACATTCTCCCTGGAGTAACTAAGGGCTATGTGCCTTACTCAAGGGCACACTAGTGGTGGTGTTCCTGGCGGGATTTGAACTCACAGCCTTCTGATCTTCAGCCCACCTCACTATCCATTAGACCAGGGGTGCCCAACATTTTTTGAACCGAGAGCTACTTTTAAAGTTGCCAGTCTGCCGAGATCTAACAGTCCAAATAGAGAGGTGTAGCCTTTACTGACAGCCTACCAGGTAAATACACGCTTCTACTTGTATAAAACTGACCTTTGTACGATTAATACCTCATAAAATACTGCAGATCCTTTATCTTACCTCTTTCTAATCTACACACATACAAGTATTTAACTGAAGTTACACAACAGTGTTGTTGATACAGAGTTGGAGTTTATTCACACGTCACATATTACAGTGGGTAATGTTTTCAAGAAACATTGAACATTGCTGCCACATATGACACAGGAAAAAAGAAAATACTCTGAACCCTTTCTTTGCCATTATATAAAAATAGTGTTGCTACAAAAGTATAAATGAGGCTTACTAATAAGATAACTCAGATCTGAAGCTACACAGGAAACTGCTGCCAAAGTGCAATAAAAAAGATCAAACACCAAACCCTTTTGTGTTGCTTTTTAGTAGAGTATAAAAAGAAATGCCTTTAAAATAGGATGCAAGCAACAGTTTCTTAACCTGAATTGATAATAGACTATAATCAATTTAAGTTTGCATTCTTATACCATTTTGTACAATAATTATAATGACTAAGTTCAAACAAGCTAAAACTCACAGCTGATTAATAACGGTATCCAACTTGAGTTTTTATTATATCAAAAACCTGTTGAAATGCTACTGTTATTGTTGTTGTTTACTGTCACTAAAAGCGTGTCGGCAGCGATGGTCGGCAGCCTCCAGGAATGCTTCTTTCACAACTTCGCCATCTTTGAAAGACTTCATGTGTTTCGCAAGAACGTGACTGACACGATAAGATGCTATGGTAGCAGCCTTGCTCTTGTTGTTGGGCCTGGTGAAAATGGACTGCTGTGCATTTAGCTGTCCTTTCAGGCCCCTCCCCTTTTTGAGCGTAGGGCAGAATTAGGAGGGAATTCCGTCTCGTAGCGTGTGTGCACTGTTTTGAAATGCCGCTCCTAAATTACCCTTCGATAAAGCCACACTCGCATTGCAGACGAGACAGATGGACTTTGAATTGGAATAGATAAAAAGAATCATCCTCCCACTCGGAGTGAAAATTATATATTTTGGGCTCTTTTGCTTCTGCCATAATTGCGTCTTGTGTGTGTGCCGACTGTCACTCCTGTTGACACGGACAAAGTCAGCGAAATAGTGCCCACTGCCCACCAGTCACGCGCCGACACATGGGGTCACGCCGGCCAATCACAAAGCTTTGATGCGTTCAAGTGCATTATTCTGGCACAGGAAGATGTTGTTATAGGACATTAACGATAACAGAATATTGTTGGGAATCTCCCCGCGATCGACCGGTCGATCGCGATCGACTGGTTGGGCACCCCTGCATTAGACCGTTTGAGACCCACTGAGAACTTAGACTAAGTTAACTATCTAAACACTCAGAGAATCCTTTACCTCACCTGAGGTTATCCCGAGCTTGAATGACACACAGAGACCAATCAAGGGCTTTGATTTATGATCTGTATGACAGTGGCCATGTCGGCAGGCCACATCATGTGGACAGCCAGTCACCCTGTGTGAGGCAGGCCACTTAACAGGCCAGAAGGAGGCGAGATCAGAGCAAGGGAGCGAGGGATCATTGTCCACAAGTTAATCGATCGCAGATGGCGTCGTGGTCACGGACGAATAAAAAAAAAACTATAAAAAAGAAAAAAAAACTAAATTGGTCACGAAATATACTTGGGCGGCCGTTAATATACCTGGGCGTCCCGGCCTTCCCATAAGATAGGGCATTAGAATATTTGTTCAGGAAGCCCTGTAAAATCGGATGTCAAGACAAAGGGTGCAAAGTTTGCAACAAGTATGCTGCAAAGTTTGCACATTGTCACATAAAACAGCTCCGCTGCGGCCTTCCCGCGCTATGCGCGCAACCTGCAAGTGTTTGTTTTACGTCACGTGTGACCTGGGCATTCTGATGAGAGATAGATGACTGTGTGCCAGGAGGTTGCAGTTTCAACAAGCGTTGGCTAGCAGAAGACAAATACAAGCCATGGCTAAGACGAGGGTCAAGCCCACGAGTAGCCTCCTGCAAAGTTTGCAAAAATAACGATGCGAGAGTCTGTGCTGACGAGCCACATGAAAGGTACGCCGTAGTAAAGCATTTTAGATTAGGCTAATGTTGCATGTTACGTTTGTTTAAGCTAATGTTAGCTAGCTGAATAGCGAACTCGATTGAGGGATAATAATAATTGCAGGGCACAATCATTTCAGAGGAGCGTACCTATGTTAATGTGCGTTACAGACGCCATCCTGTGGTGTTCAGAGGATGAAGCACTCACTGCATTTCGTGTTATAGTCACGAAATATAATCTATTGATTCGACAGAGAGCGATTTTGAAAGCAATGTATTTCTACTGGTAGTATGTTTCGTGCCTAAACCAAATGTGACTTGCTCTATCGAAATCAGTCACATTGACCCGAAGACACATTTTCGTTTGTATTACTGGTCTGGGGGAAGCTCGCGAGTGTGTATGTATTTTTGCGTTTGTGTAATGGGGAAACACTCACAAGAAACACCGGCTGTTGTTATGCTTGCTGTGACGTTACATTAGTCCGTTCTCTGCTTGTAATTATGCCGTTACAAGCTTCAAAGTTATATTTATCATCTGAATTTGCCGAAACAAGTTTAATATTCTGAAAGCCAATACTTTGTTTATTTGAAAACAGATGAAAACAAACTGACTTTTATATCAAATTGAAGTATTATACAAGTAAAACTACATTTTGCTTTAATCCCATGTAATTATAGAATGAACACAGTCTTCCTTTGAAGATGTATAAGTCAGGTGTCTTGAGTAGTCAAGATTACCTACAAATCATTGTACACATTTGTAAATATTATTTTCCACTTGTTACCATTGTGAGTCTATTTTTATGATTATGTGGCTACAATTCAGACTAATACACTACTACTAGAGGTGGAATAAGTACTCAGATCTTGTACTTGAGTAAAAGTACAAGTACTCAGATCTTGTAGTGAAATTATAAGAACTCAGATCTTGTACTTAGTAAAAGTAGAAGTAAAAGTCCTGCATTCAAAATGTTCCTCAAGTAAAAGTAGAAAAGTATTATCATCTAAATATAGTGGAAATAGCGACAGTAAAAGTAGTCATTGTGCAGATTGGTCCATTTCATAGCTGGTTGAACCAGGTTGAACTAAAGTCTGATTTAACACTGCTCTCAAAACATGCATAGACATAAAAAGTTGAACTATTTTTTAGCCTCATTGTAGCCTGTGGCTTACTTAGAGTTTAAGCCTCGTCTAGCGAGCAAAGTTTCAATCACTCAATACTTTCATTAACACTACTCTGGATGATAAAGGATTACTAAACTCTCTCTCCCTTGCCTCTTCACAATGTTTACAGGTTCGCAATGTTTATAGGTTTGAAATGTTTATAGGTTATTGCAATGCGTAATGTTATTTCTCTGAACACACCATTTTTTAAAATCTTATTTTACTTCTATACTATTCTAGCCTAAATTAGCTTCTACTTTTACCTGCATTTTGTACACTGTCCTGTTTTGCACTTGTCCTGTCTTGTCCCTGCACCCTGTCCAATGTTGTCTTTATGTCAGTACCTACCAGCAACACATTTCTAGTATGTTGTAAAACTACATGGCGAATAAACAGATATTGTATCTTGTATCTTCCTCTAGGCCTACAGATTTCCTGCCTGGTGTTGACCGACTTGACTAGGTGTATTGCCTAAATCCTAAATCCAATCCACGGATTGCTTCCTAGTTGGAGGTAGGCCTAGTATGCAACACAGACCGTAGTTTATAGACTGTGCATAACTGCAGTCCCCAGCTCCAGTGCTTCCCTCCATGAAGTACTGAAGCTCAGACACTTGTTACCTGTGCAGCACACCTGAGATTAATCACTTCATCCAATACTGTTTGACAGTACATTTATGTGAGCTTACCTCTCTTGCTTCCCTGTGGTGGTTTTTTACTGCCTCTATTCCAGATTTGACATCCTCGTGATCCTAGTGTGCGTGCACCATCCTCGAGGAAATTGCTAGTGACTGTTCGAGTGTTGTTGCAGCTAAGGTAGTTAACATTTCGATATGATTGTGTGACTGCGGTCTCGTCTAAATGGGATGCTCGACTACCTGACCTTGAACACCTTTACAACATGCTCATGTTCATAATCTGCATGCAAACTGAAAAATTCCTTTTGTTGGTTGCCTTTGTAATTTCTCCTTTCTCTGGTCTCCTTTTTTCTCAGTCATCAGAGAGGCCAACCATCCTCTTCAGTGTCAAGCAGCCAGGCTAACCGTCCTCTTCAGTGTCAGGCAGCCAGGCTAACCGTCCTGTTCAGTGTCAGGCAGATTGAATTATGTTTGGGTAGGTAACTAGTTACCACGCACAACAATGTTCCACTGTAAATATATTGGATGTCAGCATGTGTCTGAGAAGGTGCATAACTTTGTTCAGCACACAAAGCTGCACAGTAATGCCCCCAATTTTCACTATCAGTGTGGGGTGCCTGACTGCTCATGGAGGTACAGAAAACACACAGCACTGAAATCGCATATATATAGGCTGCATAAGTGCTACCTGCAAGCTGCTCGGCCTATACCGCCTATACCGCACTTTCCAAACAGTCTCAAGGAGGCAAGAGTAAACCCTCTCCTAAAGAAACCCACTCTCAACCCGTCTGATGTTATAAACTACAGGCCTGTCTCTCTCCTCCCGTTCCTGTCTAAAACACTTGAACGCGCTGTCTTTAAACAACTCTCCTGTTATCTCCATCAGAACAACCTTCTGGATCCGCACCAGTCTGGTTTCAAGGCAGGTCACTCCACAGAAACTGCCCTCCTTGCTGTCACTGAGGAACTGCACACTGCTAAAGCAGCCTCCCTCTCCTCTGTCATCATCCTGTTGGACCTGTCTGCTGCATTCGACACGGTGAACCATCAGATCCTCCTTCGCACTCTCCAAGAACTTGGAGTTTCAGGCTCTGCACTTTCCCTCATCACCTCATACCTCAAAGACCGTACCTACAGGGTTACTTGGAGAGGGTCAGAGTCCGACCCTTGTCAATTAACTACAGGGGTCCCTCAGGGCTCTGTTCTTGGTCCCCTCCTCTTCTCCCTGTACACAAACTCGCTCGGATCTGTCATAAGCCCGCATGGTTTTTCATACCACTGCTACGCTGACGACACCCAATAAATTCTGTCCTTTCCCCGCTCAGAGACCCAGGTCGTCGCACGCATATCTGCTTGTTTAGCTGACATCTCTCAGTGGATGTCCGCTCATCATCTCAAGCTCAACCTTGACAAAACTGAACTGCTTTTTCTTCCGGGAAAAGATTTTCCCACTCTTGACCTGACTATCAACATCGGCACCTCTGTTGTTTCCCCGACCCAGACTGCAAGGAATCTGGGTGTGATCCTAGATAACAACCTGTCCTTCGCTGCTACAACCCGCTGCTGCAGATACATGCTTCACAACATCAGGAAGATACGTCCCCAGCTGACCCAGAAAGCGACGCAGGTTCTGGTCCAGGCTCTCGTCACCTCACACCTAGACTACTGCAATTCCCTCCTGGCTGGTCTACCTGCATGTGCCATCCGACCTCTGCAGCTCATTCAGAATGCAGCGGCTCGTCTGGTCTTCAATCTTCCTACATTTTCCCACACCACGCCGCTCTTCCGCTCCCTTCATTGGCTTCCGGTAACTGCTAGAATTCACTTCAAGACACTGGTACTTGCGTACCATGCTGCGAATGGATCTGGCCCTTCCTACATCCAGGACATGGTTAAACTGTACACCCCAGCGCGTGCTCTACGCTCTGCATCAGCCAAACGACTCGCTGCACCCTCGCTGCGAGGGGGACCCAAGTTCCCATCAGCAAAAACACGTGGGTTTGCTATCCTGGCTCCAAAATGGTGGAATGAGCTCCCCATTGACATCAGGACGGCAGAAAGCTTACACACCTTCCGGCGCAGACTGAAAACTCATCTCTTTCGACTCCACCTCGAGCGATAGAATTACTAACAAAGAACTGCTAACAGAGCACTTATATAAGAATAAAGGACTGGCTTATCTATAGCCAGTTGAGTAGCACTTGAAATACTTGGCTCTATGAAACCTGATGTACTTTATGATTCTGTTTTCTTCAAGGTTGTGTCTTCCTGGTCGAATGTACTTATTGTAAGTCGCTTTGGATAAAAGCGTCAGCTAAATGCAATGTAATGTAATGTAACATATCAGCTCTACCACCTGACACATCCTTGAAATGTGTGCTTGAGGCTTGTGCATTTAAATGTGACACTTTAGCCTCTCTTATTAAGTATTTGAAGACACACGTAAGGGGAGGAATGGAACTAGATGCCCATTTAGAGGTTGTGATTGCAGGTTCACAAACGTGATGACTTTTGCTTCACATATTAACAGGAAACATAGGCGTGCAGAGGATTCAGTTTTAGATGACTTGGTACTAGACAAGTCTATTACTACAGAGTCATTGCCAGAACCCATTCAGTCATCTCCAGAAGCTGCTGGTGAACATGATGATGAACCAGAAGTGCCATTACATAACCTTACACTTTTGTATTTGAAATTGCAATCTAAGCTACTCTTACCGGCAAGCACCATACAAACCATTATTGATGGCTTTCAAAGTGCTCATGAACTTGGTCTGTCTCATTCACTTAACATTCTGAGTGAGAAATTGAAGAAACTTGGAATCCTCAGGCCACTATAAGCAGCATCATCGATGAACTGAACAGAGAGGATCTACTCACACTCTAACAGGGGAAGACTCAGTACAGATGCAAAGAGGAAGGCTGCTTTTAAAGAGTGTTTCAACTATGTTCATCCCGTGCCTTTGCTCTTGGGCAATGATGAAAATGACAAAGAATGCTTTGCTCAGTATGTACCTATACATGAGACATTGGTGACACTGTTCAAAAATGAGTCTCTACAAGAACAGTATACCATGACACGTTTGCAGCCATCTACTGATGCTGTCTATCAGGATGTCAAGGATGGAGAAGGATTTCAAAGTAATCCAATGTTGAAAGCTGACCCTTCCTCACTTGGTTTGATACTGTACCAAGATGCCTTTGAGGTTGTGAACCCACTGGGCTCAGGGGGGGAAAAGCACAACGTTTTAGCTGTTTACCTAACCCTGACTGACATCTTGCCTCACAATAGATCTTCTATAGAGCAGATGCAACTTGTCCTCTTATGTAGGACTTTTAAGTATTTTGGGGTAAATAAGGTTTTTGCACCTCTAATTGAGGACCTCAAAATCCTGGAGGAGAGAGGTGTAGTCATATCTGATGGCACCAGAGGTGGGGACTCGAGTCACATGACTTGGACTCGAATCAGACTCGAGTCACCAATTTGATGACTTGAGACTCGACTTGACAAAATCACAAAACACTTGCGACTCGACTTGGACTTGAACACCAATGACTCGGGACTTGACTTGGACTTGAGCCTTCTGACTTGAGGTGACTTGATCATTTAATTCAGAGGTCTCCAACATGCCGATCGCGAGCTGCTGCTAGAAGAGCAGACTCCCGTCGGGGAGAGCAGAATCTTCAGCCGCTCCTACTCTTGCTGAGAATCCTTGCAGGCAGGGGCGGGACTTTATTTAGCTGGGCCACCATGCGGCCAATCATATGCGAGGACACACTAGGATCATACCATTATGTGAAAGAAGGGTGGGGGGCACAGCAGGTGTAGTGGTACAGGCCTGCTGCACAGAGCGACGGGGAGACGGATTTAAATGCAAGTGCGTCGGAAAAAGTCAAGAAATTAGCGAAAACCAAAAAAAGAAGCAGCATCTGGCTGCATTTCAATGATATTGGAGAAAGCAAAGCTGAGTGCAGGATTTGTAAAATTAAAATAACCTTTTTTGGTTACCTTTTATTTTGGTAACCACTCAGGATTTACTGTCAGAGGTGGGAGAAGTTCAGATCTTGTACTTGAGTACAAAAGTACCAGAGTGTAGGAATACTCTGTTACAATAAAAAGTCCTGCATTCAAAATGTTACAAGTAAAAGTATTAGCATCAAAATATACTTAAAGTACCACCTGCAGAGTAGGGGTGCAACAACTAATCGACTTAATCGATTACCAAATTAGTTGCCAACTAATTCAGTCGTCGTTTCGTTGGTGACGTCATCACGTGCGTTTTACGCGCCGTTAAGCTACAACGTTATTGGTACTGGAGACATTTAAAAAAGATATGTCATGTATTATTGATACAAAAACATTATATCGCAGTCTTAGTGTGGCCAGCTCGTTTATAATATGTAAAAAGACAAACAAATGCGTCTATGATGTATTTTTCGATCAGACGAGATTATCTCTCCCTGGTCTGTGTGGGAGGGGGCGGGGCAGTTTACACACACGCGGCTGCAACACACTGCGGAGATGGCGGAGAGAACGCCGCTCCGAGGTGTGGTTAAACTTTACCCATCTTGATGCTCGTTGCCAAAAGTGCAATAAGAGTTTAGCATGTAAGGGCGGTAACACGAGCAATTTGTCTAAACATTTAGCAAAAGTGCTCCACATCCAGATGGAGGAATGCACCGGGTTCGACTGTCTTTCTAGCAGCTCTGTAGCCCCGTCCACGAGTAACGTTTCCACGTCAGGTGTTATGTATGCTAGCAGCAACACACGGAGTTAACGCAATTATATAAACATGGGGTAATGATTTGAGGTAACTGAATTAGTTAGTTTGTTAAAGTTTCAGCTATTCTGTTTACAATTCTGTTGTCACATTATTTATTATTTGCTAAAACACTGTTGTTTCTTTTGATGTGAAATATTATTTATTTAATTTAACTGAAAAGCAATGTTCATTTTGTAAACAATTTGTTTAGTTAATTTAATAATATGTATTTTTTAATCAAGTATTCATATTTATTGTCTTCATTGTTAGTTTCCACATGCCTAAAACAACCTCAAGCTAAATCTAAAAGTTGACGGCTAAATAAGAGCGTTTGAGAAATTGTGCAAGGCATAATAGTCCGAATAGTCGATTAATCGTTTCATTAATCGATAGATTAATCGACTATCAAATTAGTCGTTTGTTGCAGCCCTACTGCAGAGGGATCTAGGTGCAGGTGTTCTTTTCCCCATAGAGACCGCCTGGCTGCACATTATCCCTTGCATAAAGATAGATTGTGGGTCCCTTACAACATGTTGTACACAGTGATAAACATTCTGATCACCTCAACATCAGGGATCTTATACATTAAACTCCTTCTGAATCAAACCGTCACGATAGCCTTACCTTATTGTTCCCTCTTAAAATAGAAAAAAACACGTTACTTTACCAGCAGAGAGAACATTTATTATTAAATTATTAATGTGACTAATAAAGAGCAATTTGATTATTAAGTATTATTCTGTTGATCGATGTCATTACATTTGGTGAAAAACACATGACTTGTTTATGACTCGTTTTGTCAAAGTTTAGGACTTGGACTTGACTTGAACTTTCCCAATCTGACTTGAGACTTGACTTGGACTTGAGCGCAAAGACTTGAGACTTGACTCGGACTTGAGCGAAAGACTTGAGACTTGACTCGGACTTTCAAAACAATGACTTGGTCCCACCTCTGGATGGCACTATACTAAAGGGCTCTTTGGTTGCCATTGCAGGAGACAACTTGGGATCCCATTCTATTGGGGGATTCTTAGAAAACTTCAGTCAGTCTAAATATTTTTGTCGCTACTGTGAGGTGCATAGAGATGATTTCGTGAAGAATCCAGTGTTGTGTGCTACCACAAGAACGGCCCAATCATACACAAGTAATTTGCAAGACCTGGAAACTAGTGCCACAGACTCTGTATGTGGTATCAAGTTTGACTCTCCTTTCAACCAGCTTTCTCATTTCCATGTTTGCCAGCCTGGCCTCCCACCATGTCAAGGCCATGACTTATTTGAGGGAGTCATGGCTTATGACCTTCCTTTATATATTCGCCATTTAGTTGAGGAGATTAATTTACGTACCTGCAGTTAAATCGGTGCAAGAACCAGTTCAGATATGAAGGGAACGATGGTAGGGATAAACCAGCAGACCTCTCTCCCGGCAGTGTCAAACTAAGTGGGCATGCAGTTCAAAATTGGTGTTTCCTTAGATCACTCCCTCTCTTCGTGGGTGTACAGGAGACATTTAAAAAATATGTCATATGTATTATTGCTACATACACATTATATCGCAGTTTTAGTTTCACCAACTCCGTTTCTAATATGCAATAAGACTAAAACATGCGTCTATGATGTATTTTCGAGCTTTCCAATCCAGATGAGATCTCTCTGTCCCGTCTATGTGCGAGGGGGCGGGGCAGTTTGTAAAGGTCTCCTGACTGTGTTACAGACTGTCATCCTGGTTAGTGGTTACTCTGGGTTCTGTCTTCAGGACACAGTGTTGGATTTTTTTTGATAATTGGATGGGACTTGATTGGATTCAATATTAGAGTAATTTTCTCATTTGTGTGTTTGTTTAAATATATTTGGCCTTTGTTTATGTGATTGAATGATTTACTAAAATAAAAAGGTTGATGAATTATCATCTAATGATTTGTATGATGTTTTATTTATGTTAAAAGTCACTTTGAATGATTTTAACTAATGATAATGTAGAAGAAAAGAAAAAAAAAAATTCGGGACGGTCCACATTAATTTCGGGACGGCTTGGATTGTATTTCGGGACGGTTCCGGGAGGATGGGGAAAAAAGTTAGTCAAGAGCCCTGACATGGGATTAAAGCAAAATGTAGTTTTACTTGTATAATACTTCAATTTTATATAAAAGACCGTTTGTTTTCATGTTTTCAAATAAACAAAGTCTTGGCTTTCAGAATATTAAACTTGTTTCGGCAAATTCAGATGATAAATACAACTTTGAAGCTTCGGCATAATTACAAGCAGAGAACGGACTAATGCAACGTCACAGCAGGCATAACAGCAGCCGGTGTTTCTTGTGAGTGTTTCCCCGGTGCACAAACCCAAAAATACACAAACACACACAGACACACACAGACACACACACACACACACACACACTCGCGAGCTTCCCCCAGACCAGTAATACAAACGAAAATGTGTCTTCGGGTCAATGTGACTGATTTCGATAGAGCAAGTCACATTTGGTTTAGGCACGAAACATACTACCAGTAGAAATACATCGCTTTCAAAATCGCTCTGTGTCGAATCAATAGATTATATTTCATGACTATAACACGAAATGCCGTTAGAGCTTCATCCTCTGAAGACCACAGGATGGCGTCTGTAACGCACATAACATATGTACGCTCCTCTGAAATGATTGTCCCCTGCAATTATTATTATCCCTCAATCGAGTTCGCTATTCAGCTCGCTAACGTTAGCTTAAACAAACGTAACATGCAACGTTAGCCTAATCTAAAATGCTCTACTACGGCGTACCTTTCATGGCTCGTCAGCGCAGACTCTTGCATCGTTATGTTGCACACTTTGCAGGAGGATACTCGTGGGCTTGACCCTCGTCTTAGCCATGGCTTGTATTTGTCTTCTGCTAGCTAACGCTCGTTGAAACGGCAACCTCCTGGCACACAGTCATCTATCTCTCATCAGAATGCCCAGGTCACACGTAACACAAACACTTGCAGGTCGCGCGCATAGCGCGGGAAGGCCGCAGCGGAGTTGTTTTATGTAGAAGCGAAGCAATGCTTTTCTTTTAATCTAAAAAGCGAACTATTCAGTCAGACAGCAATTTATTGTAAAAGTAAAGCATTTACATTTTCAAGCACTTTCTCAATTTCAAGCACCATTTCCAAAATTCAAGCACTTTCCCAACCTTGAAAACACCACGTCAAATTTCAAGCATTTTCAAGGATTTCAAGCACCCGTACGAACCCTGTAGAATGGTCTGCATAGACTGCATGGTGTGCGGGGGGAAGCATTACGGTCAGTTCACCAGCGAGGGATTATTTGTTTAAAGGATCCGTTAAGGCTTCATCTGTTTTTTATGGATAGTTGAGGTGAACTAGTTCATGTTCCTGTTTGTTTACTCTGTTGTTTATTTTGTCAATAAATATGCCAGTGGGCTTCCATTGATTTTACCTGATTTGTGCGTTTGGTGTGTTGTTTTGTACAATAAGATTACGTGCATTTTTGTAGTGCAGCTCCAGTACTTCCAGGAGGAAGCTCACACTTTGGTTTCCTGTTAAACTTGGACAGGAAACCATTGTATGAGCTTCCTCCAGGAAGTACTGGAGCTGGGGATTACAGTTATGCATGTGTATCATTGTAAATTCACAGTAAATTACTGGCTACTCCTGCATTACTTTCACAGCACACATTGTAAATTCACAGTAAATTACTGGCTACTCCTGCAGTACTTTCACAGTACACATTGTAAATTCACAGTAAATTACTGGCTACTCCTGCAGTACTTTCACAATATAAATGTAAAAGTACAGGCCCTTGTTGTAATGCATGTACAACAAAATGATGTAATTCCCCAGTAACATACTGTAATATCACAGTAATTGAAGCTGTGAAGTTACAGTATACAGTTGTACCTTTACAACAATGCATTGTAATATCATGGATGTGAAATTACAATACATTGCTGTGAAGACATTCACAGTAAATTGCTGTGAACCTTACTGTGAAAGTCATGCAACAAGTTACCAGGTAATTATTGTGAATTCACGGTGGATATTTTTACAGTGTACATATCGTTGCTGTTGGGCAGAAACCTTGTGACTCCATATTTAAACTATGTTTTTTATATTTGTAAATGTACTAATTCGTCATAGTGTTGTACAAAAGTAGTACAAATAGATCTACAAGCTCCCAACGTCAAGAGCTTGTCGATTGGCTATTTCACAATTTTAAAATGTTAAAAATCATAAAAAGAACAATTTTGGACATACACGGTTTCCACCCGACGGCGACGATGTACAGTAGTAGTCACTGTCAGTTAAGAAGTTACGTTTAAGAAGTATGTTTGTTTTATATCTTTTTCAATTTGCCGCAGATCTGCATGGTCCAAACTTGTCGCATTTTTCATTCACTCGGGTGAAGGGTTTGTGAGTGGTTTTGTGTCTGCTTAGGGGTCAATATAAACTAGTGGTGCACGATAATTATCGGTCTGATATTAGGAATTATGACGTCATCCCGATAAAAGTATTAATAGCCCCGATAATATACAATATATTTTTTGGGTAAAAAAAAGAAAAAGATAGATGTGGGTGGATTGGGATGAGGGGCGCTTGTTTTTCACTCGGCTCCTCCCGTTTTGCCAGTACTGTGGTATTAGTGGTTTAGGAAGAGAGGAGTTTTTCACAAATCCAGCGCTCCCTAACTCATGCCTGGCTGTGACGTAAATGGTGTGCGGCCGTGAAGCCAGGACAGTAAACAAACATGTCGTCGGTAGTATGGGACTATTTCAAAGTTTCAGAGTTAGATAGTTCGCTTGCTATTTGTATTAACAAATGCAATGCAGAAGTTCCACGAGGAGGGAAAAAGGCAACGAGCTATAATACTTCAAACCTAATTAGTCACCTGAAACATCACCATCGCTACGATGGTGTGTTAAAAGCGTACGAAGACGCCTGCGCTGCTAAACTAGCGGTGAATCCAAAGCCAGCTGCAAAGGCACCGGGGCTTTTACCTATCGACGAGGCTTTTTGAAAAAGGCAAGAACTTTATTTGGGAAAATAAATATGGTCACTTTGAAGAGTCAAAACTGTTCTTGGCTTTGTTTTGTTCATAGTAGTAATGCTCATGTCATTTGCTCACTACTAGTCTTTTTTTTACCACCAGGTGTGCAAAAACTACAGGTACATTTAATATATATATATATATATATATATATTATATTATTATTATCGGTTATCGGTCTTGAGAAGCAGGAAGTTATCGGTATCGGTTTCAAAAAAACAATACCGTGCATCCCCAATATAAACCATACTTTACACAGGTCTCTGAATTTATCAAAACTTTGGCAGTGTCCTTTCTGGTGCACATCTCTCACACCATGCATACTGTGTGCAGTCTTCTGAGTCCGCTGGTGTGGTACACTGATTTACATTACTGATGCTCACCCGGCAATTCTAGATGGCTGTCACTGTTTGTTACATTAACCTGGGTTTTCTGTTTAGATTTAACCTGCTGTGCCACCTACAAGTCCTGATGTCCAACCAACTGCCACAACTCCACCCTTCATGTAGGAAGGACTGGCAACTGCCACACGTCCACCCTCCATGGAGGACCAAACGGCACCTGTCGTACCAGCGATGATACCTCAAACACATACAATACATATAATTCCACAATTTGTAAGCTCCACTTTTGAAGACTTGGGTTTCACTTTTTTCTTTAATCAACACTAAAGAGTAATAAACGATATCTGTGATGTTGTCCCTTCTTGCAATTTTCTCAGGATAATTGCAAGATTCTCACAGGCTCAACTGAAGGCAAGCTGATCCTGGGGAGCCTTGATGAGGATGTGATCATCCCTTCGCAAAGAAAAGTGCCTTGTCCGTATTTCGGTGTCTCACCTCATGGAGAAGTTTGGAGAGAGGTAATTAAATAGTGTTTTTTTTGTCTTGTTTTTGTGGAATGATATGTTAGTTTGAAAAAGGTATATGAATCTTCTTTCAGGGGAAAAGATAAGACGGGACACTACTTTCAAGTCTGACAGTTACCTAGACCACCAACATAAACATGCACAACACATGTACCAAAACACACGTTCAGTAGTGTTTTTAATTTATTAGGATGCCTATTAGCTGCAGAATATGCTACAGCCATTATACTGGGGTGCAACACATGTTTTAGAAATACTTAAGATCTAATTTGACTCTGCTGGTAATTTAGTTATTCTGTGTTTGCAGTCCTACCAGTGAGACAAAAAAGGCCTTGGCTGCAGCTTTGATTCATGGGTTTCCCTCCTTGAAGGACGAGTTGGACTCAAGCAGTGGCTTCGTAAGTATTACAATTTTATTGAGGAATTGATGCTAAAACAGTCAGTTGAACACAATATAACTCATCTCCCAGCACCAGAGTACTGGACTTCTGTGCTGTTTGATGCCCGGTGTTGTCAGACAGACATACAGACAAACCCTGTTCTAGATGGCTCAGCCACATGTTGTCGCCACGCTATCAAAATGTGCCTCATCTCTATTCACCAAAGACTTTCATTTCTTGACAGGGATACTGGTTCACCAAAGGACGGAACCGCCGCCCAGCCACTGGATTCCTCGAAGAGAGGCTTCGGAACATCAGAAAGAGGATGAGAAAACGGGCCAGGTCACAGAGCACGCAGCAGTAGTGAAGCTGGCACTCATAGGACATTCATACCAGGTAATCGTTGGAACTGAATAATTTGTTTTATCAATACAGACATATAATTTTGAGATTGTTAATATCCTTGTGTACTTTTATAGAATGTACCATATCGGAAGAAAGAGCCATACAGTGTAAAGAATGGCGGAAACACAATTCGCAGCCCCTCAACCAGGTGGAGCAATACATGCAGGATACAGCAGTGTACAGGTCAGTAGGAATGCACTGAGGACACTAGCTGCAGCACTCATTCAATGTCATTTTGCCTATGCATGCACCTCATGGTACTGTAGCACCTCAAGTCATTCAAATCTGAAGTACAGACTTCTCAAAACAAACTACTACTAGACCTCTCACACCTATGACCTAACCCCTGCTCATTATGATGCTATAGTGGGATGGCTCAGGGTAGGACAGAGTACAGCAACTTGCAATGCAACAGGGCTGCTGTTAACGTCGGTCTGTACAACGGAATTGTGCCAAAACTACGCCAACCGGCTGCGGAGGGAGACTCCCCCCTTCACTGGAGAACTGCGCTAAAACAGCTGATCACAACGTTCACACTCTGTGGTCACGAAGTATTTCACTAGACCCCCCCCCCCTGTCGACTTTCCCGAAGTACTCCCCCGTTGATAGAAATCAACACGTAATGAATTAAAACCCCACGGTTTGATGATTGATAGGTGTGTGGGCTGTCTTTCATTTTGACACACAGAATTTTTTTATAATAAACATAGATACTGTATGTTAAATGGATATATCCGCCTTCTTTCATTTATCTTTCCATTCCCACAACAATATGCATAAAGAAATGGCATATTTTGGACATAGTTTGAATGGTGATTAATCATGATTAATTAATTTTTAAGCTGTGATTAATCTGATTAAAAATGTTAATCGTTTGACAGCCCTAGTTTACATATGATGTGGATGCATTGTTTATAAAAATCTTTTATCAGTATGTCAGCTGCCACATTGAATTTTCTTTTTCTATTTTTCATTTAGATTGCACAGGACTTTCAGATCCTACATGGAGAGACTGCGCCTAAGCTCTTCGAAACCTGGCTACCTTTGTTTAAAGACAAGATCCTGCACCTGGCGAGACGGGAAGGGAAACTTATCTCGTCGCTTGATGGATTAACACCCGGTAATACATTGTTATATTGTACAGCAGACTTTATTTTGCTACTAAATGACCAATTCACAGATATGCCATGCCACATATTGATACCTATTAGGGGTGTAACGGTTCACAAACATTTCGGTTCGGTACGTACCTCGGTTTTTAGGTCACGGTTCGGTTCGGTAAAGCAGAAAAAATTATCACAAAACATAACATATTTTTTTTTAATTATTATTAAACTGTGAATAATGTATTCACTCAAATAAATGCAAAATATAATAAAATAAACATTAAGGTGCAGCATTTCGATGAACTGAAATAATCTGTATTTGAACTTTACTGTACTAGTACTCACAAAACATAAACTATTAGTTTTGGGTTTTTAATTATTATTAAACTATGAATATTCACTCAAATAAATATAAAATATAATAAAATAAACATTAAGGTGCAGCTTTTCGATGAACTGAAATAATCTGTATTTGAACTTTACTGTACTAGTACCTAAGCAGCCAGCTTGACATTATGACTTGCTTGTCATTGTATTTTCATGTTTTTTTAAAGAAAAATGTACTTGTCCACATTGCTTGCCGAAAGGGCAGATCTGCTGGCACTAGCAATGTCTCCTGCTGTGGAGAACACCCTCTCACTAGGGACAGAAGTAGCAGATACAGCCAGGTAGCGCTTTGCTAACATGGCAACATAAGGATATTTGCCGTTTGTATTAGCTTTGGCTCGGTCTGAAGTTTTTGCGAGTGGTGGAGGCTTAAATGCTAGCGGGAGTTGGGTTTGCACTTCAGTCTTTTGGTACCGGTGATATTCACGTTCGGGTGATGCCTTTTCAAATGAGTGTGCAAGTTTGATGTATTGCCAGCCGCGTAACCAATTTTAGTTGAACAATGCCGACAAACAGCTTTGGTTCGGTCCACCTGTCTTTGTCCGTCATCCTTGTACGTAACTGCGAAACCAAAATGTTCCCAAATCGGAGACTTCAATGATGCTGGAGGATTTTCGAGCTCAACTTTATCTGCGTTCGCCATTTCGACAGTTCCTCAAATTACTGACTACATTTGAACGCATCCCTCTGACCAGCTCGTCCAATGAATTGACTTGCTCGCTCTATGCGTTGAACACAATGGGAGCAAATTACTCTGAAGTTTTTCAGGTTGATATGTGAAGCTCATTAGCTAGCCAACATGTATCTAGCAAATGTTTAGCAAAATATTAGAAGTGAGGCTACTAGACTAACGTTAGGTCTACTGTAATAGCCTCACTTTTAATAGTTTGCAAAACATTAGCTAGCACTATTGCAGTGGTGGCCAACCCGCGGCTCTCGAGCCACATGTGGCTCTTTGCCTAGTTTCATGTGGCTCTTCAATTCATATCGAATTGTATATGTGTGAGTTTGGGGGAGAGACACTGACTCCTGACTAGTGTTGCACGGTGTACCGATACTTGAAAGGTACCGCGATACCCTGCCGTTAAAAACGTTACGATTCCTCCGTTTCATTAGTATCGGTACTTTAAGAATCCCGTGTTACTTTCGTCCCGTGTTACTTTCGTCCCGTGTTACTTTCGTCCCGGCTCTCCCTACGTGTGTAGGCTATGTGTGGTGTCATGTGTCAGTATGAGAGGATGACAGCGCGTCTAATTTTGATGTGGCCCAAGAGCCAATCACAATAATACCTGCGATGCAGTGAACCCATCACCTTTGAGGGGGGGGAACCTATCGTTGATTAAACACTATCCAGTGTTTCCCCTACCATTGCCAACGGAGCCCACCCCTGAAATTCAAGGTGTTTAAAAAATATATATAATTTCTTTTTTATATATATATATATATATAGCACCAAATTGCAAATAATCTATAACTACTGTCACTTTTCACATTGAACATGTGCTCTTTTATTAAATAAACTAAACACTTTCATTTGAAGTTGTGAGTTTAGGGTTTTTGACCCTAAGAAACACTGATGCATTAATCAATAACAATAATCCACAGCTCCTCTCTCTGCTCCAGAGGATTTAAAAAAATATATATCACAATGCCACAAATATGCATCAGTGACGTGGTTGAAATCTTGTCTCCAGAAAACTAAAAACTGAAACAAGCGGCATCAGTGACTGTGTTTGATGTGGCTCTTTGCAGTAACAGAGAAAAATTGTGGCTCTTAACCTCTGACTGGTTGGCCACCCCTGCACTAGTGTTTTGCAGTTGCTAGCAGCTTATTGGGATTTTATGCTAGATAGACAGATCTAATAAATTGAGCATTATTGTTAGTTAAGCATGTCAGCCTGCAGCCCCACTTCTTGTCTCTCTCTCTCTAACTCATTGCAGATGACTGCACTAAAGAAAAAGGCACAGAGAGGAAACCAGTTGTAAGATGTTTAAAAGTTCATTAAACATAATATATGCTTAAATGCATTTCAAAGAAGTTGTGTTGGAGTTTGTGTTATTCTACATTTTGACACCAAGATTTTCTGATTTTACTGCAAATGTATATCGGTTCCAAATATCGGTTATCGGTCTCCTTGATTACTAATAATCGGTATCGGTCTTGAAAAAGCCATATCGGTCGATCCCTAGTGTCAAGACCATACCCATATGTCCTGTCCCTGGGAAACGATATTTGGCACACCTCTCAGGCGTTCGTTATTCTTGATGGGGAGGCGTTGGAACAAAACACATTGCTTCAGGCAGTAGATGTCTGTTTCAAGGTATTCTATATCTTTGACATCGACTACACAAAGCAGTGTGAAGCTGTATGGAAATTCCTCCAAAAGGCAGTGTACGAAATCAAGGGAGGAGAGAAGTCAAAACCTGCTACGTCCTTGCGTGCAGCAATACTTGCTTGCAAGTAGACTTGTGGTCTTGATTCTTTTCTTTTCCTCTGCTGGTCCTCCTGTTCTATTCTCTCTCTTCTGCTGCTTGGCTCAAAGTAGGGTTCTATCTGGTTAAATCAAATATTGCTGGATTTGTGAAGTGTGTTCATGTTCATAATACTATATTGTGGACTTGATCCTTTTCTTTCCTCTTTATTCTGCTGCTCTTTGGCTCAGAGTAGAGTTATATTATATCTGGTCAAATCAAATGGTGCTGGATTTGTGAAGTGTGTGTGTGATGTTCAAAATACTACCTCATGCTCAAAGTATTTTATGAGCAAGTTGTGTGCCGAGTTAAAAGAGCTAAATGGTGGAAGCATAAATTGTTAAAATGTTTATTTGCACATCTTAGTTTCCTGTAGTTTGGATCACCTAAAGGAGCAGTACATTTTTGTGATCATGTTGGAGGATTTTCTTTGTAACGTTTACATAGCCAGTATATGAACCAGTAATTTGGTATGCTGGCTGGCATATTTGCTGTTTTTCATCATGGTTGGTGACAAATTTGTCTGACACAAACATGCCTTTTAGATGCTGCTTTGGTTAGGGCGAGTACTAGATGCACATTTTTATTAATTGCCTATCTAAGGAAAAAAAGGGAATCTGTGGTGTGGGTGGGATACCCTTATTGGGAATGTAAAGCCTTTTTGGCAGTACCCGATTCTACAAATGTCTTTTAAATCTAACAGTTTTCTGAAAAAACGTATGTTGCCATTAGTGGTTCTCAAACCAGAAGCAAAGATTTTGAGATTTAGAAATGGCAGATCTACAAGCTCATAGCGTGGCACAAAGTGACGTGCCATGAGCTTGTAGATCTGCTAGGATGCTGTTAGGATGTGTTTGTTCTAATGTGTGTTATGTACAGTACAGCCTGTAAACAACACACATTAGAACAAACGCATCCTAGCAGATCTACAAGCTCATAGCGTGGCACGAAGTGACATGCATGTTGTTTACAGGCTGTACTGTACATGCATAAATGTTAAGTTTTGTTTAAAGAAAGTTTTGCACTTTATTGTGAATTGAATCTTTTGCACTTTATTGAACTGTCAATTGTTATAACAATAAAATGAATATTTTTCTAAGATTCCAACATTGTTTAAATGCATTTATTGCATATTATATTATTTGCATGACCAAATATAGGATGTATTTTAAAAGGGTTTGTAATTTAAATGTTTAAGAGACATGGGTATTGCATTAAAAACATGATAATAACTTGTAAAATTAACCCATCGCAGCTATTATGAACCAGCATTTGGGCGTAATATTTAACCCAATTCATGGTAGAATTTCATGGCTGTAATTAATTTGACCCAGCATTTGGATTAAATGTAGTATAACCCATCTGCTGGGTTAAAATACACAACCCATTTCGTTGGGTCAAATGAACTACCGCTGGGTTGGTCCAATATTGATCCTGGCGTTTGGTTAAAAAACGACCCAAATGGGGTTGTTTTTAACCCAGCATTTTTTAGTGTGCAAGCTCTGATTCCAGCCCTGTCAGCGAGTCAGCTGCACATTTTAGAGTGGCCTTTCATTGTGGCCAGCCTAAGGCACACCTGTGCAATAATCATGCTGTCTAATCAGCATCTTGATATGCCACACCTGTGAGGTGGGATGGATTATCTCGGCAAAGGAGAAGTGCTCACTATCACAGATTTTTTCAGATTTGTGAACAATATTTGAGAGAAATGGTTATTTTGTGTATATAGAAAATGTTTTAGATCTTTGAGTTCATCTCTTGAAAAATGGGAGCAAAAACAAAAGTGTTGCATTTATATTTTTGTTCAGTGTATATCATTTATATAATTGAATATTATTTCACATTTCATTTGCAATGTTGAATGTTCAATAAAAAACTTTTGTTTGAAAGGATGTACTTCCATTATTATTATATATTATCATTATGTCAGTGGTCTAAAATGGTCTTACAACGGTGCCGACAATATTATTGTTTATCGCAATAATTTCCGGGAACATTTGTCGTCAACATTTTTTTTATTATCGTGACAGGCCTATGTGTGAGTGAATATTAATAACACTATAACTGCACTCTTAAGTCTTTTAAATAGTAGCGCAGACTTTTTCAAATTTGGATTCCCAAAAAATGTGGATTCCCAAATTCCTGGTTTGACACGTCAACTTCAAACCTCTTACAGTTACATTGATTCTCAAAATGGGTTGCAGACTTTTAACAATATTTTTTTCATTTTACAAGTTATCAGGGGAGAGCGCGAACGCAGTCCCCCACTACCACAAATTATGCAATCGAGATTCCCACATTTGAGGAATTCGCAGAGGTCAGCTCGACCGGTGTGCAATGGCCAAGCCTCACCCTGGGTGAACCACCTTCTTGATCATGGTATCTCCCTTGCCAGGTAAGTATGAGTTGTACACATCGGAGACAGGCAGCTCATTCACACACATGATACACTGAATAAAGGTGCTGCAATTATAGAGACTACCAAAAACAAAGACATGTAAAAAAGGGGAGGATTATCTACGGGTAATTTAACACAAAATACTGTCTTTTGTGCGTAAGATGACAAAGATCTTTACATTTAACTTGGATATAACAGGGGTATATCCCATGATGCAATGCTGCATTTCAACATTGAAAGACAACTAAAAATCACTAGTTGTATCAATTTTACTCCAACAATTGAGAAACAATCAACCGGTAAGTTTAGATAAATTGAGAATATATAATACTGTATTGAAAAGTTGTTCTATTCACGTTTATAATTTAGAGAAAATGCAAAAAACACATGTCCCACATTTGCAACCCCCACCCCCTCAACTCACATTTCAAACACTTCCTCTTTCTTTGTTTTCTGCTGGTGGCGGGCAACTGACATGCCTGGTACTGCCACCTAGTGGTCTGGAGTGGTAACAATGATGGTTGTGCAAATATAAAGGAAAAGCAGCATCACAATCAGCAGCCTCCAAAATAAACACATCTTTCTAAGAACAATAACTAAACATGAGCTGTTAATATATATGAAATAATGATTCAATTACAAGTAGAGATGTCCCGATCCGATCACGTGATCGGAGTCGATCACGTGATTTTTAAAAGATCGGAAGAAAAAGATCTGGGATTTTTTTTTTTATAAATTATTTTTATTATTTTATTTAATGTTACAAAACAAAAATGACCATGTTCACATCTTAAAGTCATCCTGAGGCCTTAGTTTTGGTTTATAATTACACATCATGTATGTGTTGCTTCTTTTGGGCACTCTGTTTCCAGATTTGAGAGAAATAAGCAACCAAGACCTGGTTGCTTATTTCTCTCAAATCTGGCAACAGAGTGGGCATGGCGCAGTGACTAATAGTAGCAGTAAGCTAACGAGAAGCTAGGTTCAGCTGGTGACTCCGGAGTCGGGACAGAGAATATGTCAGGAGTTTGGAAGTATTTTAAAATTGAAAGCGAAGGCAGTGTAACAGCCAGATGCAATGTTTGTAAGACAGAGGTTCCGCGTGGTGGAAAGAACAGAGCTACGTTCAACACGACCAATCTAATACGCCACCTGAGAAACAAACACCAACAACAACACGACGAGTACACTGCGGCCACTCAGGTAACGGCACTGAAACAACCGACACTTTCAGAGACTTTCAAAAGGAAAGAGAAACTGCCCCAGAACAGTGAAAAGACCAACACAATAACAGCCAAGATAGCTGAATTCATCGCGTTGGATGACCAGCCGTTATCGGTTACCTTTTTTTTCTCTTAATGCATTGCATAAAGATCGGATCGGGAAAAATCGGTATCGGCAGATTGTCAAAATCAAATGATCGGAATCAGATCGGGAGCAAAAAAAGGTGATCGGGACATCCCTAGCCAAGATAGCTGAATTCATCGCGTTGGATGACCAGCCGTTATCTGTGGTGGAGAACGTGGGGTTTCGCCATCTCATGGAGCACTTGGAGCCACTTAACAGCTTAACAGTTGGGGAATAGATAAGCCACGGGTCCATGTCATTTTGCGGGACAACGCGCGAAATATGGTGAAAGCCATGGATGATTTGGAAGTAACGAGTGTGGGCTGTGTCGCACACACGCTCCAACTTGCTGTGCATGAGGGTCTGCGGTCTCAGCGCAGCATCATAGACGCACTGGCCACCGCGAGGAAAATTGTTGGACATTTCAAACATTCCCCGTTGGCCTATTTCCGGCTGGAAGATATCCAGAAGGATCTGAAGATGGACGTCAAGCGTCTACAGCAGGACGTGCAAGTGAGATGGAACAGCAGCCTCTACATCAGGGGTCTCCAACACGTCGATCAGCTTTTCAGTAGCTTGCCGCTCTATTATTGATTATAGCGTAGTAACGTTGCTTCTTGATTTTTCGGCCGCGGCCGGACAATAAAGTGTTTTTATTTTAGAATTGTTTCTGTCACACAAATATAAAATTGGTCCGTGACGCAGAGATCAAGGAGCAGATGTGACAGCGGCACAGCGACACCACACACGGAGCAGTCTGCTTTCTCCAGCAACACCAGTCCAGAACCAACAGCAAAATGACCCGCTCTGAATCAGTCCGCGTCGCAGCGGCTCAGAGACACACAGGGAGGGATTTGTGTTTTTGAAAAACACTCGTTATCGTCATGTCAGATTTTTGGTGGATTCAATCAAGTCTTGGATTGCAGAGTATGAATGTCCTCTTGCTATTTTCAGTTGATAAATACGTATGTAAAGTTTGTGAAGGCAGGAGGAAAGCTTCCGCGATCACAGTCTCCTCTCCGTTCCTCCAAACCCCACCCCCTCCCCTAATGGCTGACAGTGACCCGATAGAAACTTTATTATTGAGATATGATGAAGCTAACTTAGTCTCATACATTCATGGGATTTATGCAACAGTAAGACAGAATGCACCCACATTAGGGGTGGGCGATATGACGATATATATCGTCGTGACGATATTAGGTCTCCACGATATGCTTTTTCAGAGATATCGTCATATCGTGATAAAAAAAAAATTGGAAGAAAAAAATAGCGGTAGGGGAAGAGGCTCTCCGTGCGCGGCGCAGGGGGCTATGACAGCGGACATCATGTATGTGTTGCTTTCTTTGGGCTTGTTTTCAGACCTGGTTGCTTATTTCTCTGAAATCTGGCAACATAGTGGGCGCAGTGTCTAATAGTAGCAGTAAGCTAACGAGAGGCTACGTTCAGCTGGTGACTCGGGAGTCGGGACAGAGAAAATGTCAGGAGTTTGGAAGTATTATAAAATTGAAAGCGAAGGCAGTGTAACAGCCAGATGCAATGTTTGCAAGGCAGAGGTTCCGCGTGGTGGAAAGAACAGAGCTACGTTCAACACGACCAATCTAATACGCTACCTGAGAAACAAACACCAACAACAACACGGCGAGTACACAGCGGCCACTCAGGTAACGGCACTGAAACAACCGACACTTTTAAAAGGAAAGAGAAACTGCCCCAGAACAGTGAAAAGGCCAACACAATAACAGCCAAGATAGCTGAATTCATCGCGTTAGATGACCAGCCGTTATCTGTTACCTTTTTTTTCTCTTAATGCATTGCATAAAGATCGGATCGGGAAAAATCGGTATCGGCAGATTGTCAAAATCAAATGATCGGAATCGGATCGGGAGCAAAAAAAGGTGATCGGGACATCCCTAATATTTAGCAATAATAGTATCTCAACGTCTATACAGTAGTTGTAGTGTTGAAATCAGTAGGTTTCGGTGTGCAACACTCGTGTCAAATCGCTACTAAATTCACCTCTATAGTAAATGGTATATTAGCCACATGCTAAATGCTAACCGGAGATGAAGGATTTTCAGAATAAAAGCTTAACAACTGAGCACGAGAACTTCTGGTTTTTCAGTATAAAACAGCATTTAAACTGACGGTATGTTTAAGGTACTTTATGCCATCAAAAACATTGATTTTAATTTATAACACTGTGCGCATGTGCAGAGCTGCAGATCGGGTAGTCACATAGCCTACTACAATCACATTCACCGCTTCACCGACAGATGTACCATAAAAATGTCCACAAACACAGATGAAGAACTCATTCCTAAAAAAGGTGCTACTTCAGTTGTATGGAAGTGGTTCGGGTACAAGCGGTCATACATAGAACAAACAACTGTTCTGTGTAAGGTCTGTAGAAAGACAACTTCCTAGAAAGTTAAAGGGATGTTATTTTGTTTGAGGGTATTTTTTTATTATTCATTTCATTATCATTATTTGTTGTATTTCATTTTACAAGTTTTTTCAGGGATGGCCGACAAGAGATTTTTTTTTCAGTTTGATTTAAAAAAATCTTTGCACATTAATGACAGCCAAGTGCCTTGGTGCTGTTTTTATTTTATTTTTTTTATTCTTGAACAACGGATTTGTTCACATAGGCCTAGGCTACTTGGTAATCTCATTTATTTGTATTGTGTTAATAAAGAAGATATGTATTTAAATGTTGCCTTGGTCTGGTTTGTTTAGAAAAAAATCGAGGTTTAAATCGAAAATGGTCCATTAGTTGGAAAAAAATAAATCGAGATTTTATTTTTAGACCAAATCGCCCAGCCCTACTTTTAGACCCAGAAAACTCTGAGAACATTCACCAAGCAGCACTGAAACTGTCTGCTTTATGTGGCTCTACATCCCTTTGTGAAGCAGCTTTTTCTGACATGAATGTCATGAAATCTAAATACAGAACAAGACCGACTGATCAACATTTAAATGACTATTAGAGTGAACCTAAGTGGGTACACTCCAGCATACACCTCTATGGTGGACTCCATGCAGCGCCATTCATCTCACTAACTGTAAAAAAGAGTGAATGCACTTATTTTACACATGTGCCATAAGATGCTTGCAATGTGGTGATTAAGGCGATGTATTTACTATGAGGGCCATAATAATATGTGAGAAATTGTCGTTTTTGTGGACCTTGATGTGACGTTAAAATTATAGATAAGCTTTAGGTATTGCAATTTCACACGTGTACAAAAGTAGCTTAATTCAACTGATGAGTGCCATGTGAATAAATGTAAGCGATGCGATGCAAGTAGCTCTTGGCCACTTTCATTTTTTCAAAGTAGCTCTCAGGTGGAGAAAGGTTGGAGAACCCTGCTCTACATGCTGCAGAGCATCTTGGAGCAAAAGCGGGCTCTCTCTGTGTATGCAGCTGACTACAGCCTGCCAGCCACACTGACAGCCAACCAGTGGACCCTGATGGAGAAGACAGCTGAGGTGTTGGCTCCATTTGAGGAACTCACGAGGGATGTGAGCAATCCCACTGCATCTGCAGCTGATGTCATCCCTGCAATAACAGGTAGTTATTATAATAATAATTTTCTATATTTTTAAATAAAAGAATAGAAATGTTTTTATTTTACTATAATTATTTTATATTCTAAATAAACCATTCATCCATTCATTTAATTCATTCAAACAGCCCTCAAACGTGTACTCTCTCGGGAGAAGACCACTGACCAGGGGGTCAGAACAATGAAGAGCACGCTCCTAGAGGCAGTGGAGACCCGCTTTGCTGAGGTAGAGGAGGAGCCACTGTACAGCATTGCCACTTTAGTGGATCCAAGATACAAAGACAGGCAAGTACATTAAATTAATGTACCATTTGAATGCTATTATAATCGTATCTATTACGTTATGAATTATGTATATCAAACCAACCACCAGTATTCATTATTCAAGCCAATTTCTATTTTTCTTTCCTTTTAAATGTAGGTCTGTTAGATTTTTATAGAAGTAAGGCCGTTGCCTGACTTAACTGCTGTGTGGTGTCTTGTCTTATGTTTTTCTTTGTTGTGGGTAATTGTTACATTTATCTATTTTCAGATTCTTCACAAAGTCCTCATCCTGGAGGTGGCGAAGATAGAGAGGGCTGCCAGTGAAGAGCCAGAGGCAGCAGAGCCTATGCGCAAGACACCACGCCAAGAAGCAAGCAGCAGCCTGGGCAGCGTCTTGGACGAGATCTTGGAAGAGAATCAGCTAGAGGCCCGGTCCGTGAGTACATCAGCTGATGTCCAGGTACAGACCTATCTCAGAGAAAACCAGCCCTAGGAAAAGCAATCCTCTACACTACTGGAAAGATAATGCTTCACGGTTCCCCTCACTGGCTGCTGTTGCAACCAGATTTCTCTGTGCCCCCTGCACCTCTGTGGACAGTGAGAGACTCTTTAGTGCAGTGTCCAACGTTCTTGATGAGAAACGGAACCGGCTCTCACCTGACAGGGTAGAGATGCTGATTTTCCTTAAAAAAAACCTCCACTTAATTGTGAAGCCGGAGAGTGAGAGTGAGTAAGAAGTAAGAGTGCAGCTCACATTCAAGAGCTGACCGTCCCTTGATTTAAAAAACAAAACAAAAAAACCAGTGCCTTGCAATTTTATATCCATGTTTTTGTTTACATTTTATATTTGAATTGTGTTACTCCAGTAAGATGGAAATATAATACTTTGTTTTAGGGGTGGGCTATATGACGATATATATCGTCGTGACGATATTAGGTCTCCACGATATGCTTTTTCAGAGATATCGTATCTATCGTGATAAAAAAAAAAAAAAAAACTGTCATTTGAACGGCAATCAAGCCTGAAGCCACAGAGACGGACACGATCCCCTGTCCGGCTAGGGTCAGCCAACACACTCTCACACCACAATCGTCCAGGAGCGACGTTTGGTCAGTGTCCGTGGCGTGCCGTTGTGACGCTCCTAGGCTTCTTCAGCTTCATAAAGGGACGCAAATAGCTTTCAACTGATTGCAATGTATTCCCATCTGCGGCGGGATTTGACGCTCATGGAAGCACGGCATTCATTTGTGTCGGCTGCCCTTAACCTCTTAAGCCCGAGGGTCCCCCCAGTGGACCCCTCCCACCGTTTTTTTTACGAGACTATGTCTCAGGGCTTCTTAACATTTATGAAACTATTAATGTTCCATACCCTTTTAACGGTAAGAAACTCAGCTAACTGACAATGTGAACCATTTTTAGCTAAAAGAAAGAGTAATACCAAACCTTTGAATTAGCATGTAGCGAAAAAATGCTAACTAATGCTAACGGACTTTTGCACAGCACTCACGGTAGAAATGCCCTTATTACTTATCGTAACTGCACAAACAAGATATCCGATTAAAGCTGAGACTCCACAGATTCCACACATGTAATGTCATCACTATACGACCCCGAATTCCTGGAGCTATCAGCCAGAAAAGAGAAAGTAAACAACATCCGGTTTCAAAAATATTACAATAATTACGTCTTACCTTTTTTGAGTTGTGATCAAAAGTTGTGTTCAACGGAATAAAAACGCCGCTCAAGGTTAATCCAATGTCTTTGTGTCACGTAGACATTTTTACTGATAATCCATCATCATATTTATGGCAATATACTGGGCATAAAGTTTTGCCGTCCAGGCTTGTACTTTCAGATATGCTTAGTTTGCTTCTCTATTACGTCCGCAATGGTAATGTTTACGTGGATTTGGGAACTGCCCATTGATTCTATTGGATGTAATGGTTAAGAAAAAGGTGTAAATCACCCAAATCGACCAATGGGTTCCAGAGATATGGTCCTGCGTAAAGTATAAAGAATGCCAGCCATCTTAAGTACATTACCAGGGCTCGACATTAAAGAGCTTACGAAATGAAGGACAATACTTTTCTTATTATGATAATATATATACTATTATTAATGGGAATTCATGTCATTCATGACAATATGCCCGCAGTATTTATAAATCGTGGTTTATTACAACTTTCCATGCTCACTTCCGATGTTACACGACCGCTCCGAACAAAACAGCTTTTGCCGGTTAGTGACGTCACGCACGTCACGAGTAGAACACCTGTTGAATAATACACTACCTCTGTGGCTGATGTCGGACTCTGGAGACAGAATCGAGTGACAGACAAGACTCATTTGGCGGAGATCCGATGCGGCAACAGAACACAGACTGGTATACATTTGACTTTAATTCAGAGATTCTCAAAAAATAGTAAATCAATAATAATACATCGTAATGTAGCAGGCAAACTTGGCTCAGGCAACAGAACAGAGACTGGTATATACATTTGACTAAAATTCATAGAGATTCTCAAAAAATAGTAAATAAATAATAATGACTCTGCTGAAATAACCAGTTTAGATACATGTAGCTGGTCAGGCTGTTGTAAATTGACCAGCCAGTATATATTAGGCTGGAATGGTTGGCTGGAGAGGGGTTTTGGACACTTCAGCTGGCCAGGATGGCTGGTTTATCCATCTATCACCAGCTTATGTTTAATAATAGTATTAAATATACCCTGCTGGGAGCTTACCAGGATTCCAGGTGACCAGCATACATTAAATACTGGTATGATTATTTAAATAAGAGAACATAAATATATTACAAAGATTCATTGTGTCATGTATTCTGGTATCTACAAAATAAAGACATTGTATAGTGTTCATAATAGTATTTTAATTTAATAAATAGCTAGTTAATATAATAAAATACACAGTAACAATACAATAATTATACAAATAACAACCAACCTGCAAATCAACCTACACATCAAAATAAATATATTATCTAAAACCGGTGCATTTGATTTAAAATAAAAGTAATACATAGAATTCAATATTTAAATGGTAACAAAAACCGTAACACTATGTATGATAAGAACAAGGCAACAAAGAAAGTGTTTGTTGTTTTTCCTTGTTCATGTCTATAATGTTTCCCGTTGTGTAGCGTCCAGCCTTTCCCAATCTGGCCTGCACTTCTATCTGTTGAAGCCACTTCTTGAAGCAAACTGAAAAGAAATGTACAGATATAAGTACACTGTAAAAAGATAACTTAATATTTACGTTAACATTTGGGCTGCTGTGGTTGCCAGAACCGTTAAAGTATAAATACATTACAAATTACAGTTGGTTGGCATAGAGTCTAGACGTTACAGTCAACAATTGCTTATGGTGAATTACAATGGCAAAAACAAATAGAGCTAGTGTACACGGTGCAGCTGTATTATCTGGGAAATAGAAGAATCGGATCAGGATTCGGTATTGGCAGACAATCAATATCAAATGAATCGGATCATTATTAGCATCTGATCACCTTTGTCGACTTGCAGCCTAAATACAAAGATAACTCCACTCCTCTCCTACCACTCTTACCTCTAATAAGCCTTGGTAGAACTAGTGTCCGAGTCATAGGGTCCAGAGGCCTGTACTACGAAGCCGGTTCAACCTAACCTGGATATGTTCGAGTTAGCCGGTTGGCCTAATCCAAAACATACGTGCTCTCGCTAAACTGTCCTACGACGCGGGTTATCAAGTGGATCGCTCAAGCCAGCCGTGTCCCATCTAGTTAGGTGCGCGTTCACATGAAAGGGGTGGTATCTGGAGCATTCGACCAATCACAAACATGGAGAAGCGTACTGACAGCGCAGCGTCATACTTCCTGAATGAAAAGTGCACTTTAATATTAGTCAAATATGAAGAAGTTAAACTTTAAACATCCATGACTTAAACACTTGATCCAGGAACAAAGCCACATAGCTGCACCTGCAAGGTGAATACAGCTGGGAACAGAACAAGTGTTTGAATGCGTACATTAACAGGTTTATGATATCACTGCCCCGTCTAACACACCATCTGACTTTCATTACCTCTGACTCCAGTGTTTCCTCAACTCAACGTGTTGCTAAAATAATACTTCTGCATACAGTATACGTGACGCTGTGAGTGTTGCACGGCCATATACGGCTCAGCTGACTCAGATCAGGAGATATGATACATTATGAAGTGATATGCCGCGGACTGTACTTAATGTACTCTGATCCGGTTACTGATGTTGAGGCAGATATTTAAGTAAGCTTTCTTAACGCTAATGTTATAATAGTCAGATTGCTCTGAAGATGGGAGGTGATATTCTGTTCATGTTCACGTTCACACAGTCGGTGATTTTTGCCGGCCGTCTTTCCTGCAACGGCAGCTTTTCTGTGTTTCCTTTCTCCTGTAATATGACTTGATCGCTTTAAACTCCGCACACTGAGCTCTGATTGGTCAGCAGGCGGTGCTTTCACTGAGTTGAGCTCTTAGCCTGCAACATAACCTGCTCCGGGGCAGTTTAGCCGTTCAGCATAAGTTACCATGGAGATCTAGCCCGCTAAGAAGAGAACCAGCGTCGTAGGACCGGAAAGCCGGAGTTTTCCCTGAAGTTAGCCGCGAAGAGAACATCCTGCTTCGTAGTACAGGCCTCAGGACTGACTGAAGACATGTGGAACAGAGGACAGGCATGGTTCCATGTACAGGAAACTGGAACTTTGAACAGGTGTTTTCATCTTTTCTGCCTGAAGATTCACAAGTTCTTGATCAGGTGTTTGATGTGGGCTGGCATGATCCTTTCTGCAGCGATAAATAAAGAAAACAAAGACATTTTTTTAAATAATGGTAATGATGGTAACAACAATAATATTAGTATAATTATGTATAATTATGTATATAGCACTTACACAATTGCAAAGTGATTCTCACAACAAAAATAAAGAACAAAACAATATCAACAATAAAAAAAACAAATTATTACAGGAATGTTGAGACAAATAAATGATTTTTCAGTCTTTACAATGCAGAAATGACCTTCCAAAGGCTAAATTTAAACTCAATACCATAAATAACTGGGTACCAAAGTGCTTTACCTGATAGAACACGCTCCACACGGAGCAGCAACCATCCGGCTCGGCCTTTTGCTGCATATCATCTCCTCCCTCTCCACTGTTTCCAGTACATCTCTACTGTCCAATACAACTTAAATTCCCCAAAAAATCCTATTAAAAAAGTTAAAAACAATGACTGGCTGTTGGCATTGAAATGGATTAGAATCTCACCTTTTTCCTGGATGTCAGGAAGGCCATGGAGTCGTTCCCTTCAAGTCCGCAACCAGTCATAGGAGTTCAAATGCAAAGCCTGAATGATGACAAGAGCGAGAGACATACATTTTACAATTATATTTTTAATTCATACCAGAGCAGTGTGTACAGGCCCTGTACGACATGCAAAGAACAGATCAAATCCCCTGACAGACTCACACACTTTGGTGATGTCCTCATCTGATAATGTTTCATTTTTTAGCAGCATAGTAACATTACTCAAAGTATATGTCAGACCCAACTCATTTACAGTATGTTTTGCATCTCCTCAATAATGGTCTGTATAGTCGAGTAGAAAAAAACTGTCCCTACAATTTCAGGTAGATTAACACACATTTGTAAGAAATGTTTACAATGAAGCACAAAATCCCTCTTTGTATTAAGCGAGCTGCCACAGAAAGTGCAGCTTAACATGCTAACCTTTGGTGAGCTACAGTAAAGCTAACTTCATGCTCAACACAAAACCTTTAACGTGCATTACATTGACGATTTTAAACACAACTTAACTTTCTCTACTTGTAAGATAACATTTAGTTAACTTACCCTTAAATAACTACATCACGTTTTTCAGTGGAAACACAAACTGCAGAAAACGTTAGCTGCTAACTGTTGTTAGCTAAGACAGCTAGTAACATAGCCTCATGGCAAACGTAAGGTTGAGTTAACGTAACGTTGTAAGAAAGCAAAACGAACCTTCGAGAAAGCGTTTACTCTCTCTCCTTAGTGGGCATTGTTGATTGTTCGAAACACGATCTCTTGATGTGCTGCCCCACACATCGTCGGTTTCATCGACCCCGGGTTACCTGGTCTAGCAAACGTCCGCCTCGTACGACGCACTTGTTTTGTCCATATACGCAACATTTGATCATTTTTTGGCCACAAAAACATCCCATAACCAGATGTTGAGACGGCCCCACATCCCCATACAACATATCGCTTGCCAATTATTCTTGGCGTCTTATTGCTGTGCATCCTTTGTCGTAATATTTGGCCCTTCAATGCATTCAAACGGGACTGAGCTCAGCTGTGTTCCACTCATGACGTCACCGCCGGAAATGGCCGAAGTTGATGTTTCCGGCGCAACGAACGATTGTTACTAACTGACAACTTTTGTATGCTGTTATAATCGTGATTTATTCAAAATAGATCAATAATAAAAAAATCATATGGCACATTCCACAATACAAATGCAACCTCTATCATATACTAAGCCCACTAACAGGTGCTAAAAGCATTTCGTAAGCTCTTTAAGGATGGCCCGATGGCCCCGGGCCATCTAGCATTTAGCTCGGGCAATGAAGCCTCACCTGCTGGTTGCCCGATCGGGCAATCTATTATGCCAGTATCATGCAGCTCGCGGATCCAGTAATGAGTGACCCGACCAGTGTTGCACAGTGTACCGATACTTGAAAGGTACCGCGATACCCTGCCGTTAAAAACGGTACGATTCCTCCGTTTCATTAGTATCGGTACTTTAAGAATGACGGGGAAAAGTACTCCCGTGAAAAAGCCGTGTGTGTTCAGCGCTCTGTTTCCACTCCCTGCACTGCAGCTGTGCCTGCAGTCCCGCTCCTCTCAAGCACGCTCTAAGTCCCTCCCCTCTCTCGTGCACGCGGCCACGCGCTAGCTGCCAGAGCATGTGAGAAAACGAGAAGCATGGCTGCAAGTGGGAGTGCAACTGCCGCTGCGCCTCGGCTTGTTGACAAAAAAGACGCCAGAAGTCTGTGAACGGGCCGTTCAGGTGTTCAGAGCAGAGCTCCCTGTCGGAGCGCAGAGCGTGATGTGCACTGAAAAGTGTTTGTCGCAATATTATCGTTGAGCAAACTTAACTAGCAAACTAGCATCACTATCTGCTAACGTTAGCTTTAGCCTTCGTTTTCTATTAGTTTTTTTCATAGGCTATAAACGGAGGTGGTATAAGTATATATCTTGTACTTGAGTAAAAGTAGAAGTACCCAGGTCTTGTACTTGAGTTAAAGTAGAAGTACCAGAATGTAGGAACAATCCTGCAATCAAAATTTTCCCAAATAAAAGTACAAAAGTATTATCATCAAAATATAGTTAAAGTAGCGACAGTAAAAGTAGAAGTACTCAGGTCTTGTACTAGAAGCACCAGAGTGTAGGAATACTCTGTTACAGTAAAAGTACTGCATTCAAAATGTTCAAGTAGTACAGTAAAAGTAGTCATTGTTTGATTGGTCCATTTCAGAATAATATATATGATATGTTTTATAATGATTGATCATGAAAGTGTTCTCAAAGCTGGTGAAGGTGCAGCTAGTCTGAATGACTTTGTATACTGCAGGGTAGCTGGTGGATTTACTCCAGGTGGAACTACAGTCTGATTTAACACTTGGTTATATTTCACATCATTCATCCAGATCTGTGAAGTAACTAAAGGGATTAATACATGTAGTGGAGTAAAAGTACACCATGTACCTCTGAACTGTAGTGGATTAGAAGTACAAAGTAGCAAAAGAAACATTGAAATACTTAAATAAAGTACAAGTATCTCAAAATTGTACCCAAGTAGTACTTGAGTTTATGGACTTAGTTACTTTACACCAGTGGCTATAAAGATAGAAAGACTAAGCCTTGCACAGAGGCATGAAAATACATTTTCAAAATGCTCAACAGTGCTGCCAAAATGTTAAACTCACTGCTACACAATTAAAATAAATGCTTTTATATATATTTATATTAGATGTGACTCTTTGGCGTTTCTGTTATTATTACCTGCTGCTTTAGTTGTTCTGGCTGCTAAAATCATCTGTTATTCCTAATTGTAAAGCCGATATTCCGTGGGGTCGGGGGCTCGGATCCTTGTCACCTTTTTCATACCTGATGAGTTTGCATCCCTGATAATATTTAAGACTGTTTCCCTTTTTTTAAGAAAAGTATCGAAAAATAATCGGAATCGCAATTCTTGACTTGGTATCGGTATCGAAACCAAAATGTTGGTATCGTGACAACACTAGACCCGACAGTAAAACTAAACACATCTATAACTAGTTTAGGTAGTTTGAGAAGTAATTAAAATAGCTATGTGTGATATTCTAACCTGAAGTGTGTGTTTTGTCCGCTCACCGCTGCATGTGATTATGCAGAGCTGCGTGTGTCGACTCGTCAACAGCAGCTGATCTCTCTCTCTCTCTCCTGTCAGATTAGACTTCACTCGCGTTTATGTCCATATCGATCAAATCCAGCTAGTTCTAGCTAATGATATGACTACCTGCTTATTAAAAGACAACTACACAATAAGTGTTGCTATGCAACTGGGTGAGGCCACAAAGTATAGCGCAGCATTATGCATATGGCTCTGTGCATTTGTTTACATGCCCACCGGAACCCTGAGGCATTACCAACAGATCAACGCACAATCAACCCACACAGGACATCTCTTTCTCCACATTAAGTGTTAGACAAGAAGAGTCAATTCTAATGTCTATCACATAAGTGGCGCAACTGAAGCAGTATTGCGCTAAAGGGAAATTATTTTGACCGAAGAGATTTAGATTTGCCGGCTAACGGGAACTCTGACGTGTGCTTCGCGGATGCGCTCGGCTCCTCTCGACTGCTGCTCGGGTCTGCTCGGTCAGCTTCCGGATGAGGAGGCATTCGTTCGACCAATTTACAGTAGATAACATTACAAACATTTTTAACAGTGGCAATACTAGTGTAAATAATGTTTGTTTTGGCATTAATAACTGAATGTAATGTTTTCTACTTTTTTACATCTGGGAAGACATTTGCCTTCATCAGATGGAAAGTGTCTTGACCAACAACTTAAGTGTTTCTTATAGCTATGCAGGGCATGCAAAGCGAGCAAACACAAACAAGAACAAACAAGTGAAATGAAGAATACAATTGAAATTATACAATATAATATTGTGGTGGTTCATCTTATAATTCAGTCTAGAGAATGCACCAGACAGCATCTAAGACCTGCAAAAATCTAAATTTTCTAGGGGGACGGAGGCCCCCCAAACCCTTCGTGCCATTTCGTCCGCGCGCCTTTTTCAGGGCAATCTCTATTGGGCTCAGGGCCATCTGTAAATTAGCTTAGATGGCCCACAGGGGCACTGCCCATGTCATGGCCATTTCCACTGATCATAATTGTTGAGGTTGTTGAGGTATACTAGAATAGATTTACATTGTGCAATTTTCCAAACTCATATTGGTTTCGCATACAGCTGTAAAGTATGTGTATTCAGCAGTATAGGCTACATGCACTAGGGTCTGAGACGTACTTCCGCCTTAGCCGTAATACTGCTTGGGAGCTTCCGGTTTGCTTCCGGTCTGCGTAGCTGAGCGTCCACAAATGTTTTACTGTTTAAATCTATGGTTTAAATATGAGTCGACGGAAGATTTTCAAAATGGAGCATTTGCAAAGACAAGTAAAGAACTACTCCGAGCACTGCTGTGTCCCACTTTGTACGGCATCAGCTAAATTTAACGGGGTCCTAAGTTTCCATGGCTTTCCGACCGAACTCGAGCTGCGAAGACAGTGGCTGGTTAAAATACGACGCGATAACTTCACAATCTCCTCTCACTCCAAGGTCTGCAGTCGTCACTTCGCTACGGATCAACTAATAGAGCCAAAAACCCTTGATGGCCGTAGGAGGCTTGTGAAAGGTGCTGTACCAACTTTGTTTGAGTGGAATCACTTCACTGCTCAAACACCGCGGGGTAGTGTTTGGGAGAGAAGGGAGCGGCCCACTGAACCAGTCTCTCGGGAGGAGCAGGAAGAGCACATGGATGTCCGTGACCATGATTACTGCTCAGCCCCTGAACCAGCTTCACTGGACATGTCCTCTCAAGCTACAGAAGACAACTCTAAAACAGTGGAGGATCTGCAGAAGCAACTGCAGGAGTTAAGAGTCCAGCGAGAGTTTTGCTTACAGCGGTTTGCTGGCTCCGACGACAACATCCGATTCTATACCAGGTAATGTTTTGGCTAAATTCTATCCAAGTTTTTGAGATGGGTTAGCTTATAAAGAATCCTGTTTACCTGCCGTTTGACTGCTGACTATATGCATGCAGTGTTGGAATAAGTAGGCTACTCAACTTAACTGAAGTATAAGTACAAATACTATGGTTTGAAAATACTCCTGAACTGAACATGTAGAATCATAAATCATGTGTTTTTATAAGTAACTAGAAACTATGAAGGTTAACTAAATGTGGTGGAGTAAAACATACTAATACTAACAACATACTGATAATACTTTACTACAAGTGGAAATCTTCAAAACCTTACCAAAGTAAAAGTACATGTCAATATCCACTGCGTTTCTCCCAGTTGCACACTTAAGAATGAAGAGTAAAAGTAGTCATTCTGTGTAAAATGTTCCCTTTATGTTTTAGATTATTACTGCTGCTTTAATGTAGTTGTTACATGTTACTGCTGTATATTACTATACCTGCACCAAGTGCCTTCTTAATCAGTCTATTTGAATTGTAATGTATTACAGCAAACAAGAGGAAAGCATTAGCCCATGTGTGTCAGTTAACGAGTCATTAATGACTGACATGTGTCTTTTGTGTACAGATTCCCGAGCTATACCCACCTGATGGCCTTCTGGTTTTTGATTGAGCCTTCCATTTATAAAATGGTTCGTGTCACAAGAGCGATATCAGCTGCCAAGAGGAATGAAGAAGTGGTTACACACGCACGTCCATCAACGGTAGGCTACGTTTCTTGTAACACACACTCTAAACACAAACTGAAGGGAAAATGTTTCTCTGACATTTCATTGCTTTTGTGTTGGCTAAAAGGCTATAGTACTCAATCATTTTTGAATACATCAGAGAACTAAAACAACTTAATGTTTTTCCCATCGTATGCTACTCTCATGACATTAATATAGTACCCTTTTTTTGTTTTTATCTTCCAGAGACAGCTGCTTCAGCCAATTGACGAGTTCTTCCTTTTTCTCTGCTTCCTGTCGGTGGGTTTGAAAGAAAGGGACCTTGCAAACCGCTTCAACATACACCAGTCCACTGTGAGCCGCATCATTGCAACATGGACAAGTTTTCTTACAACTTTATTGGGGTCACAGTGCATCTGGCTTACACCTGCAGAAGTTCAAGCCCACCTCCCAGAGGCCTTCAAAGATTTCCCAGACACACAGGTGATCCTGGATTGCACAGAGCTGAGGTGTCAAACACCATCCTCACTCCTCCTCCAAAGTGAAATGTATTCTACATACAAATCTCACTGCACCATGAAAGCCCTGGTTGGCATAGCCCCACATGGCGCAGTGACATTTGTTTCCAGTCTGTATGGTGGTTCTGTCAGCGACAAGGAGATTTTCAAACAGTCTGGAATAGCTGCGTTGTTGACTGAAAACATGGCAGTGATGGTAGATAAGGGCTTCCTGATCAGCGATTGCTGCAAATGCAAAGTGTACTGCCCACCTTTTCTGTCGAAGCAGAAGCAAATGCCGGCCTATCAGGTGAGGGAGACACAGGCCATTGCCAGACTGAGGGTTCATGTGGAGCGTGTCATCAGGAGGATAAAAGAGAACACACTTTTTGATGGCGTCATCCTCCTGTCCCATGCCTACAACATCACCCAGCTGTTTGCAGTAGCATGTATGCTGTCAAACTATCAGAACAAAGCACTGGTCAAGAAATGGGTGAAATAAGACAAGATGATGACACCTGTGCAGGTAGCTGTGATTAAGCTGGGTGAGCACACCGTTTTGCCTGACACACGCTAGTGTTTTGTTTGAATAAATGGTAAATAGCAAATTACAATGCGTTGATGATTTCTTACAAATGCAATGATTTACTATTCATTACAAAAAAATCACTTCACTTTATTGTCTTTTTAAATACAATTGTATATTTATTTACATATATGAAATGTGAACAAACAAACAATATAAACAATATACAATATATATCAAAAACAAAATATTAAATTCACATTTTGTTGTCATTCAGAACACATGATTGAGGGATTGCCTCCTAAAAACAATGGCGGCTGAGCCAGGGTCTAGCAGCTAACTGCTCACAGAGTTATCAATGGCTGCAGTGCCCACTACTTTTGTAATTGTTATGTGTTTGTGCCCTGATCAGGCGCTCCTAGTGTGATGTGTCATGTCTAGCTGTAGTTTCCTGTTATGGTTTTGTAGTCCTTATCGTTTCTCCTCCAGGTGTACCCATTTGTAATTATCCCAGGTGTGTCTTGTCTCGTCATTACCTCATGTATAAGGATTCTGCTTTCCCCTTTGTCTGTGGCTGATCCTGTCTGTGCAGTACGTGTTCTTGTCTGTCATTACTTTATATTTCCTTTGTCCAACCATGGTGGTAATTATTAATTAAATTCTTCTTTTGACTACTTCGGCTACCGTCTCCTTTATTATGTTGCCTTGACTCGACATTGAGCCTGCTAACAGTCAATGGTAACGTAATATGGGGGCTCGTGCCAAACTGATTTGAGCAGGAATTTGGTGGTGGCCGCTGAGCTTAGTCCACACTTTGAATTATGGTTGACAGTGTCGTGTGTGTGGCCCATGTTTTATACCCTCTTGGTAAATAATTCTCCAATAAGGAGCGTTTTCATCCAGCTAGGGCAGCTGGACCATTTTCTATGGTTCCTTCCTTCGCCTGGAAGACATACCGTCTATGCTGGTCGGGGTAGTAGGAAGACCCTGTCAGGCTCCTCCTAGGCCAGCGTATGTCAGCTAGTTAGTTATATAGGGGGTCTGATAGTGAGGGATGGAAACGTTTAAGGGATGGGCCTTAGTTTTTTTTTTCCTGTTTTGAACACACGACAGTTGTTAATCTCTTGCGAATAATTTTGAGGGTGGATGCTTCAGAAGGTCATACCGGTGCTCTTCTCTATTTAGTGGATAGCGGTAGGGGAGCGGTGGCCAGAGTTATTAAGAACAGACTGTACAGGCGTGTAGGGTGAAGCCGGTTTTGTTTGTTTTTTGTGTATATATTAATTGGTTGGTCGTATATGCTGGTGGAAGCGGGATTGGTTCTTTAGTTTCTTCCTCCCCCGGTGCGACGGTACTAGGGCAGGTATGCCTGTGAAGGTATGTGATTTTGTGGCTAGGCCAACGGTCAACGTGTTGAGCTTGTGCACTAAGGAGGAATTATCGGGGATAGCAGAGCATTACGGTGTCAGGCTTGCCCCGAGCATGAAAAAGCAGCAGCGGTTAGCGCTGGTGGAGGCTTTGACCGCCATGGAGGTTATGGAGTCTGTGGGCAAACCTGAGGAGCAGGAGGTAGTCACATGTGACCCGGTTTCGGAGAACCAGGTTTTGCTGAGGAAGATGGAACTAGAGTTTAAATTCGAGCAGCTGAGACATGTAGAGCGGTTATGCGCTCGGAAGGCAGAGGAGGCAGAACGTGGGCGTGTGCATGAGCTTGAGCTTGGAAGGCTTGGGGTAGAGGTGCGGGCAGTGCATCATGAAACTAGGTTCGATGCTACTAGGCACCTACGTCTGGTCCCGCAATTTTCCGAGAAGGATGTTGACAAATATTTTTCTATGTTCGAAAATATAGCCACAACTCTGAAATGGCCTAATGACCAGTGGACATTACTTCTCCAGAGCGCACTCACCGGGAAAGCACAACACGTTTACGCGTCACTTTGCCCAAACACCCAGGATTACGCCGTGGTGAAGGCTGCTATCCTTAGGGCTTACGAGCCTGTGCCGGAGGCGTATAGGCAGAGGTTTCGCGCTCTTAGAAAGAACAACGTGCAAACCTACGTGGAGTTTGCTTACGAGAAGGAGCTGGTGTTTGATCGTTGGTGCGCGTCGGAGAAGGTGGACACTTTGGTTAAGATGCGGGAACTCGTGCTTCTTGAGGAGTTTAAGTCATATTGTTTGCCCGATAATGTGGCGATGTACATTAATGAACATAAGGTGACTGAGTGCTCGGTGGCTGCGAGCCTGGCGGATGAGTTCGTGTTGACGCACAAAGTGCTCTTTGACAGACCTAATTATCCCGTGCGCAGGGTGGAGAGTAGACCGAGGTGGGACTTGGGTGACAGGCCTGTGGCCTCTGGCGGTGGCAGTGTGGGCGAGGTTGCTGAGCGGGGAATGAGGGGAGAAATGCGTGAGTGTTACCACTGTGGTAAAAAAGGCCACATAAAAGGAGAACTGTTTTGCCCTTACCCGTCCCAGTAAACAAATATCGTTGATAATGACACCCACACCCACATCTCTGAGTAGGGATGCCCAAAGGGGTGAGGATATGAAAGCGTACTTACCGTTCATCAGTGAGGGGTTTGTATCCTTGTCCGGCGAAGGTTCCTGTGACCATATTAAGGGATACGGCTGCGTCCCAGTCATTTATTCGGAGAGATGTGCTACCTTTTGACAGTGGTTCAGAGGTGGATGCTGGGATAGCTGTCAGGTCTTTTGGGATGCATGTCATGGAAGTTCCGCTTCACACTATCCATCTTACATCTGAGTTGGTGTCGGGGCCAGTGGTAATTGGGGTGGAAAATTGTTTTCCTGTCGAGGGCGTATCATTAATTCTCGGGAATGATCTGGCAGGGGGTAGGGTCCTCGTGAAGGCAGAGGTGACTTGTGTGCCAGCAGAGTCTGGGGCGGTGGACGTCCTGGCGGATGCGTATCCGAGAGTGTTCTCCTCATGTGCAGTCACGCGGGCCATGGGTATTAAGGCTTTGGCCGAGGAAAAGGACGACGTGGACTTGTTTGATACCATCATAGCGACTGTAAACGGGGTGCCTGAGTGTTGTGACCCACTTATGGATAATCCCCAGGGTGCAGTACCACGGGGGCCTGAGGTGGAGGGGGCGCTCCCGGGGCAACCCGACTTGTGGTCATCATCTCAGCTTGTTCCTGATATTGCCCCTCTTGAAGGTGATGCTGTTCTTCCATCTATTCCAGCCGGTCTCAGCCCTTTACTGCCCTCTACTTCCTCGTGTGAGTCTGCCAGTAGCGCGGCTGGGTTTTCTTTTGCTCGTGAGGAGCTTATCGCAGAACAGGGTAGAGATCCAAGCCTGTCAGGCCTTTTTGCGAACACAGCAGGAGTGGGAGAGAGTGAGGTTTCTAAAAGTTGCTATATCCTGAGGGACGGGGTATTGCTGCGTAAATGGTCTCCTAGCCTCGACGCGTCAGCGGAGAATGATTGGAATGTGGTGACGCAGGTTGTGGTTCTGTTTAAATACCGTCACGATATTCTGTGTTTGGCTCACGATCACAGGCTCGCAGGACATCTGGGGGTCAATAAGACGTATGATAGAGTGCTGCGTCAATTTTTTTGGCCAGGGTTGAAACGGGATGTGGTGCAGCACTGCAGGGGGTGTTCAACGTGTCAGGTGGTGGGTAAACCTAACGGGGTCATTCCACCGGCGCCACTCTACCCTATCCCGGCAGTGGGGGAACCTTTTGAGAGGGTTATCATTGATTGTGTAGGTCCACTCCCTAGAACCAAAGCAGGTAATAGCTTTCTTTTGACCATTATGTGTGCCAACACACGGTTTCCGGAAGCAATTCCGCTGAAACGGATAACGGCCAAAACAGTGTCACAGGCCTTGGTGAGGTTTTTCTCCGTTTTTGGTTTGCCTTGCGTGGTACAGTCCGACCAAGGTACGAATTTTTTATCCCGCATCTGCTCGCAGGTTTTAAAGCAGCTGGATATATCGCATAGTTTCTCTAGCCCATATCACCCACAATCCCAGGGGGCTTTGGAAAGGTTCCACTCCACGCTAAAAACAATGCTTCGGGCGTTCTGTCGTGACACGAAGGACGACTGGGATGAAGGGGTTCATTTAATGTTGTTTGCCGCAAGGGAGGTGGTGCAGGAATCTTTGGGATTCAGTCCTGCAGAGCTGGTATTTGCGCATTCGGTTAGGGGGCCGCTTAAGCTGCTGAGGGAGAAGTGGTTGGGGGAGAGCGAGCCGAAGAACCTGTTAGACTATGTCTGTGGCTTTAGGGAGAAGCTGAAGAGGGCATGTGAACTAGCGAGGACAAATCTGAGTGACACACAGGGGAGGATGAAGGGCTGGTATGACAGGAAGGCTCGGGATAGAACGTTTGTGCCAGGGGAGAGGGTTTTAGTGTTGTTGCCTGTCCCAGGCTCCAGCTTACAAGCACGGTTTAGTGGGCCGTACCTGGTTAGAGAGAAAGTAGGGGATTTGGACTACCTGATCGAGACACCGGATCGTGGGCGGAAGACTCGCTTGTGTCATGTTAATATGATTAAGCCATATTATGTGAGGGAGCCTCTGGTGAATCCTATTGACAGTATTGTTGTGCCCTCTGCGAGTGTGTCCACTGTGCCGGTGTCAGTTTGTATGTTGGCGCCATCTAGCGTTGATGAGAGTAATGACAGTCTTTGTTTTTCAGAGGGGGTTGGAGAACTGGAAGATGACGTCATTATTCCGTCCAAGGCGGTCGTGGAGGGACGGTTGACAAACACTGAGTCATTGATCACTCTTGACTGTCATCTTGGCCATTTATCAACAACGCAGCGAGATGATATCAGGGGTTTGGTTGGGTCTCATTGTGAGCTGTTCTCCGATATTCCTTCGCGCACTAACGTATTACAACATGATATCGATGTGGCGGAGGCATTACCCATTAAACAGCACGCGTATCGCGTGAATGCATATAAGCGGGCACGGTTACAGAAAGAGGTGGAATACATGCTCACTAACAATATCGCTGAGCCCAGTTTCAGCCCATGGAGCTCGCCGTGCTTATTGGTTGATAAGTCAGACAAGACAGATAGGTTTTGTACGGATTTTCGCCGAGTAAATGACGTGACTAGGCCTGATAGTCTTCCATTGCCCAGAATGGAGGACTGTGTCGACAGGGTGAGGGGGTGCTATTTATCCATGAGGTGGTGTGGGGGTTATGGCCGCCCATACCGGTGCTGTTAGTACAATTTGTATTTGTTATTGTGCCGACAGTATTATTGTTTTTTATTGCTTCTTCTGTTTATGTTCATTCCCCCATTTCGCCTTGGGGTTATGGACATAAAGTTGGGTGTGGGGGTGTTATGTGTTTGTGCCCTGATCAGGCGCTCCTAGTGTGATGTGTCATGTCTAGCTGTAGTTTCCTGTTATGGTTTTGTAGTCCTTATCGTTTCTCCTCCAGGTGTACCCATTTGTAATTAACCCAGGTGTGTCTTGTCTCGTCATTACCTCATGTATAAGGATTCTGCTTTCCCCTTTGTCTGTGGCTGATCCTGTCTGTGCAGTACGTGTTCTTGTCTGTCATTACTTTATTTCCTTTGTCCAACCATGGTGGTAATTATTAATTAAATTCTTCTTTTGACTACTTCGGCTACCGTCTCCTTTATTATGTTGCCTTGACTCGACATTGAGCCTGCTAACAGTCAATGGTAACGTAATAGTAATGACAGGTACTTCGGCATGTATGTGTAAAAAAAAAATAAGTCTACTTTTTCTCTGATTGCTCTTTGCACTTCTGGATCTGTGTATATTCTTTGCACCAGGTAGTCCTCCTGTGCCCACACTACAAAGTCACACCACTGCATCCCAGACACAAGAAGTTGACCCTGTACTTGCCAGTAATAGGCATGGCTTTTCTTGAGCTTAGGGGAGCCACATTCCATCTGCACATATTTGCAGTCGACATAATTTGGGACATTGGGACATTTGAATTCAACAAGGCCAAATTGGGGATATTCTGTTGGGTCAAATACAACTCCATCAGGGAAGGCACCAAGCCAGGGCGTAGAGGGGTGAATGACAAGGCCACAAGGGGAGTAGTTCACGTTTGCCAGTCTACTGTATTCAGCTGCTACTGTGGGCTCCATCTCTGCACCTCTCCTCATTTCTGCAGTCTGCCTTGTACCTTTGAGTATTCGCTCTGCAAGAGAGTTAGCAGAGCTCTCACCTCTGACGTGACAAATCTCTCTAAACCTAGAGGCAGTAACCCTGGGTTTGCGGAGCAGATGCCACTCTGAGCTAGAGCTTTGCTCACGGGTAGCCTCCTCAATTTTGTGAGACATTTCTAAATCAACAGATAAGCTGTTAATATGCAGTTGCTCCTCTTCTGAGCACACCAGCGGTAAATCACATGGCAAGATCACATACCCCTCTATGGGCAAGTGGGGTGTTGGTGGTGTGTCAGTGTGAAGTGTGGTGTACCGAGACGTCAAAGCAGGCATCTGATAGGACAGAACACTGCCCTCCTGCACAATCCCGAAGACACTTTCCACAAGGGGCTTGTCAGGTCTCATGTTCATTGTGGTCACAAGCGGTCTGTCTTCAATGCTGAACGCTGAGTATGCCTCCGTAACTCTGAACAGGCAGGGATCTGGTAATGGCCCCACCATGCCTCTGTAGAATCCACTCCTACAAAGAATGGCAAAGACAATATAGCACATTAATGTGACAAAGGTTAGGAATACAGCACCAGAATTATGAATTTAAAAAACACAGGAAACACAATTTTCCAGCTAAACTGACCTTACTCCAGTCTGCACCATCCTATTTGGTACAGGCTTGGTGAAGACCATGGAGTTGATGGGCCCTGGCTTCACACCCTTAAGGAAAAGACAAGTACTGTTCGTTGAGTCACTTTAAAACAAAAACTCTGTGAAAGATTACAAGTATTTGAACCTCATTGAAATTACCATTGTTCGCGGCTTGTGCCATTGCTGTTCCGATTCAGTACAGCTATGCACAGGTGGCACAACTGACATGTTCAGTTCAGTGTAATGTGCTGTTTGGAACAGCAATGCTACTGTGTGATTGCACAAAACAGTTCCTGCAACACAGGAGCACTGGTTGTGCGTGAGCACCACTGGTGATGAGTCACGAAGCGTTATCTAAAAAAGAGAGAAGAAATACTAGTGATTAGTAACCTCACTTGTGGTAAATGAGCCAGGAGGTTATGAGTAGAATTATTGGTTATTTTTACTGACCCATTATCCTAGAAGAAGCATGTATTCCTGAATGCTTAGTGTTACCCTCTTACCCTACAATACCACAATGAGCTTTCTTTGGAAACTAAGATGCCTTGAAAATTGTATTAAAGCAGTTTTGACTATATATTTGAACCCCCATACTTACACATCCATAATCAATGTAATAATATCTGACCAATCAGCTGTGATAAAGCAGTAGGACACTGTAGGACAAGTAGGACACTGTTGAGATTCCCTTAAGGTAAACTAATGTTTAACTGAACTGAAACTCAATAAACAGGGGGGAACACAGTGGCAATGTTGCCTGCCTACACTCAAACTGTGTGCTGTCTCGCTCTTCCTCATTGACCTGTAGCACAAGGCTCTCACGCTGACCTGCCCTGTCAGCCTGTCTTTATTGGACACTGAATGAAAAAAAACAGAGCAACAGCGTTAGATCTATACTCACGTCAAAACATCTATGGCAACATTGCTTTACAAAAGCCGATACCATTATGCAGTGTGGCTAACAACAAGACAACCTTGGCTAGGCTATAAGGCTATTAAACGATAGTATTTGTTAGCAAAATGGCTAATGTTTTAAAGAATTAACACCAGAAACAGTACATAGCGTTACCCAGAGCCCTATAGTAGTCTACTATAGTAATAGTATAATAATAATAGTAGTTATACTATAGGGCTCTGGCGTTACCTAGCTTTTGACAGCTAACGTTAGCATAACCCGGAGCATAAGCTAGCTGGTTAGTACCTGTTACCTTCTTACCTTCATAGTTGTGTATATATGACGCAGCATATAATTTGAAGCCTTTATCGAGTTTGCTGGCTGGGGCTTTAGTCGTCCGGCAAATCCGATGAACATCCGACATTTTTAATTTCGGAAGCTCTTGTAGGCAGCGGGTGTAGAAGGTCGTCATTTTTCATCAACAGGAAATGCATCAGCAGCTCTGAGTAGAATGCGGAAGTGACTGTGCATGTAGCCTATTCACTCTCCACTAAACGGCTCGTTGCAGCTCTTGCCCCCCCCTCCCTGTGAGCCCAGTGTGCTCCGATTCGTCGGGACCAGTCGGGACGTTGTGAATCGCGCTGAGCTCCGTGGAGGTGTGATTTCCTTGTTTAGCGATACACAGCGAAACACAGCCAAACTCATCCTGAGCACACACACAGTCACAGCCGAAATAAAAACAATAAGTGTGGCTTGATATTGAGTAAGAAAAAGGTTGATAAACGCTGTGTGAATGGGTCTGCAGAGAGAATTTCGCCGCGATCCCAACTGTCTGTTATCAGCCTGCAGCCAGGGAGGAGAAATCAGCAGAGCTGCCTGCACTGAGTGTGTGAGGAAGTCCGTGGATTGGTCAATTTGGACCAATCAGCGGGGGCTTAACGTAACGGCTCCACGGATTGGTCCATTTGGTTCCGGGGACGACATGACATCATGATGTACCCGGAAGAATCAAATGGACAATGACGTATCTCCAACGAGGCGTTTTGGGTTAGGGTAACCCTGTGTTAGAGTTTTACTCGCTACAGGGTGTACTTTGAGGGTTTTGACTCTGCACACCGTTTACATGCATAAAAACCTTCATAACACACAAGGGGACGGGTAATAACCGGAAAAGCATGACATGTCACCTTTAAGGCGAGACACGGCAGGCAAAAACATCGTTTTTCAAGTACTGGTCAATTTTGAGATTTTGTGCTATTTTGATTCTATAACATGTTTTCTTTCAGGCTTTTGGAAGGAAAATGTACAAAATACACATTTAAGTGTTTATTTTACTATAGTTTGTCTATTTGCGTCTGTAGATTTCTCCTAAATTCACCAAAAGTTAGCGTTCTAACGTAACATAAAGTACCGCGACCGCTGTGTGCACCATGTCAACAGAGATATCGTTGGAAAGCTCCGTCTCTCCTGCACAATCTCATCAGATCCAAATATAGTCATTTCCTTTGCATCAGCAACCAATCGTGAAGGCACAAAGGGGTCTTAAACCAAGAAACGAAATCTCATTGGCTGGTGTAAATTTCTGACAACGTGATTCGTTCAGATGCGTCACGTGATGTGCTAAAACACTTCCTGGTTAGCTTTCCGCTAGAAATTGAAATCTCAAAATGGCAAAAGAACGGCGAAAAAAACGTTCACAGAGAAGACGACAACAATTGTCACTTGCACGAAGCAAGGTTATACAAAATGACCCCGAACATGAAATACCTTCACGGAATGCGTCGAGGCGCAAGCTATCATCCAAAGAACAGGAGGGTTTAGCTAACGCCTCACTGCAATCTTTAAAGGTCGTTTTCTCAAAATGAGTTTTTTTTCCGACTGAGTTCGAAATGTCAACTTCAGTAGCACGTAGAGACACCAAACCTTCCAGTTATATTCCTATCAATATTATGAAGGCTTTTACAGAAGGGTTTGTTCATATATCATTCATAGCCTGAATTATACAACATTGTATACCTAAAAACATTGTGAAAATTGATATTTTAGGGCTGTTGACAGTAGGGATGCCAGCGATTATTCGAATATTCGCTAGTCTCCATAATCGAATATTATTTTTAAAAATCGATTTTATTTATATATTTTTTTTTAAATTTTATTTATGTTTTTTTTTTTTTTCTGGCTTAGTTTCAACCAAAATATATATAAATATATATATGCTAATAATAGTATTAATAATTGTAAATGGTCATTGGTCACACCACCAGTTTGTTTTACTGTAAACTTGGAGGAAGCCTGCGTGCAGAGCAGACTTCTGCTGCAGCACGCTACACACCGACCCCGCCCCCACCCCCCCTCTCCCTCACACGTGCGACTAAAGATGAACAAAGCGGCAGGTAAAAAGAGTTCCTCCTCGTGGAACTACTTCGAACTTACAAGTCCAAAGGAAGTTAAATGCAAGCTCTGCGAAAAGACGTTGGTCTATCACAGCTCAACCTCAACAATGCGTTCGCATTTGAGTGCGAAGCACACCAAAGAGGTTACAGAGAAAGACGCAGCACAGCTGGCCATTACCAACTTCACTTCAAGGCCACGTCGTTGTGATGACATGCTTGTTTGTTGTTTGTACTGTTAAACATGTTCCAGTAAAGAAAACAACGGAATTCCTTTTTTTTCTCTCCCGCGGGGTGGGGGGGGTCGGTCGAATAATCGATTTTGATCATGGTCAGTTTCTGGCAACCCTAGTTGACAGTATTTTCTGATTTACGGAGTGATAAAAAGAGATGTCCAATATCCCTTCTGTAAAAGCCTTAGATACTAATATGACTACATAATGAAACAATAATTTTGAACCTGGCATTATCCAAAGTTCAGATTTCGATTCCTGAAATGTGTTAAAATATGTGCATATTTAATGAGATAATGGTTAATTTGCATATTTAAACATGCTATTTCAGAAAACTTGTAATACAAAAACAATTGCCTTATTGTAAGTAATTAACTGGAGAAATTTCTAGCCGATACCTTTAAGTTAATAAACTTACCCTATTCACCTGGGGTGTCTCGCCTTAAGGCTAGAATTCTGCACTAAGCCAAATTTGTATTTTATTATTTGTGACTGAATGTGAACTTGTGAAGCTAGTCAAGCGACCTCTTTCCAATACAGTTATTTTTGTTTTGTTACCGCACTCAATTTGTTTACATGGTTATTTTGTGGTGAACCACTGATAAGCTTTATTTTGTTTTGATCCAATGCTGCTGTGAAGCTATCCACGTTGGATAGAATGGGTCATTTCAATAAAAAAATAACCTTAACGGCCCGTCCACACTACAGCGTGGACAGCTTCAATCTGCCCATTCACTTTGAATGGGGTGACGTCACGTTGCCTCGCTTTTTCGCAGAACTGAATTGTGAGTAGCATAGCGGTCCGTCTCCGCCAGAGAAGCCAGCGCCAGCCAATCAAATCCCGTTTCGGAAAATCTGACAGCTCAAGCCGTAGCCAATCAAACCGCGTCTAAGCTGGGAGAGATATCCCGCCGTTCATTTCTATATTTCAAAAAAAATTGGAGGAGAAACTAATTATCGCTGTAGCAAAACACCCGGTTTTGTATGACCAGACCCTCTTCACCTACCGGGATACAAACCGGAGGAACCAGGCATGGAGGGAGGTGGCAGAGACAGTGGGTGAAACTGGTAGGTTTTCGCCTGTTTGGGGAGTTTATATATATATATATATATATATATATATATATATATATATATATATATTGCTCCCATAAAATGCCCGGTAGTTTTTGCTTTGTATGTCGGGGGCGGGAGATTCATGTGATTGGCTGTTGGTCGTGTTGCTTGAATAAAATCCCCAAGCTACAGACACGCCCAGCTCCAAGCTTTTTTTGAAGCTGTAGTGTGGACGCTCCGTAAGGGACAACTTGAATGCTTTTTTCCTTTTTTTCTCTTAATGCATTGCATAAAGATCGGATCGGGAAAAATCGGTATCGGCAGATTGTCAAAATCAAATGATCGGAAGCAAAAAAGGTGATCGAGACATCCCTAATTACAAGCACTGAGTAAATGCATTCACCAAATGAATAATTGCATGCATAAGAACTTTCTTCAATTAACATGAATGAATAGTAATTCATAAAATAAAGCGCTTAGTTTTAATCAGTAATATTATAAATATAGAATAAAAACCAGACACTAAGATGTAGTCATGGAGTTGGACCTGAATGTTAAGGTCCAAGTCACATTTAAGGTCTATTATCATGGAAAATGCACTTTTTAAATGTCCTTTATACATAAATATGTGTGTCAGGGGACTCACAAAGTGTCAGAAAACAAAACCCTCTCTTTTCCTCCGTACTGAAATCTCAAAAACTGGGGTACAACGGAGCTGATCCAGATTGGCATCCGATATGACAGGGGTCGGCAACAGGCGGACCGGACCCAGACCTATAATCAATACATTAATAGGGGATTTCAATTTTGACGGGGTGATTCTATTTTAACCGCCACCGACAGGGGGCGAAAGAGACGAGGGAGCGATACAGGGAGCGAAACACAGAAGAAGAGACGAGAGCACGGAAGAGAGAAGCGGAGAGGAAAGTGAGTGAAGAGAATAATTAGCGATACAGGGAGAGAAGCTGAGAGGAGAGTGAACAGGCGTGTTAGCGGCAGACAGGGAGAGACAAATAATTACACATGGCGCTCTCCAAGAAGAGGAAAGTGGACAGTGAGAACAGAGCTTTTAACCCCGAGTGGACGGACTCATTCATGTTCATCCTGCCCACTGGGAGCACAGAACCAGTGTGTCCCATTTGTTCAGAGACCGTGGCGCTCATTAAAAGTGCCAAAACGTTTGTGTTTGACCAAACATTCCCTCTCAAGTCACAACTGAGGTCACAAAAAATAAGCAGTCTCAGAGCCCAATATGATCAGTCCACCAGGATCAAAATTAAAACTAAATATCATTCTAGGGCAGGCTAACCAATGAGCACCTGCATGTGTGTGTATGAGAATGGCCCTGACACAATTTCAGCCCACGTGTAAACTCCTGGCAGGTCAATAAGCTCGAGCTCAATTCTCGCACTGAAGAAAACAAAGAGAGAGAGGGACTGCAATATAAGAGGGAAAGAAAGAGAAACTTTAAAACTGTTCAATTGCTATGATTGATCTAAATATGATCTAAAATTATGCACTTTTAAGATGCACACATTTTCAAAAGCTATTATATTTATTTTCTCTATTTTATTTTTGAATGCAGCAAGAGAGGAACATTACACATATCCACAGTATTTACTGTATATCTGTAGAGTGCCATGTTAATTGACAGTAAATTGTTGTTTTCGAATTGTACTTTCTTTATTTGATTGGCAGTCAGTTGTTGATTACATGCAGACGTTGATAAAGCTACAGGCTACTTCAATATCACACTAATTCATAAAGCAAGTAAGACATTTTGATGTTCCGGACCTTTGCATAGGGAGATTTTCTCTAACTGGACCTCGTTGAATTTTAGTTGAATACCCCTGCGATATGACGTAATATCGGAAATGTTGACACACGGCTGTATCAGAAGTGTTGCCATCAGAAACAATGCATGACGTGTTTTGGACGTAATATGGTCTTTGTTTACATTAGCAAGCATCGCTAACACTCAGAGCTAACCTGTACTGGAGAGTACAGGTATGTGTAAAAAAGCAGGAAATAAAAAAAAAAGGAACTCACCTTGTGGTAAACCCACAAGAGAAAAAGCATTTGAGCTCCATACTGTTTCAGAAATAATCCTTGATGTGGTTTGGAACACGATATGGCATTTAATCACGGCAGCATTTGAGAGACAGCAAGCGCATTTCGTGGCATCTGCAGGCAGTGGCAAGTACTTCCGGCATATGTCACAGAGGCCGCTACTCTGTGGTATCTGTGGCAAGTACTTCCGGCATATGCCACAGATGCCACAACTTGCCGAGGCATCTGCCGCTGCTGAACGGGAGATGCCACAAGATGCCAGAGTAAGAGAAGGTTTACTGTAGCTGCCACTCGCCTTCCGTGGCAAATGCTGCCATTTAAACCCGTATTTATCATGTAAAGTGTCGCTGTTGAGGCATGACTTTATCGAACTGATCTGTACACAGGGTTGGGTTGTAACCATAGACTGTATGGGTTGTAACCATAGACTGTATGGGTTGTAACCATAGACTGTATATATAAATGGACGTAGTGTCCGTGACGTTACCCATAGGATTCTGCAGAGTTGCCGTGAAGCCCTTAGTAGGCGGAGTCGGCCACTAATGGCTCGACTGTGACGTCGGAGTCTAATCCCGCCTGCTCCAAATAAGGGCAAAGAGGCGGAGCCGAGGCAGGACCTGCTGCCTCCGAACTGGAAGTAAACAGAGCTAGCTCAGGCTAAGAAGCTAAGCTAACATGAAATACATGCATACCAAGTTACTGCCAACAGTGTAGTTCCCCTATATAAACGTTACATTCATAATCAAATGAGACAATCGGCAAGAGAATTAGCTATATTTTGTTATTCTTAATGCTTGTCATTCACACGTTGAGAAAAGACAGACTCCACCGCCCGGACCTAACGGAGCCGCAGTGGGCTAGCTCCGGGACGCCGGCTGGAGCTAGCCCCCTACGGCTCCGTTAGCTCCGGCGGCCACCACTGTGATAATTGGGTCCCCTATTAACATTTGCTCCCGTTTAGTATTATGGGCGTCATAGCCATAGACTATAAAAGTCTTACCCAAGGCTGAATCATAAACTAAAATGTATATGTATGCATAAAGGGTTACGTCCTTAGCTGGCTAATAAGTAACAAGCTACCAAGCACACAAACACCTGCGAACGGGGTTAACATGTATAATATCATTTTAGACTTCTTGGAAGTTCTGTTGGTACATTCAAGCGCACAGCACGACATTTTAATTGTCTGGCATTTGTAACAGTATTCCCTAAAAGGCACAATCACCACGAACACGGCTAAAGCGTCAAGTATAGTACTATGACTAACTAACGTTGTAGCCTCTATGGTTGTAGCCTAGCAGAGTGGACAAGTTGCTGTTAGCTGACAGTGAGGCATGTTCGTGTCCATCAACGTGACCACGCCCTAATTTATGCAAACACTTTAAGACCCAATATAAATAAAAGGGTCGTGTTAGAAAACAATTCACTCACAGATTCATAATCATGAAGGTGGAATCTAACTATATTGATAATAATATTTATTGCATCCTGTGAGGGAAATATTTTGTTGTGTGTTTGTACCAAAAAGCATTTTGTGTTTCACATAGGTCTGCCATAACTTAGAGCAGGGGGTTAAAGGTTAAAGGGTTAAAGGTTCCGCTTTCCTGTTGGGGGACTGTGACTAACTGCCAGAGGACTTTAACAGACTGTCTTTGTCTCTGAATCCAGGTTCTTGTGATTATCGATCAGAAGACGCGCGAAATAGAGGCTCCTCCTTGATTATCTGTGTAGATTTGCGCTGTGTTTCTGTGTAATCTTCAGTGTTGGCTGGGGAATCACATGATGAAGTCGTGTGAGAACCCTGCCAATGCTCCCGGCCGTGGCTCTCAATAAACTCAGGTGTTTGATATAAAGCGGACTTCAGCCTCCATTCCTTCCATCTACATTGCTGAAAAGAAAATCTCTCTCACAGATTGGCGTCACGGACAGGCACCTTCAGATCTTTCAGACATTGGTGAGTACATTTCTATTTTGAGATTGACTCGCCAGCGTTTGAGATCAACGGTGTATTAAAATTACCTGAGAGAACTGAGCTGCTGCATTTTTTTTGGGTTTCTCTACTCATTTACATCTGGAGGCTAATCTATAACCTCAGGAATCGGTGTCAAGGGGATATTGTCCTGGCCGATTTCCCCGTGTTTGTTGCTGGGACAGGTGTCTACGAGCAAACGCGGCTTATGTGAAAACTATGAGAATATTTGGGGCTAATGATAACCTAGGAATATCGAATTTCATCGATCTCCTCTGTGTGTGCTTCTTGGAATTAACTCACCAGGCAATTACACACAACAAATATTCAGAGAAACTTTTGAGAGATGCACCAGCAAAGTGGATTTTCTGAATTAGAAGCAATGTCGCAAGATTTGTATTTAAACAAATCGCCGAATTTAGGCATTTCTGCTGAGGTGCCGATTCTCCGCCCCCTGGGGAGAGCTGCACGTAGAAAAAAGGAGCATACAGCATTATCCGCGATTATTGACACTTTTGAACTAAAGAAAGTGCTCAATGTGTGGTTTGAGAATGTTGTATGAATTGCTGAATTTGGCTGTGTTTGCGCAAGATTTGTATTTAAACAAATCGCCGAATTTAGGAGTTTTCAGAGGATAAATAGCATTTCTGCTGAGGTGCCGATTCTCTGCCCCCTGGGGAGAGCTGCACGTAGAAAAAAGGAGCATACAGCATTATCCGCGATTATTGACGCTTTTGAACTAAAGAAAGTGCCCAATGTGTGGTTTGAGAATGTTGTATGAATTGCTGAATTTGGCTGTGTTTGCAGATACACGAGAATTATGAGGATAGAGGGCTCATAATTAGTGGCCCCTCTGAAAGTCTCCCTAATTCGGATTAAAATAGGCTGGAAGAGTTTTTGTCAGGCTGAGTTGTTGAGAGTTTTTATGTTTATTTGTCTAACTGCAGTGTTTGTTTGTATAATGGTTTCGTGTTTGTTTGTCTACCCGCCGTCTTGTGCATGCGTTGTAACAACTCATAATGAATCAGTCCACAGCCAGGGTAAAATGAACTAAAACTTCAGTTATTTCACCAAAATTAAATGACTTGAGAGAAATAAAACAATAATGTAAAGATGAAAAGCTCAAACAGCTCAATGTTGTATTATTTGTTTCATTTATTCTTAAATCTATGTATTATATGGTAATAATGAATAATAAAAAAAAACGTAATGTATTGAACACATTCCAAAACAAAGAAGATAAGACAGAACCAGACTCAGACATGAGGACTGGCTTATCTATAGCCAGTTGAGAAGCACTTGAGGTGCTTGGCTCTGTGAGGCCTGATGTACTTATAGGGTTCTGTTTTCTTCAAGGTTGTGTCTTCCTAGTCGAATGTACTTAATGTAAGTCGCTTTGGATAAAAGCGTCAGCTAAATGCAATGTAGTCAGACAGTAATTGAAACTTTTGCGCTGTTGCTGCAAAATGAAAACCTTGTTGATTGTCTGTTTCCAACTGGCCCCTGGAATCAGATAATTGATATACGTTGAAGTTCAATTACAGTTTAAATATAGTTTAACATTCTTTATTAAACCGTTTCAAATTATTTCTAGTACAATTGGTCTATACAGACATTACTACAATCCTAATAGTTGTCAAATACTGAGCTTATGAACAATAGAGTAAAAGTCGCTGGTTAAGCCAGGATCAATATACTTGTTGAGGTTTTATTGTGCACATAATAAATGTGTTTAAATGAATTGAGCAATTTTTTAAGGAGTATAATGTTGCAATTTTTAAGATAAGTAATTGCAGTTCAAAGGTAGATGTTTTTTTCTCCTTCTCTCGTTCACGAGCACACAAAATAAATCATAAACATTTCCAAATCCGAACAGACAGAGAAGTAAACTAAACTATTTTGCTCTTCATTTTTAAATGGGATTTCCCGCTACATAACAGAAGACTTAATACAGGACTTAAAGAACGTTTTAAAGACAAGTCATGGAGAGGTTTGCATTTTGGACGGAATCTCCCCTTTCCTCTGCTCCTAAAATCCTGCACCCGAGGTCAATCACAGGCGTGACCTTTGGAGGGGCAGAGAATCTGAGCAAGACCACAGAGCGACCATTGGGGGGTTTTATGGCCTAAAGGCACAAAGAGGAACATCTGGCCACACACACACACACACACACACACACACACACACACACACACACACACACACACACACACACACACACACACACACACACACACACACACACACACACACACACACACACACACACACACACACACACACACACACACACACACACACACACACACACACACACACACACACACACACACACACACACACACACACACACACACACACACACACACACACACACACACACACACACACACACACACACACACACACACACACACACACACACACACACACACACACGTAAGTGATTTACAGTTACTAAATCAGTCTACTATCACCTAAAGAATATATCTAGGATTGAAAGACTAATGTCACAGCAGGATTTGAAAAAAAAAAACTTGTCCATGCTTTTATCTTCAGTAGACTGGACTACTGCAATGGTGTCTTCACAGGTCTCACTAAAACATCTATTAGGAAGCTGCAGCTGATTCAGAACGCCGCTGCTCGAGTCCTCACTAACACTAAGAAAGTGGATCACATCACTCCAGTTCTGAAGTCTTTACACTGGCTTCCTGTGTGTCAAAGAATAGATTTCAAAATACTGCTGCTGGTTTATAAAGCACTGAATGGTTTAGGCCCAAAATACATTTCTGACCTCCTGCTAAATGATGAACCATCCAGACCTCTCAGGTCTTCAGGGACTGGTCAGCTTTCTGTCCCCAGAGTCAGAACTAAACATGGAGAAGCAGCGTTCAGTTATTATGCTTTTAATTGAACTAGTCATATCTTAGACCGCACTGTAACTTTTATCCATGTATTTGTCCTTTTAATGCTTATTTTATTAGCTCTTCTTTTAATGCTTAATGTCTTTCATTTTTTGTAAGGCACTTTCAATTGCCTTGCGTTGAAAGGTGCTATATACATCTGATGGAGATGGATAGAGGCATTTATTTTAATTGTAGCAGTCAGTTTGTGGTTCTGGCAGCATTGTTGAGCATTTTTCATAGATGTGTTTTCATGCCTCTGTGTAAGGCTTAGTCTTTCTATCTGTATAGCCACTGGTGTAACTAAGTTCATAAAGTCAACAGGTACTATACTTGAGCACTATTTTGAGATACTTGTACTTGATTTGAGTATTTAAATGTTTTGCCACTTTATTCTTCTACTTCTACAGTTCAGAGGTACATGGTGTATTTCTACTCCGCTACATGTATTTCATACCTTTTAGTTACTTTACGGATCTGGATGAATGATGTGAAATCTAATCAAGTGTTAAATCAGACTTTAGTTCCACCTGGAGTAAATCCACCAGCTACCCTGCAGTCTACAAAGTACTTCAGACTAGCTGCACCTTCACCAGCTTTGAGAACACTTTGATGATAAATCATTATAAAACACATCATATATATTATTCTGAAATGGACCAATCTGCACAACGACTGTCGCTATTTCCACTATATTTTGATGAGAATACTTTTCTACTTTCACTTGAGTAACATTTTTAATGCAGTACTCTTGCTGTAACATAGTATGCATACACTCTGGTACTTCTACTCAAGAACAAGCGGCTGCAGATTGTCACGTAGTGATCGTCTTCTTAAATAGGACATCTTTGATAATAGATTCTGGCCTATCAGAATCGAGGTGGCGGCGTGGTGTTGTTGCAGGAAGTCCCGACGGAGAATAATTTTGCGGTAACACATCTCGATATACATTGATACAACATTACGTGTTGATAGAACTCATCACATAATGAAATAGGACCTCACGGTTTGATGATTGATAGGTGTGTGGGCTGTCTTCCGTTTTCACACACAGGACAGTGGGGGATCCACGAATGTAAAGTAATTCACACAGCCTTTTTTCCTCTGTGAGGAGCAGCAGGTTCAGCTTCATTTAAATATGTCGTGTAGTAATAGATGGACTTATTTTTTCATCTCAAGAGAATGTGTATTTTATGTTAGTATTTCAACAAAATCCCCTCAGACAGCGCCGCTGCGGGGTTGGGTTTTCAGCATGTCAATTTTGTCACACAAATGTGCCTTTTTATTTCATACAGTTCCATTTGGATTGAGACAGGGAAATAATCCAAACCTCATGCGTGGCGTTTCACCGTCAAGGGGGCGATATAGCCATCTGTATGTCAAATATGTCTTATATGTCTTAAATGACATGATGAATTGGAAATGGGGGACCCTGATGTAAACAAGACGAAAGTCTTTCTCTGGTCTGCATCCCCTTGACAATTGTATTTTTTGAGCTGTACTGTACCCAATATACAAGCTGTTAATATACTTTTCAATCAATCAATCAATATGTAATTACATTTCAAATACTGATTTGAGCCCCACCACTGTATGAGTTAGCCCTACCATAGATTACCCAACAAAAAATACTCAGGAGCTGATACGTCAATTAATTGCTTATCATGACAGGCACACAATAAAACAGTGGAAACAAACATGTGTTTGACTTTCATTAGTGAATGACACTGTGTGCCCTTTTATAGTCTGAGTCCAATATTGTGCATTTATATATATATATTATATACATATCCTACATATATGCTAAGGTCCCGCTACTGACACGATAGCAGTCATTTCGTGCGCATGTGTGTAATTAAACCCATGATATCGAAATCTCAATCCAGCCAGGTACCCAGAGTTGGCAACCTTGCCCATGCCCCAAATAATATTTGTATTGCAGATCTACATGAATCACACAAACGACCTAGTTTGGATTCAAAAGGTGACAAGTTTGCATACCTGCTTGTCATCCATTTCATTACAGAGCTGGGAAAATGGTGTATTGATTAGATTCTGATCCGTGCAAGTCCTATTTTAACTGACTTTAGTTTCTAATATTAATGATAATTTGATTTCATCCCATAAATAATTATTTAAATTAACTCAACATTTCACATGATGGATTAGTGTTCCACATTTCCCCACTAATTTCTTTTATGATTGAGCCACTGGTAAAGAGAGACATTGATGATCCTGTGTTCCGTTTGTTGTCTATGGCTTCGGACGGCTTCACTAAAAGTCACCCAGCTCTGCCCTGCTACAGACCGGCTGAGTGCAGTCACAGAGATGCTATGGCTGTGCTACATGACATTAATGGTCTGGTCCGAGAATGGACACCATTCCCTGCTCACAGAGAGAATGACATTCCTCAAACTGAACTTTACAGCCGTTGATACTGTCTCACATGGGTCTGCTCCCCCCACCGAGCCATGAACTGAAAGCTTGACGTCTGCTCTGAACACTTGGAAGCCTCCCTGTCACACCAGCTCCAAACCCTTGGGTCAGTCAGATGAGTCAAACGGCTTCACTTGGGCACAGGGGTCAGAAATATGACTCTCGTTACCACAGAGTGGGTTTGTTTGTTTTTTAAGGCTATTCATACTGCTATGCAGAGGATGCCTGCAGGTTGGCAAGCTGTGAAAAGCCCCTACCATTTTTAGTATAGGCCTGTTGTCAGGGGCCTGTTACTGTCTACTACATATATTCACATTATATAGACCATGAGGCTGCACGGAGCTTAGGCTAAAAATACAACCATTCTGTTCTGCTCTAAAGATTCAATTTATAGATTCTATATCAAAATAGTTTGTTCTTATTGTTTCCAATGATGACGTCACCTTAAGTGGAGGAATGCAAACCTGTTTTCAAATGTAAGGTTTTGAATTTGTTTGACATTTCTCAGTATAGACACCCTCAGACGCCCACTGTCATTCATGCTATGCCTTCAGTGGTGACTCAGATGTTTAGGGGGTTGAAGCTGTTCCTCCCAAATCAGAGATGCTTTGTTTTTGTTTGTTTTGTTTTTTTTCAACAAAGGTGTGCATTTCCTGCATAATATATGGTTCTCACAATTGTTTTTGTTAGTTGCGCACAGCTGATACGGAGTTTTCTCGACTGATGGATTATGACCTCTACCATGCTTACATGGACTTCTATGTTTTATTTCATATCTAACTGAAGTAAGAGACAATAGAGAGAGCTGTGGACGAGAGAATAGAAAGAGAGAATAGAGAGAGAGAATAGAGAGAGAGAATAGAGAGAGATGTGGAAGAAAGAATAGAGAGATGAGGATAAGAGAGAGAATAGAAAGAGAGAATAGAGAGAGAGAATAGAGAGAGATGTGGAGGAGAGAATAGAGAGATGAGGATAAGAGAGGGATAGGAAAGAGAGAAGAGTTATTTGCAAGTTGCGTGCTGATACTGAGTTTTCTCGATTAATAGCTTATAGACGATACCATGTTTAAATAGACTCCTACGTTGTTATTACATTATGTGACATATGTAAGAAAAGGGAGGGGAGAGTCAATTATATTTGAGTAATTGATCTCATATTGAAACATTCATTTCTCAAACCTATGTTTATGGAAGAGGAAATGTACTTCTGATAAACTAATCTTTTATCAAACGGTAAATGGTGAATTAATATAATATTTAGAATAATTGAGAACGGGTTATATCCACAGGGACTAGCTCACATTTAACTTAAAATAACATTTCTCTGCTTTGGACTGATGAGTATATGATTCTTGCATGTTAAATGACTAACACAAACCTTACATGTATGCATGTGCATGTGTCAGGAAGGCTCCCAAATAATTCTGAGGGGCCTATCGTATTTTTGTAATTGAATGATAATGTGCTAATCCATTACTTTGAGTTGTCTGCACCCAGGAAAACATCTCTATGAAGTGTTAACCCAATCACTAGGACAGCTCTGAAGGTCAAGGGTCAGAGAGAGAGGGTCACACCCTCTGGCTGCAGAGAGCACCCCCAGCCACGGGCAAGGAGGCACGAGGTCGTTCGAGATGAGAGGATTCTAATCTTCAACTTTCTGATGGGATGGGATGCTTCTTCATCTTTCTGCTCGGGGGGGGGGGGGGGGGGGGCAAACAGACAACTCTGCAGGACGAGCGATGGCTTCAGAGGCGCCATGTTTCTTGGAGGGGCAGATGTCTTCCTAACCTCTCCCATCACGGGGGTGGCATCTGGATGTGCCACTTGGAATAGGCTCTGCTCTCAAGCAGATAGCAGAAGGAATGCAGGCAGATGAGCCTCTGTTTCACTGGGAGATCATAAAGTGCTCACTGAATGAGCCACAAAAAGCAGAGCAATTGGGGGGTTTGAAATATAGTGCTCTGGGGAAGAAGAGTTTTGAGCCAATCAGCACTCAGTGCTAATCTACAGTATCAGGATGCCTTCACACACCAGACATTCTGTGTCATAAAGAGAGGAGGAGAACGAGTCAGGAGGACATGTTCTTCTAGCTCTTGTACAAAGATAACATTTGAATTGAATGACCATATGATTACAGATGTACAATTAATGATTGTTTTTATATTTCCGATGAACAGATATGTGTTACATAGTGGTGACAAATATATTTTGTCAGATCAGATTACACTTTCACACTAAACAAATAAATTAATTGTCAGATCAGATTACACTTTCACACTAAACAAAATAAATTAATGGATATTTTCAGATTGATAATGTATTGAACAATAAGATATTTCTAATATTATAACAGACAATGTTACTATCCTTAATCATTACCAGGTAAAATGTACAACGAGGAAACCAGATTACCAGGTTCCCAATCCAGGTGCTACTGCATGCTACATTTAGATAGAAAAACAAATGTTCTATCCACTCCACTTAAATACTCAGCAGGTGATGTAGATTTTTCAAAAAGGCCTTAAATCACTCCTTTTAACGAACTAAAACTAATTCTGCAGCAAGTTTAATGTTAGACTACGCACATGAACACAATATTAGCAACTGTTTGCTGTGCCAAAATATGCCAGAATCTATGCATTCTCCCATGTTTAGCCCAATTCCTTTCACGAAAGCTGGTTTAGTTAGCTGAACATAGCATCCAGAATTAGCGAGGAGGCTGAGGATTGGTACAACTTTTCCCCACAGACTCTGAGCAATCTTAACAGTACGAGGGCCTAGTCTCTCTCATTGTTGATACAGTAAATACAATTACCTGCCTGACGGTTTCAAACGAATAGATGTTTTGACTTTTCTTTCCTCAGGTTGTTGAAATAAAATGCCTAACTTTTCCTTTTCAGATGTTAAACAAATGTATTTGAATAAAATATATGTAGTAAAGTGCCTTACTCTTGAATAAGTGTATTGAAGTAAACGAAAAGTAATGCTAAAGATTGAGGACACTGTACCTTTACAGATTACAGATTGATCGATTCATCACTGTGAATTTATACCTTAACTGTGAATTTTTAACTGAATCCCTATTGATTCTGATTTTATACCTCAATTGGATTTCTTATAATCCTACATTCTAATTGTGTTTTAATTATGAATTGCCTTGAAGTAAATCTTTAAAGATGTAAGCTGAATTTGAATTTGTGTTTGATGAATGAGATTAACTGAGGGATAAATGATAAAAGATCTTGTTTTTGAAACATATATTTTACTATTATATTTTTGTATTGCATATGTGTTATTATTGTGCTTTTTGACAAAAGAAATCAAACACTGAAGAAAGATGATTTTTCTATTATGGTTGTCTGTATCAACCATTGTGATTGGCTGTTCCAATCTTATTCTGTTTTTGATGTAATTAATGTAATGAGGAATCCACCCAACTCTGAGGACGTTTTATTTGATTCAAGTAGTGACTGAAAATATTCTTAGACTAATGTTAATTGGTTATCAATGAATTGATAAAAGCGTGGATCTGTGAGGGAAATATTTTGTTGTGTGTTTGTACCAAAAAGCATTTTGTGTTTCACATAGGTCTGCCATAACTTAGAGCAGGGGGTTAAAGGTTAAAGGGTTAAAGGTTCCGCTTTCCTGTTGGGGGACTGTGACTAACTGCCAGAGGACTTTAACAGACTGTCTTTGTCTCTGAATCCAGGTTCTTGTGATTATCGATCAGAAGACGCGCGAAATAGAGGCTCCTCCTTGATTATCTGTGTAGATTTGCGCTGTGTTTCTGTGTAATCTTCAGTGTTGGCTGGGGAATCACATGATGAAGTCGTGTGAGAACCCTGCCAATGCTCCCGGCCGTGGCTCTCAATAAACTCAGGTGTTTGATATAAAGCGGACTTCAGCCTCCATTCCTTCCATCTACATTGCTGAAAAGAAAATCTCTCTCACACATCCATGGGTAGAAACATGTTTTTTTCTGCTGTAAAGTTGGGCATTTTAACATGGGGGTCTATGGAAATTGCTCCTTTCTGCAGCCAGTCCCTAGCGGCCCATGTATGAACTGCAGTGTGTGGCACTTCCGTATTGGCTACCCGGCTGTTCCCCAGAGTTTGCCGCTTGGTTGTAACGGAATACATGTAACGGCGTTACGTAATCAGAATACAAAAATCAAGTAGCCTAACTGTATTCAGCTCGCGTTACATTTGAAAAACAACTAATCTGATTACAGTTACTTTCGTAAACCTGAAGTGAATACATTTTGGAATACTTATTGGAATGATTGGTGGAAACAAAATGTATCCTAATATTCATTACCGGCAGAACTGTGTGCACAGCGCAGCAGCATCTCTGTGAGGCCCCGCCCCCGCACGCAGATGAGAGAGAGATCTCTTTTAAAATATATTGAAAGTTAGAAACGGAGATGATTCGATAAAACGTGCAAGATAACGTTTATGTAGAATTTCTTTATTGTCAAAATGACATTTCATAACGGGATAAAATCAAAGTGAATGGCCTGCTGCTGCAGAAGGCATGGGGCAAATATAACTGTCCTTTGCCTAATTTATAAAGTAAACCTTAGCATCTCACGAGCAACTGCAATCAGTTACAGCTGCCCTAAGTCTGTAGCCAAGTCTAATAACACCAGTATACACGTTGCTGTGTCAATACTAGGGCTGAACGATATACCGTGTCATGGCGATAACCGCGGTATGCGCATGCGCGGTATTCACACCGCAGGGACGTGCGGTTTTATTCATTTTTTTTTTTAAATGCTAACGCACTTTAGCACAGAATTCAATATAAAGATACCCTTATTACTTATCGAAACTGCACATACAATATATCCGATTAAAGCTGAGACTCCACAGATTATTTAAGTATAGTATTTAAGCGATCCGATCTCGCAACAGGGGAAGCAAACACGGACATCACAACACGTACCTTTTACGGAGCTTTTATGGGAGATCGTCTCACCGTAGCTGTCAATCTGATCAAAAGACGTGTTCAATGGCATTAAAACGAGAAAGAAAAAACGCGGCTGAATCGGTTGATCCATAGGTTGATACTGTATCTGTGGCTTTGAAGCAATTGTTTATAATCCATAATTCCATTTGTATGTAAAAATCGGAGCACAAAAGTTAGCTGCTAATGGTAGCCACCAGAGTGTATGCAGCTTCCGGTTTTGGCTACTCACTCATTATTTGTTCATGTGTTGGTGTGTGTAGAACTTCCCCTGCATGCACAGCAAACCACCAATCACAATCATTCTTGATCAGATCACAGCAGGCCCCGCCCCGCTAGTTTGCAGACCATCAAAACACTGGTAAAAAATGAGCGAGGCACAGGAGGACAATACCGGAGAGAATGAAGATTTACTTCCAAGAAGAAAAGCAACATCTGCCATCTGGAACTATTTTGGATACAAAAAGCTTGATGATGACCAAACAAAGGTACTTTGTAGACAGTGCCATGCAATTGTTTCGGCAACCCGAGGCAACACGTCGAATTTACTCGCCCATTTGAATAGACACCACAAATCTCAGTATGACGAGTGCAGAGTCAGATCTGGTTGCCATCCACAGCAAAAATCTATTTCAGATGCCTTTGCCGGTGTTACACCATATGAGAAAGGTTCAAAACGGCATAAAGACATCACAGATGCCATAACATTTCACCTGGCAAAAGACATGGTACCAATTTACACCGTTACAAAAGAGGGTTTTAAGAAAATGATCCACTCACTTGATAAGCGGTACGTAATACCATCACGCACCTATTTTTCTCAAGTCGCCATCCCCGACCTGTACGAGAAATGCACGGCAAAAGTTGAAACAGAGCTGTCTAAAGTGGAATACTATGCTGTTACAACGGACTTGTGGTCCAGCCGGACAACGGAGCCGTACATAAGCCTGACGGTGCACTTTATTGATGAGGACTTCACACTGAAAAGTCGCTGTTTGCAAACGGCATTTTTCCCAGAAAATCACACAAGTGACAACATCGCAGCGGGGCTGAGAGAAGCTGTGGCTGCTTGGGGCCTGGATGAGACACGTCAAGTCTGTATAACAACAGACAATGCTGCAAATATGGTGAAGGCTGCCTCCCTGAACGAGTGGACCCGGCTGCAGTGCTTTGGCCACAGACTTCATCTTGCAGTTGGTAAGTTACCCCGCCCACGCTTTATTTACTAAGCTGTGTCTGTGTCGAGTGTGTTTTTTTTTTTTAAATAACCTTTATTCAGGGAAGTGTAACAGAGAGAGTAATGCTATATTTTCCAGGAGTGCTTAACAACCTGTCCTGAAATGCAACAGTTTTCTTAATTTTAATGAGTTTCATAAATGTTACGTTTTATAAGCAATATATATATAATATTTATAATTCATTGTTGAAGGCAGCTAATTTCAAACTGGAGGACACACACATGTAAATGTATAGTTAATAGAAATGTGTATAATATTTAATCTTTACTTTTTATTTATTTATTCCCCCTTAGAAAATGCAGTGAAAAAGGATGGCCGCATCAACCGTACTGCGGGTGTGTGCAAGAAGCTGGTGGGTCACTTCTCTCACAGCTGGAAGGCCAGAAGTGCTCTTGAAAAAGCCCAGAAGGAACTCAATCTGCCATCACATTCCTTCATAACAGAATGCCAAACAAGATGGGGTTCCAGGCAGATGATGATCATCAGGATACTGGAGCAGCAGAAAGCTTTAAGTCAGGTCCTGCCTGTGGACAAGAAGCTGCGGCATCCAATTCCAAACTGGCAAGATATAGATGTCCTGGAATCTGTCAGCAAGTCCCTGGGCCCATTGCTGGAGTTCACAAACGCACTTTCAGGGGAAGACTACGTTAGTGTCTCCTATGTGAAGCCAGTTCTTCATCTCGTCAATGCTGCTAATACGAGAAGAAGACACAGACCTGAGCAAGAAGTTGAAGAAAGAGATGAGGGATTACCTGAATGAGAAATATGAAGATGAAGATACTCAGAAGCTGCTAGATATGGCATCTTGTTTGGACTCCCAGTTCAAGATGGACTTCATCACTGCAGACAGCAAGACCCAAGTCAAGGCCAGAGTGACATCGGAGATGATGATGACGACAATCATGACATGCCAGGAGACTGCAGCTGCAAGCTGCAGCACTGAAGTGGAGTGCGAAGTGGCTGGCACGTCCCAGGCAAAGAAAGGCAAGAGGTCTTTAGGAAGTTTCTTTAAACAGAGCGAAGCTGCAGCAAAGGCTGATTTGTCTCAGTACCTAAAGGATGCTGTGGAAGCAGAGTTAAACAGCTACCTGCTAACACCTTCAATAGACAAAGAGGAAGATCCACTTGCATGGTGGAAAACGCACAAAGTAATCTTTCCACAACTCCCCAAGCTTGCCCGCAAGTACCTATGCATACCTGCTACAAGTGCCCCCTCAGAGAGGCTTTTCAGTGCAAGTGGCAACATCGTCACTTGCCAACGTTCTTGTCTCAAGCCTGCATTAGTGGATAGACTAGTATTCTTGGCCAAAAACCTCTAAGCCTGATTGAGCAATGCATACAGATGCGAATTATTATATTTGACTACATTATGAAACAGTTGAAATTGTGAAAAATAAATGTTCAGATTGATTTAACTGCTAGGTGCTCTGTTCAGAAAGAAAGCAGATCTTTATTTGTTTAGGCTAGCCATGATGACCAAGAAGACTTTGTTTTCCTTTGCACTGACTGTTGCTAAGACATTTTGATTTAAAAAAAGGTCTGTGGAACAAAATGGTTCACAAGTTGATATTGTAGTAGTTCAAATTTTATTACAAGTTATTTGTTTTATGACAAATTATATTTATTTTAAGTTGTAATTTTGTAAACCACTCAGGGAGCTGGTGTATAGCTGTTCTTAAGTTTATTTTTATAATGTTGTTAAAAAGATACTTTGCTGCTATTTGCACAACAACGGTTTTAATTGTGGAATAAAAAGTTAAATTACCTATTTTGTCACGTATGTTATTTCCCTAATGTGATACTGAAGCTTCCTATAGTTTAATGTAATACGTTTAATCTCTTGGATCCCTTACCACTCTTCTTCATTCACAGATGAACCCCCTTATTTGAGGGTAAGCAACCTGCAACATGCATTATCATAGTTAGATCATGACTTAAGGTATGATGAGTCAACCAGACGTCCGTGACTAAAATCCTTCATCCAGTTAAATATAGTTAAAACCTGTTAAAGTCCGAGCCTGTTTTTCAGGTTTCAGGCTCGAAAATGACATTCCCAGAACAAATGACCATATCTTCCCTTCTAAAAAGGGTTAAATTAATAATCCTTTTTCTCAAAGCAATGATAAACCTGTGAGTTGGATGTAGAAAAGTCAGAATCAATATAGATGTTTTTTATTTTAAAGAAAATTCAGATTGAACATGGTAAAAAAACTGTAAATTATAGTGTCCGTCCAAAACATATTTTGTACTTATAGTGAAAACTAACCTTGGATGATGGGTTCGTAGACTAAAAGCTTTAGGAATCCAAAGTACAACATATAATAAGTACTCCGTATCAAGATTGATGCAAATCTTGATACAGTTATATTTGACCTTTTTAGACAGATTTAGCACACAAAAAACCTCTTTTGGGGCTATTTGGGTGGATTTTCCATATCTCTGGCCCACCTTGCTGGATTTTGACATGAAGGGTTAGGGTTAACCCTAACCCTAACCATGAAAAACGTCACTTGTCCACCGGACAAGTCAATTTAAAGATCTACTTGTCCGATATTGTAAATAACACGTCCCGGACGGTGGGCCGTGTACTTTTTCGCACACTGCCTGAAGCCATGCCCCAAGAAAGTCCATCCACATCTCAACCTGAACAAGAAACCCCAGGTAATTTTATTAATTTTAAAGCAATTTGAAGTAATTATTACATCCACGCACTGACACTCTCTGTGTATACTTTTCAGGAAACAAACTCTGGCATAAATTGGATCAGACTGTGAAGATGTCCAGGAAGACCAAGAATGCCACAGCTGAAGCAACTGTTGAAGTCCAGCGGTACCTGGCCAAACCAAATATCGGACGCTTGGAGGACCCTCTGAACTACTGGCAGACACAAAAACATGTTTATCCAAACCTGCATAAACTTGCAGTCACTTTTTTGTGCACACCTGCTTCCTCAGTCCCGTGTGAAAGGTTCTTTTCAAAGGCAGGAGAAGTTGTGTCAAAGAAAAGAAATCGCCTAAGCCCGAAAACTGTGGAAAAAATATTGTTTTTAAACAAAAACCAATAAAAATTGTTCCATGAATCACAAGCATTTTCACTGCCCTTTGCAAAGTCACACAAGCATATTCACTGCCCTCTGCAAAGTCACAAGCATATTCACTGCCCTCTGCAAAGTCACAAGCATATTCACTGCCCTTTGCAAAGTCACACAAGCATATTCACTGCCCTTTGCAAAGTCACACAAGCATATTCACTGCCCTTTGCAAAGTCACACAAGCATATTCACTGCCCTCTGCAAAGTCACACAAGCATATTCACTAGGGCTGTGCATCTTCACTGGTCTCACGATTCGATTACGATTATCCTGTCAACGATTCGATATCCCGGTGCATCACGATTCATACCAATGCGTTGCATCCTCAATTTTCTATATTACTGCACATGGCTTATTTTTCATCAATGCCTACATGCAGTAAATACATATGAACTCTCTTTTTATTATTTAGAAAGTGCTTCAGAAATCAATAACATAAATGTCTTGACATTAATTTATAAACCAAAATAAATTAATTGTATAGGTCTAGCCTCCGTGTGTGAAGTTGTTCCATCCTCAAAAACAAAAAGCTAATGCTTCTGCAGTCTAGCTGCAGCTTCTAGCCACGGTCTTCTGTTAAGAAAGGACACTGAAGGTCCTGAATGTGGCATCACACACAGGACTTGAGTCTGAACACAGCAGACAACAGGAGTATTTACAACAGCATATACAAACAAAAATACTGTATGTGGGTGCACACTTACATTCTCTGTTTTACTGTTACATAAATCCCATGACTGTATGAGATTAAATTAGCTTCATTATATCTCAGTGATTAAGTGAATAATAAAGTTTCTATCGGGTCACTATCAGCCTGTCACTCATTATTTTCAGGGAGGGGGCGGGGCTTGGAGGAACAGAGGAGACGGTGATCGCGGAAGCTTTTTTCCTCCTGCCTTCACAAACTTTACACATGTATATATCGTCTGAAAATTGCTAGAGGACATTCATACTCTGCAATCCAAGACTTCATTAAATCCACCAAAAACCTGACATGATTGTAACGCGATTATTTTTGAAAAACATAAATCCCTGTGCCGCAGCGACACGGAGTGATTCAGAGCGGGTCTTTCTGCTGTTGGTTCTGGACTGGTGTTCTTGTGTTGGTGGATAAAGCAGACTGCTCCGTGTTGCTGTGCCGCTGTGCCGTTGTCACGTCTGTTCCCTGATCTCTGCGTCACAGACCGATTTGATATTAAAGTGACAGAAAAAACGTTATAGTAAAGCCGCGGCCGGAAAATCAGGAAGCAACGTTACTACTCTATAACCGATAATCTTCCGTCACTGCATCGAGACCGAATCGTCCACATCGCAATGCATCATAGAAACGATTATTTTCAACACCCCTAATATTCACTGCCCTTTGCAAAGTCACACAAGCATATTCACTGCCCTCTGCAAAGTAACACAAGCATATTCACTGCCCTCTGCAAAGTCACACAAGCATATTCACTGCCCTCTGCAAAGTCACACAAGCATATTCAATGCCCTCTGCAAAGTCACACAAGCATATTCAATGCCCTCTGCAAAGTCACACAAGCATATTCAATGCCCTCTGCAAAGTCACACAAGCATATTCACTGCCCTCTGCAAAGTCACACAAGCATATTCACTGCCCTCTGCAAAGTCACACAAGCATATTCACTGCCCTCTGCAAAGTTAAACCCCTCTTCTTTTCCAGTTTTCGAACATATATTGCTTATTTTGTCTTTATAGAAGGCAGCAGACATTTACATGTATTTATATATAGATATAACAACAAGATACTGTGTTGATACATTGTTTTTATTATTATATACACAGTCATTTTAAAACACTTACTGGTGCAAAATTCTGTTAATACAGGATTACAAATACATTTTACATATTTTACACTTTTGTATCATTATTTCCAGTATTTTTAGTATGTCAAAGATTCCAAATAATATTTGGCTGTTTTACACCTGTTCACCAACAGGGGGTCTTGTGTGCACATGAAGCTCATGATGAAGCCTCAGATTAACCTTTTAGTGAACCGATTTGCTGGAAGCAGAAAGTGCTTTAGATCGGTTGAACCACAATGTTCATATTACCCATGGATGTATAATAAGAACCATATTACCCCTCCTGTACCCGGGCCCGGTGACACGATGGAATTAAGAGAGCTCAGACCCTCACTTATATAGAGGTTGGAACATGTTTTAAGTATAAATAAATAAAAGCATAAATAAAAGTAGGAATAAAAACATCAATGAATGAATAAATACAGGAATAAATAGCGTGCAGTGTTTTCAGATGAATTCAGTGTGTGTGCTGTGGCTCAGCTGGAAAGCAGTTGACTCATGACCGCAGGGTCCCTGGTTCAACGACTGGTCAATACGTCTTTTTTTTTTTTAGAAAACCTACAGCTAAATGAGAGGCTTTTCAATCACAATCATTAAACTGGAATAAAAACAATATTGTTAACATGAAAATATGATATAATGTTCGTTGCTTAGAGTTATTCTAAGGCTTTACTCATTGGGAACTCGGTATGAGATAGAGCACACTGTTGAGATGTCCAATCTGCCTGTTTTACACACTTTGGGTTGTGTTCAGATGAAGCCCATGATGAAGCCTCATGAGATGAACCCTTTTGCGAACCAATTGGCTGGAAAGCTTAAAAGCTTCATAAGGCTTCATCTCGCCATCACTAGTTATTGCCAGTCACGCATGTGCAGTTCGTACGTTCTCGGCTGAAGTCTTTGCGGTGTCTGGTTCCAGTGCAACACATGGCCAACACTAGGGCTGCAACAACTAATCGACTTAATCGATTAAAATCGACGACCAAATTAGTTGCCAACTAATTTGGTCGTCGATTCGTTGGTGACGTCATCACGTGTTTTACGCGCGGACGTAATCACGTTTTTTTACGCGGTAACGTCATCACCGGTGTTTTACGCGCTTACATGTAGATATTAATATACTGGAGTTTGATAAGAGGAATAGCCCGCTAAAAAACCGAGAGAGAACAAGAAGCGTAATGGCAACATCTAAATCGAAAACCTCAAAAGTGTGGGATCATTTCATACTTGACAATGTGAAAAAGGTTGTTAAGTGCAACATTTGCAAAGGCGATCTAGCCTGGCATGGGAGCACTTCATCAATGATGGAACATCTAAAAAGAAAGCATGTCGGAGTTCTGGAAGATGACTCCACTCGGTAAGTCAACTAGCAGTAGCTAGCCAATGTTTAAATTGCATATCCTTGAACACAACTTCAGTTTTGATCACAAACCAGCAGGTAAGACGTATTTATATATATATATATATATATATATATATATATATATATATATATATATATATATATGGCTCTGTAAACAGAAGTTGTTTTCTTGCTCTTTCCTGGCTAGTTCAGTGAGTTTGAAGTAGAAAAGATCGCTTTTGCCAGTTATGTGCTGAATTAGCACCGAGCTAACGCTACATTAGCAGTTAGCACGTCTTACAATAGCGGAGTTTCTTCCCGTTAAGTGGGTAACTATGCATCATTAATAGGTTGTTAAATATTTAGAAGCCCTGAGATGCTGTTTCTTGCAAGATGTTGCATCTGCCCCGCCCCCGGCAGTCTCACAATAATAAGAGCGCTGTTAGGAGAGATGACAGGCAGGAGGCAGCGGGGGCTAACTATTTGTACACGTTGTATGGTTGCAATCAGTATAGAGCTGGAGATGTAATTGATCGAGTGCACAAGAGAACACCGGATAATTGGGAAAACATGTAATGTGTTTGTGTCCAAATGGGATGTGTAAAAGTTGTTGTTACGTCACCGGGTGGTGCTGGTGCACTAGCTACAGTGGCCTGCAAAGGACACACTTCAATCATATGAGAATGATCTACAGGATGCTTTTGATTTAACTTACTCGAACGATCTCCGGATTTGTTTTATCTCGTGATTTGACTTTTGCTAATTAAAGTGATAGGCATAACAAACCTCAACTTCATTTAATGTGAAATCAAATGTTATTGATTGTATATGTATGTTTTTAGAAACTAATGTTACTCTTGCCTGACAATAAAAGATGTATTTTTATATCAAATGCAGGCCAAAGAGGAGCTGTGCCAGTCCCACTGCCATGGATCAGTATCTTCAAAGGAAAAGGCCTGTATCTCTCCAACAAGCCACTGCGCTAACAAACTCAATCCTGACCATGCTGGTCAAGGATATGAGACCAATGTCGATGGTTGATGGTGAAGGGTTTCGTGAAATGATCAGCCAGTTTAACCCTGAATACATCCTTCCACCCAGAACCCACTTTACTCACCTGATGGAAAAGAAATATGAAGCAACCTTACTGAAGGTACAACAAGTGTTTATCACTCACTCACATTCACTCACTTTCTCACTCCCACAGGCACGCATAGACCCATAGAATATAATTTGTATTTATTAATTGAAAATTAGACTTCATGAATAAGAAATAAAATCACTGATACATAATTGTATTTAAATTAAAGTATAAAGTGTCCCAAACATCTTAAACTGATTCTATGTTAGATGTTTACTGTATACACTGTATGCGCTTACATTTTTTAACTAAGATCACATCTGATGTCTTCTAAGGTAAAGGAGACCATTAAGGAAGTCAAAAGCGCCCTCACACTGACCGCTGATGTCTGGACTATTCGTGCAACAGAGGCATACCTTGGCGTGTCCTGCCATTTCATCAGTGAAGATTGGGAAATGAAGACGTTGAATCTTGCCACCATGCCTCTTGAGGAGAGGCATTCTGGTGTGAACATCATGACATGGCTGGAGGAGGTGATCGCTAAATATGACATCTTGCCTACCAAAATAAAAGCAGTAGTTCACGACAATGGGTCCAATATTGTGGCAGCAATGCGAATGCTGGAGGAAAAACACGGCCTTGGCCTCTGTGCGCTGCAGTGGGCACACACTCCAGCTCATAGTTAACAATGCCCTCAAAGAGCCCAGCATCAGCAGAGCTGTAGGGGCTGCAAGACACTTGGTTGAACACTTCAGGAGAAGCGAGCTGGCAAATACAAAACTGAAGGTGAAACAGCAGCAAATGAACACACCACAGCATAAACTGATCCAGGATGTCAGTACAAGATGGAACAGTACATACTACATGGTAGGGGTGGGCGATATTGAAAAATATGTTATCACGTTATTTTCAGGCAGTATCACGATAGACGATATATATCACGATATTTTTTCATGTCGGTTATTATGGTTATTTTTCAAGTTACTTAACAGTACAAGCACCTACAAGGTAACAGAAACTAAAACAAAAAGGAGTAACAGACCAAAATAGCATTTCAAGCTGGTTTTATTTCAGAAATGAAACCCTGAATGAACAAGTGAGCAGTGAACATCAATAAACATGAAAAGGAGGGTAAAACATAACTAAGTAAAACATAAAACATCAATGAGGAAAAGTCAGTGCCAAATAATTAAAATGTAAACTTTAGAGTAGACTTGAAGTGTAATAAAAGACTTTAGCATAACTGAAGGGAAAAACATAAAACGCCACAGCGTCAGTTATGTCTTTCCACCGTTTGCTAGTCTTTTCATAAGGAGCCCCTTTATGAAATGCCTGCCCTATGGTTGCTCGCTGCAAAGAAAGGGGGCGGGGACTTTGGGAGCGTGTCAAACAACTCGGACTGAACGAAAGCAGAGGTGCGCTGACATTGTGAAATCGATCGGGCTTGATATATGGTGAAATTAAAATCAGTAGGTGAGGCTGGGGGAGCGGGAGGGGAAGAGGCTCTCCGTCCGCTGTCATAGCCCCCTGCGCCGCGCACGGAGAGCCTCTTCCCCTCCCGCTATTTTTTTTTTTTTATCACGATATCTCTGAAAAAGCATATCGTGGAGACCTAATATCGTCACGACGATATATATCGTCATATCGCCCACCCCTACTACATGGTAGAGAGACTCCTGGAACAGCGCTGGCCAGTTACTGCAACTCTATCCAATCCTGAGGTAACTCCAAGGGGCAAACAGTACTTTGACTTGAAGCCAGATCAATGGGTGCTGCTTGAAGAGCTGACACAAGGGATGCTGCCTTTTCAATGTGCTACCGTTTACCTAAGTGGACAGGAGTATGCAACCGCTTCATGTCTTCCACAGCTGGTCAAAGGGCTGCAACGGTCCACACAGCAAACCCGTTTGAGACGGGCGCAGGAAAAGCATTTTTGGCAAGTGCAGAAAAAGGGATAAACGAAAGATGGGGGTGTCTGAACACCATCTCAGCAGAGAAAGAAAACCCGATTGTTCTTTCAGCTTCCCTTGACCCAAGATTCAGAAAGCTGAAGTTTATGGGAGCTGAAGATGGCACACGGGTGCAAGGGTCAATTGAAGTCCTTGCAATCAAAGAGGTAAGGGGGTCTGAGATACAAGGCTGTGAGCAAGTTCATCAGCAGAGGGTCAGTGTTCCAGGCAGAGGGGACAAATAAGCACTGGATGACCTCCTTCAATCTGACACAGACAGTCTAAGTGAAGAAGAGGATGAATCTCACGAGGACCAAAAGCTCCAAATGGCAAGGAGCGAAGTTCAGATGTACTTCGCAGAGCCAGCCATTCACAAAAAAGATGACCCTCTGAGATGGTGGAGGGAAAATAAGGGGCGTTACCCTGTATTGTCAAAGCTTGCAAGATCTTTCCTTTGCATTCCTGCAACATCAACCCCGTCTGAGCGGATCTTCTCTGTGGCGGGGAATATCTGCTCTCAGAAGAGAGCAAGCCTCTCCCGAGATCATGTGGAGATGCTGCCTTTCCTCCATTTCAACCCAGAATAATCTAGCCTTGATGCAAGAGTGTTCATCCCTTTTAAGTTGAGATAGTTTTTTTATTTGATTAAGGGAAACTGCTGTAGTTTTTATTTTATATTGCTGCTGTCCTTGGTTTAAAAATGTTGACGGACAGATTTTTTATTTATCTTTTATATATTTCAGCAGAAAGTTTAATAAATATGTATTTTTTCATCAAGTATTTGTCTATTTTGTCTTCATTGTTAATTTCCACATGCCTAAAACAATCTCAAACCTAAATTTAAAAGATGATGGCTAAATAAGAGCATTTGAGAAATTGCGCAAGTAATAGTCCGAATAATCGATTAGTTGTTTCAGTAATTGATAGATTAATCGATTATCAAATTAGTCGTTTGTTGCAGCCCTAGCCAACACGCAGGAGAACATGCCGATGCAACAGCGTGAACAGAGATAGACTGCGCAAAATATACAGATAGCAGGAGACAGAGTACAGCCACGGTCAGATTGGAAAACATTCAGGATCTGGATCAGTCTTATGCGACAATGGAAACTGAACTAAAGAGAACATTTGAAACTTTAGCAGTCTGCGTGATCTGCCTGCAGGGAGGGGCGGGACGGTCCTGCGAGTAAAGTAATTTTTTTTTTTTAAGTAATATGTAATATATTACTTTTTTTTTTAGTAACGACCCCATCTCTGTGTGCCACACGCAAAGAGAAATAAACTAATAACAGACTCATTAAAACAGTGTTCTGATTTGGAAAATATAATAGTATGTTTTGACACATTGAAGTCAGCAAGTTACTGACTTATTACGAGTTATCCTCGTGTCACATGTGGTAAAATTGTGCACACAATAGAGCTTCTATCCCCAATTCATGAGGGTTGGATAGCAGACTCTTCTCAGTGTTTTTATATTAGACATTTAGAGGGGGTGCACCGTTCCTGGAGGTACTGCAATACCAGGTCGATGCGTGGAGTGGACGGAGCAAGCCCCTATTCCATCTCCCTATTCCAAAAATCAATTTAATATATGGTCCCCGGGTAGGGGACGTATCAGATATTAAACTGATAAGAACAGATACTACACTTGATCTTAGCCAAAAGGCCGAGAAGCGATACTGCAAATGGGCCAGCAGGAAAGGTGTGATTCTCTGCACTGTTACTTTAAGTGATGGTTCAACATATTTATTTTAATTACAAAAAACAAAGCAACAAAAGGAAACATGCTTTTTCATGTTATAGAAACATTCACCACCAATACATGCATCAACAGGACACTTTTGTTAAAAAATGTTATGATAGTGAAGTGAGTTTAAGTTATTTCTAGTCACATGATGTCCTTCTAGCCAATTAGCCATCACTACTTAAGTGCCTTAAAATGCATAGCTACTCCAGGACTATTGTATTTGACTGCATTGAATTTGTAGACATTAAATTAATTAATTTAATAACATTGGCTTCTATGCCAACACTACAGAATTAATACATAAATATCTTAAATAGAGTCAAATATACGGTGTTTTTCAGGCTGTGAAACTACTTTAGCAACATCATATTACATTTTGGGAATGAGCAGAACCATAGAAAAGAAAAACAGATTTAATCAAATAGTGTTATTATTCAGAACATGTTAAGTATTATGTTTTCAACCATTGAAAGGGCAATGAAGTAAGTTGTACAATATCATTGGTCACGCAAGCATGCGAGTAACTTTCAACATGTTGTCATTTTATCCTCAATTCCTATATTACATTTTAAGGAGTAATGATGGTCTCTCGGTGTTTTTATATTAGACATTTAGAGGGGGTGCACCGTTCCTGGAGGTACTGCAATACCAGGTCGATGCGTGGAGTGGACGGAGCAAGCCCCTATTCCATCTCCCTATTCCAAAAATCAATTTAATATATGGTCCCCGGGTAGGGGACGTATCAGATATTAAACTGATAAGAACAGATACTACACTTGATCTTAGCCAAAAGGCCGAGAAGCGATACTGCAAATGGGCCAGCAGGAAAGGTGTGATTCTCTGCACTGTTACTTTAAGTGATGGTTCAACATATTTATTTTAATTACAAAAAACAAAGCAACAAAAGGAAACATGCTTTTTCATGTTATAGAAACATTCACCACCAATACATGCATCAACAGGACACTTTTGTTAAAAAATGTTATGATAGTGAAGTGAGTTTAAGTTATTTCTAGTCACATGATGTCCTTCTAGCCAATTAGCCATCACTACTTAAGTGCCTTAAAATGCATAGCTACTCCAGGACTATTGTATTTGACTGCATTGAATTTGTAGACATTAAATTAATTAATTTAATAACATTGGCTTCTATGCCAACACTACAGAATTAATACATAAATATCTTAAATAGAGTCAAATATACGGTGTTTTTCAGGCTGTGAAACTACTTTAGCAACATCATATTACATTTTGGGAATGAGCAGAACCATAGAAAAGAAAAACAGATTTAATCAAATAGTGTTATTATTCAGAACATGTTAAGTATTATGTTTTCAACCATTGAAAGGGCAATGAAGTAAGTTGTACAATATCATTGGTCACGCAAGCATGCGAGTAACTTTCAACATGTTGTCATTTTATCCTCAATTCCTATATTACATTTTAAGGAGTAATGATGGTCTCTCGGTGTTTTTATATTAGACATTTAGAGGGGGTGCACCGTTCCTGGAGGTACTGCAATACCAGGTCGATGCGTGGAGTGGACGGAGCAAGCCCCTATTCCATCTCCCTATTCCAAAAATCAATTTAATATATGGTCCCCGGGTAGGGGACGTATCAGATATTAAACTGATAAGAACAGATACTACACTTGATCTTAGCCAAAAGGCCGAGAAGCGATACTGCAAATGGGCCAGCAGGAAAGGTGTGATTCTCTGCACTGTTACTTTCAGAAACGGTTCAACTGTTTTTTTTATAATTACAGAAAACACAGCAACTAAAGAAAAACGCGCGTTTCTAAGTCATAGTAAGATTCACCACCAATACATGCATACGATCGCATACTTTTGTTGAAGAACGTTACGGTAGTTAAGCCAGTGTATACTATTTCTGGTCACGTGATGCTCTTTTGACCAATAAGGCATCCCTAACAAAGAGTACCTTAAAATGCTTTCTATATCTTTAATATATGTACAAGCGTTTCTTTATTCAGTCAAAAAAATACGTTTAAGACAAAGAATAACTATTTATAAAGACGGGTGTGTGTGGTATACGAAGGAGCAGAATTAAAACATTTGAGATGTAGTGCCACAAAGATACATAGAGGTCTGTCTCCCTCTTGAGACGGAACTACAAAACTGAAGTAGGTAACTTCAGCAGCTCATAAATTCGTCGTGCACTTTGTATTGCAGTCAGAACATATTCCAATACCGGCAAATGTGCCACAATAATTATCTGAAAATGTGCTAAACCCGTTTAAATATCACAGAAACAGTACAATTACACCATGGATATTGTAAAACTCATGACACGGACACCGTGATACAAGCGCTCAACAAAACGTGCACAACATCCGGTTAGTCGGTTCAAAATAAACGTCAAAATAAGAGTCCATTTCAAGGCAGAAGGAAAAACTGTAAATTAGTTCACCTTTTTTTGAAAATTTTATTTCAAACTGAGAAAGTTGATTAGATATTTAATGCCAACCCGTTTAAGCAACACTTAAAGGTGGGGTAGGTAATTTTGGAGAAACCAGCTCGAGTGCGCTAGAATTTGAACACAAATCTGACACTTCCACACAGAGCCCCTCCTCCAACACACACGAACGCGCACGAGATAAATAGGTGCACAGATGGAAGGCTGACAGGCCATCCAGTTATTTTAGCCTGGCCTGCTAAAATGATTGGTCGTGCTTTCTACAGTACTACGGCTTCCACAGATGAAATTGTTTTTTGTATTTATTGTCAAAGCATTTAATATATTCATTGCTATCGGGATGTTATGAGCATTCCATGGAATATAACAAAAAGTGTTTGAAATAAATTACATACCCCACCTTTAACAATTACGTAGCATTTAATATTAACAGACTCATTATTTCGCTGCAATAGTGTGAGATTATGGTAATGGTAGTATGTAAATATAAGCTAGTTACCGTGACATTAGCTGCTTTGGGCCAAGGTCACGGAGACAGCCTTAACTGTATAGTTTAGCGATCCTTTCAGATTTAATTAGCAAGGCGTGTTCGCTAATTAGTGGCATTACATCTTAAAACAAACAGAATAAGATACATTTACGCAAAAGTAGCATAAAAATGCATATATTTCTCACACTATCACATCTCTGGCCCAAGTAGCCAGTTGCTGCTTCAGCTAGCACATCAGGTGGCCTCGTGAAGCTAGCACTTAGCTCACGTTAGCAATACAGCATAACTCGACAGAAAACACTTTAAGATTATCTTCAACATTAAATATAGTACAGAGGGATTGCGAGGATTAATATTTATATACGCCATGCAAAAAAACCTGGTTAGTTTTAGCATTTTCCTACCTGAATTGGTCCTCTCGACAGCGACAGACCGTGGATCAACGGCTTGCAAGTGGAAAGTTATAAACTGCGTCATGTCAATGTCATGTGACAACTATTTCTAAAACTGACCAGAAGGGGAAGTGTTTACCTGTTTAAAGATATTTTGAATGCACGTACAAAGGTTTTGTTTATCAACGCTTTTAATATTTACTGGTGATTCAAATAAAACTTAAAATCACCTATTTTTTTTTTTTAAATGAGACATTATTTTGGGCTTCAGTGGGGCTGCAGCAATTACTAATAAAAAAGTTACGTTTTAGTGCTTTGATGGGGCCGGAAAAGTCATTTATATTGTTCAAATACCAAACATTTAAAAGAAAATTGTGTGTTTCTCTCAGTTTTGCAAAAGACTGTTGTTTCATGAATTCTCATCGATTGAAGGAACTCTGGTCACTTGAAGAGGGCAATGTTTATTAGATTGGACATTAAGTAGACTGACCATTTATCCAACGATCAGTAAGTGCTATACTATACATAGTTTTACGGCCAATTAGTCATTTGATAAGTTTTATCCTCGAAAATGTTGAAATGTAATGTTGTCACACATCCTTCGTGTTCAACTTTCTGCAGAATTACTACATTTACTTTTTGTACTTTCAGTACACTTTGCTGATATTACTTCTGTACATTTACTTACGTGGTATTTGCAGGACTTTAACTTGTAATGGAGATTTTTTTAAATAAATGTATTGGTACTTTTTTACTCAAGTAAAGATGCTGAATACTTCTTCCATCACTGTTTACCATTAACACAAATCACTTATGGGCGTCAGTCGATGCTCTTATTCTGAAAAAAACACGACCGGAAGTCATATTACTAAAGAAAGTTGGTTCATTTCGGAGGCAGTAGCAATGGACGAGGATCAGACAGAAGAGGAGGTGGGTTCGTAATAACTTGACTAGTAATTACATATATATGAATCAAATAGAAAACACTATTTCATCTACCATAACATTCGTTGAAGGGTGTCCTACTTTGTAACTTATATTGTTAATTGTTTGTCCAGAAAGTAGAAGACAGCCATGTCGACAGGCTAGCTTAAACTGAACTGTTTTGTTTTTAACCCGACAGACTACGTTCGTCGTTGATGAAGTGAGCAAAATAATAAAAGAGGTAAGCAAAAAGACACTGGCTTTTGATTCACCCACACAATATAGATTTTATCGGTTAACGCTAACATTTCTACCTTGTGTTAAGCAAACTGTTGGTTGCCAAGGACACAGTAACGGTTGCTATGCAACGTCATTATCTAGTATAATTTGCAGTTTAATGTATTTCAATATTCTGAATAAATTGTATTTATGCATTTTGTTCATAAAACTGTGTCGTATTTCAGTATTATTGCAATGGTATGACCTATATAGACGATTTATATACTAGTGCTGGGTGACTTAAGTTATCAAATAAATGTAGTAAAAAATACAATATTTCCCCTCTGATTTGTAGTAGATTAAAAGTTTAAAGTAGCAGTAAATACAATACAGCTTTATTTATAAAGCACTTTAAAACCTCCAGACCAAAGTGCTGTACAGTCAAATAGGAGGAAATTAACCTAATCACTTCCCACCACTGGGTTGGTCAGTTCCTAATTAATACTATGATGTTTAAATTGTCTCTGTAGTCAGTGGAAGCCACCATAGGAGCAAATGCCTACCAGCACAGCCGAGTGAACCAGTGGACCACCAGCGTAGTGGAGCAGTGCCTCAGTCAACTCAGCAAGCTGGGGAAGCCTTTCAAATATATTGGTACATACGCTGCAGCAGTAGAACAAATATATTATGATGGTTCCTTGGCTGTATGGGGTTGGTACTGAAAAATAATGTATTTTTTTCCCACAGTTACCTGTATCATCATGCAGAAAACCGGAGCAGGTCTGCAAACAGCGAGCACATGCTTCTGGGACAACTCTACTGATGGTAAAATACAATAGTGATGTTGCTTTAAATGTTTGTTTCCTCTTCTGCAAATGATCAACTTTCAAAAGCTGTATTTCTTCAGTAAATATAAATGTGTAAATGTAAAGGTCATACTAAGTTTGGTGTGCATTACACCCAACAGGAAGCTGTGTGGTGAGATGGGAGAACAAGTCCATGTACTGCATCGTCAGTGTTTTTGGGCTGGCCATCTGAACCAACTACAATGCTGTGTTTGAAATTGTTGGGCTTTTATATATTTTTCAGAACCAGTCTGTTATGTTCAGACATGCTGGCAATATTTGAATGACATCTTGTGTTTTTATATAAGTGCAATTAATTAAAACAATACTGTGCTGTATATACTTTGCTTTATTTACATGTGACATGAAATTGCTACATGTACAGCTTTTATCTCATGAAGCAACACAAATTGCAAAAACATCCAAAATATCAGGTCCCACAATATTACTTTATCACCTTGAATCAAAATGTACATTTATGTCAAAGCATTTACAAATTCAAGACTGCAGAATTTTTTTGAAGAAATGTAAAGACAAGGCACCATCTTGAT